>NC_134077.1:16673710-16990599 GCF_965140245.1 Athene noctua | reverse complement strand
TGGGAACATGCCATTGGAAGCTAAGCTTTCCAGTTCCCCAGCAATGATGTTGTCAGTCCTGAAGAAAGTTCCTGAGGTGAATACTGGGGCTCTGCTCAGGGATGACTTTACAGAACAGTTCATCATTTGCAACATGATCCTAACATAGCTATCTATCAGGTGGTACCCCTTGCTCCTTCAGGGATGCATTTCTGAGTGTCTGCCTCTCATTCTCTAGCCTGCAACATTTTCATGTCCATTTTCCCTGCTGTGCCTGTTTCTTGCTTTCACAGAGGAATGGAGTCACAAAACTTTATCAGCCTCAACTTTCCCTTAGTTCTCACTTCAGAAAGATTTTCACTTCTCTTCTGAATGCCAGTCAGCTGCTTCTCTCTGTTAGCATCTGTGCCACAGCATCTTCTCCTCCTCTTTGTGGTTTGGTGTCCTAAGTGCTGCCCTGTGAGGAACAATCCCTTTTGCTGTATGCTAGTGGTAAGGGCTTTCTCTGTGCTGTTTCCAGTGATGACAACTACTGCTACAGTAAGAGCTGAAATCCTCTGTGTGTATGTGTGTGTCTATGGAGGCAGCTGCTTCAGAAGAAAATACTAGGTATTTCTCTGCAATTTTGGCAGACAGAGCTAGCAACTTTGTCTTCTTGGTGTGTAAAGCCCAAAACCTCTTCTTCATGACAAAAATTTGCATTCTTCCAAAGAACTCAACTGCCATCCTATTGTATCATAATTTAATGATCAGGGATTGGGAAGTCCGTGGCCTAAGTGCCAGGCTATGGCACAGGCTGGCACAAGCCTTTCAGTTCCTCCTGCAAGGGCTGCAACTCTGCAGCAGAGAGTGAAGGATTCTTGGGGAGTCTGAGCACAGCAGAAGCATGAGAGCATTGTCTGTTCGTGGGGACGTTCACCTGATGGGAGGGCAATGGGCACTCCAGTCACTCCTCAAGTTTCTTCTCTGCTTTATGTATCAATGAGATGTAGTGCTGAATGTATGATAGATTGCCCTGAAGCCCTAGCTGGCTGTTGGGGAAATTTTCCTGAGAAGTGAGTGTATTTATACTCTCTCACTCAAGCAAAGGACTGAATCTGGCTGGCTTGCTCCTCACCAAGTACATTAAACATTTAAAATGTTCACAGCTCATATTTTTCTTCTGGGTGCTTCCCCACCCCCACCCCCCCCCCGCACGAAACTATGCACATAAATTTCTGGTGTGCAGAAAGCTAAATGAGAGTTAGGCAGAGAATTTTAAAGTCCGGGGGTTTATGATAGGCACAGGGCCAGCTGATGCAGTCTAAAATGGGGAACATCTGAAGAGGTCACAGTTTGGGATTTTGACATCCACACAAACAATGGGAGACATTCCTATCAAGTCCAAAGTATAACTGTAAATTATGTCCTCTGTCCATTTATGATTTAAGCTAGTTTAGAAAAATAAAATTATTATTGTGAGTTGATTATTATGATCATTTACAGAGTAATAGGAAAATTGAAGTAACAAATAAGCCTGTTGCATCTATCAGTATGTCAGAAGCCTTCATCAGATTAAGTCTTGCTGGAGACAGTAATGATCCAGTTGTTTTAACATGAATTATCCTGCTTTAACAGAGTTGGTGGGTTTAGTCGTCTTCTTCATTATTCAGCACTCCTGTTGCAAAAGAAGACAGAGGGCAACAGGTGGGTTAAAGAAGGACAGCTTTTTCTTGCCTCTTCTTGAGTAACTGGAAAAAGGTATATATAACTGAAGGCATTATATTACAATGCATATTAACATAGAAGTTACAATCATTAACCTCTGCTCAAAAATTGATTGCTCTGATTAAAAGAGCTGTGAGTTTTAGCCTTCCCAGCAGTCCTACGTTTACAAGGAAAAGGTAGAACTTCAAAAAGGATTAAAACAAGCACTTGCTTTGTTTCTCAGGGTAGAAGAAGAGCTGCCTTCTCATTTGCAACACTTTCTGTGTGCAGGTTTGCACTTTCATTTGAGCTTTGAATGCAATCCAAGTCAATATGTCAATAAAACTCTTCACTTTCCTTTAGCTGTACTTGTAACTAATGCCATTGTCAACTATGTCAATGCAATTCTTGGAAAATAATTTCTGGCTAACTTGTTCTTCCTTTGTAAGACGAATGGCTGTCTGCACCTTTGTGTGGAGCCATAGCACAATGCTTACCATTGTTCCCTGGCTTTATTTTTAGTTTTAATTTCTCAATCTCATAAAACAGACTTGTTTCCTCAGTTTACATTTTGTTCTGTTCTAATACATTTAGCATTTTAAATTGCTGACATATTATATAGCCTCCATAAAGTGGAAAGCATGTTCCGGGTCTGACATAATCCTAGTTTCTTTGCTGTGCTTTCCTATTGAGGTAGATACTTACTTTGTTTTGGACCTATAAATGACACCGTGAACTCTGAGGGAAATATGTAAAACTTGAGTTCAGACTAAGTAACATGACTGAAGAAGTAAGGTTTTTTTAGTATGCTGTAGTTTGTTGCCAGCAACAGAGAAATAAATACCTGCAGATATCTGTATTTACTCTGCATTTTTGAGAACACTGCATGTCTGTGTGTCTGAGCAACCACCTGGGAACACTTTGGACTTGTCACTGTAGGAACCGGTCTTAAAAAGGTGGAGTGCTTTGGTTCTTCCCCAATCCAACACTGCTACAGCTCCCCATACTCCATAATCTTACCATGGTGGGATTTTTGAGACCTGTATCAGGCCTTTAAAACTGTATCTGGAGACCTCATGTGAAGCATAGGTCAGAACAAAATGGTTAATTATCTGCAAGGACATAAAGCACCCTGTCTTGCATTGTCAAGCAGACACTGGAATACAAAATGTAATACTGACTGAAGCTGTTTCTTTAACATGTTACTCCAGAAACACCTGTCTCACTGTATTTCATTTAATCTAGTTTATTCCTCTTTGTGCTACTTGGAAGGACTTTAATTCTGCTAATAGTCTTGTCCTTATCTAAGTTCATGTTAATAAAGGTGGTGTGATCTGTCTTAGTTTGGGCCATGGTAGTTTTTATAACACAGTTTTTTCACTGTAATTAAATGGTGACAATGAATCAGTTTGTTGATTTAAACATAAGTGATTTCCCTGAAATCATACTTTAAACAGAACACATCATTATCAACTACACTTTCTCCTCTTAACAGTAAACTTTCATTTGAAAGTGTAATACTCTGCATTTGCCTCATTCTCTTATCCAGGTAGATAACTGTGTCAAGCAGGAACCAAGAGCTATGAAGTAGAACTGTGATAGCCAGAAAGTTTGATTGCACTATATTAATTTATTATTAGATGAACTTGCAAAACTGGTGTTGGGACAGTGTAAGTATAGATTAAAGTTCTTGAGGTTAGCAATTTCTTCTACCTTGCGTTCTAGAAATTTGAGAATGGTAAGAATGTCTGTAATGAGCTGAAGCAAAGATGAGCTTGGTTGAACAGTCTAGGGACTTCCCAGACTGACTTTTCTCATTCAGCCCTGGAAAAGGTCAACTCAGGTAGCTTGCACTTCCGTGGCAGTGGTGGAGTACAGCAAAATATGAGAACTGCTTGCTACCCATACAGCCATAGTGTTCAATTCCGACAGAGACCGCACAGTAATCTTTCTGGTTTTTAGAAGATTTCAACTAGTATCTCAAATGTAGCAGGAAATTAGAGGAGTTATTTTCCCCAGATACTTTTTTGCCCATTGCCTGCATGAGTCAGAAAAAGACCTTTCCGATGCCACTCACAGAAGCGTTACAGAAATTATCAGCCCCCAAATCATAGGATGGTTTGGGTTGGAAGGGACCTTAAAGATCATCCAGTCCCACCCCCCCTGCCATGGGCAGGGACACCTTCCACTAGCCCAGGTTGCCCAAAGCCCCGTCCAGCCTGGCCTGGAACACTGCCAGGGAGGGGGCAGCCACAGCTGCTCTGGGAAACCTGTGCCAGTGTCTCTCCACTCTGGCATTACCAGTGGCCAAAAAGGGAGTAAGAGAGTAAGATGCACTAAATAACACAGCCCTTGCTCAGGGTTTTTACAGGCTGAAAACACATAGGTCAAATGCAAAGCTAGTGCAAGGCTAGGGTCTTCTTGAGATTGTGCCTGTTTATACTACAGCAGATTCGGCCTATGACGTTGCATGTTTAGCTTTCACAGAGATGGTACCCAATAGCAGAGAGGTTTTCTTCCTCCGCCTTAATCCTGCAAATATTTGTTTCTGAAGTATTTCTACCCTTGGCATTTCTATTGTTGAAAAGCCTTATTAACGAGGAGGGCTGGGAGGATCCAGCCATAAAGGCAGTATGATCTGGGGGTAGTATGTGAAAAATAGCCTATTTTCCCATCTGGCAAAACACTTAGCCATGTGCCTACAGGTGAGAAGAGGAATCCTGCTGAAGTCCATAGTGCCACACAGGACACAGCCGACGTCGACTTACTGCTCAGGGTGGGGCTTTGAGTCACGTTCATCCTCAGCAGCCAGGGGGTAGGGTCAGATGTTATTTCCTGCAGCTCACCGTCTGCTCCGTGGCTGTGCTCCCACAGGTACTAGGAGAAATGGATGTGAACTTGGTCACTGTATTGGCTATTCTAGCAGTCGCAGTTAGTCAGACGTCTGAGAGTAAGTAAAATTGCACTTTATCTATTTATATACTTTAATCTTCTAAAAGTAAAAGCAAAAAAGACCCAAAGGGTGTCTACCTGGAATTGTGTCTGCTTGAACCTTTGCAGATCCGTACAGGACCGCAGATGATAGCTTAGGGGTCTGTGCTATAGCATGGGAAGGTTACAAAAATGAAACCTGGTATCTTAAACTGCACGGAACAATTGGCATTTTTTTCAGGGGAGTCAGGTCTTCACTTTATCATTTCCTCAATGTTTCCACAACAAATCTGGGGAGTTTATGATTCTGTAAAATGGCTTAAGCAAGGAAAAGCCAAGTGGGTTATTTGTCATAGCAAACATTATCAAGAACATTGTAGCTGAAGGCATAAGACCTTTAAAGAAGTGATTTCCAGTGGGAAGACCTAATAAAATTTCACTATTTGTTTAGAAGGATCTCTCCAGTTCAGCTGCAGTTTCCTCCTTTCCAAGCTTCTTGAGAGGAAATATATTTAGAAAATCACTTGGTCTTTTTTCTTTAAAGTTAAATCACCCTGGGTGGCAAAGATTTAAAAAGCTTTTTATGCCAAACTTCATGTAACTGATTTCTTTCAGCAGAAAAGTGGGTTTGCATGCAGCTTTGCTCTGCATTTGGTGCAGCATGTCTCAAGGATTTGGGAGATCTAATAACATTTGCTTTTGGCTTCTTGCATTTTCATCAAAATTTAAAATTTTTCAAAACAAATTAGCCAGTGCTGCACTTAAATTAATAGTTTTTCTTTGTAGTTTTCTATTGTAAAATAAACTGTGTTCACAGGGAAGATAACTCAAATTTTGGAGCACTTCAGCCTTTGAGATATTCCTTTCTCAAGCTCCACTGGCTTCAGTAGGAGCAGGAATTGTGGAGTTCCTAGAGGGTTTAGACAACATGTAAGCAAAATCTGTCTATAAATTTTATCCTATTAAAATGGGCACTGCACTTGCTGGTGTGGGAAAGACTCTGCAAGTTCTTTTCCATTAGGTTTATGATCTGGCCACTCAGCAAGGTCTTGCACAATAGAACTGGCATGTGCATGTACAGGTCAAAGTAAAGGTTCTCTTAGGAGACTCTTAGAAGACACTCTTTTATACTGAACCATCTGGCACAGGAAAAAATAACTTTACCACCTAACTTTCCTCATGCAAACATGCATAGCAACAATATTCAAACGGCAGAACCCAGAGTAAAAATGGGCAGAACTGAATGTAGCTATCTGGGTACTGGCACACCCTACCCTGATCTGAATTAGATTTTGGGTTAACCTAACTAGGTTTAGGCTTCTTAGTCTGGCCATTATGCATCCCTTTATTTCAGGGTTACTGTACAGATACACAACTAAGATCTGGGCTGGTACATGCAAACTTTCAAAAGTTTCCTTTGCTTGTGGATGTGAATTGGTTGACAGAAGCCAGGCAAGCCATCTGGTGGCCAGAATTACACCCAACCACAGGCAGGAACATGGCCCTGCCAGGCAGTGCCAGAAAATGAGATCAAGTTTATTTTAAAGAGCATGAAAGGGATGGGTTTTTTTTTTATATAATGTAATTCAAAAGAACTTTTTGCAGTTTTACTTGGGAAAAAAAAAAAAAAAAAGGTAGTCTTCCATCATCCCATAACAGTGCCAGGGATTTACATAGTGCCAGATGCTGTCACACCTGCACTGAAGTGGGCAGCACTGCATGACACAGTATGGAGCAGGTTCAGTAAGGGAACTTACCTCAAAGGTGGTTGGTTTGAATTTCAATTTGAGAAGCCAGAAGTTCTGTTTCAGAAGCTCCTACATGTATTTCATCTTGAAGAGATGAAGAGAAAAATTTGTTAATTCCTATATAGTAAAAGCATCCAAAACAAGTGTTGAATGCTACAGGGTAGGAATAACAACTAAATAAGACTGTCTGGGTCTTCCTGAAGGAGTTAGCCAGAGTTATCCTAGTAAAGTTATTTCAGTAATGCTGGTCTGGTCAGAGAGAGGGTGATCTGCACAGTGTGGGAGATGGGTTCCCTCTTATCAAATTGTGTTGCTTTATAGAAAAAAACAGATGTATGTTCACATGACTTCTTTTTCCATCTTAATGTGCAAGACACTATGTGCTTTTTTCTTGCTAGAAATAGCAGAAATTTCACCTTCTGATAATGCATTGGATACTATTGTTTGTCTGACCACATCGATATTACATGCTGTTTTGCCAGTTTGCAGGCTGCATGTCCTTGATGCTCTGTTGCCCAGAGCATCAGGAATGTTGTATGGGTACAGACAGCTTGCAAACTGATAGTGATTTGATGGACGAAGACCCATTTGAAAATCATGACCTATATGATATGCCCATCTGTCCATCTTCAGACAGCCTTCCAGCCTTCAAAATGTCCATAGTAACAGCAGTCCTCATAGCAGAACAGGAAAAGCATCACTGCGTAACTTACTTTGTATTTATTCTTGGCCACAAAATTATGTAGTATGATTTATATATTTATATATTATGATTTATACTTTATTTATGGTTATTTCCACCACTTCAGCAGGTGTAGCTTAGAATTCCTTCTGTCTTTTGTTTATCTCTTTCTCAGAATTATGCTTTAACTGGGTGTATTACCGTGCAGTCAAAATAGTAGGGTGCATTAGAGCATTTTTTCAGCATATGACTTCCCCTCTCATCTCCAGCTCTCCTTGTTTTTAGAGAGTACAGCTATACTACATTTGCCAAAGATTCTAGCATCCTGCTTTGTTCACCTGCCAACCAGGATAAGAGCCTTCTGCATAACGATACAGGTTTTGACTTGCTTTAGGTTAAGATTAAAAGACCTAATTTGAGGTACTGAACTCTTAAAATAGCTTCAAATTTGGTTTAGATGAGAGGAACATTTTTTGGCAGATTCATGAGCAAATGAGTACTGAGCTGCCTTACAGTAATTAATATAAAGGGTAGGTGATATGATAGTAAATTTCTGTCAAGGATTCTCTGTTCATAAGCCAACACTGGATTAACAGCTGAAACCTGTCTATCGAAATGGCTGTATTGAGACCAGAGCATTTCAGTACATATCATGTTCTGACTAAGCGAGACATTAATCCCATTAATCAATGCAAAGTTGGTTGTTTGTTTTTTTTTTTTTCCCAGAGGTACAAAGCCTACTTTGTTACCACAAAAGAATTGCGTTAGGAAACACTAATGCCTGCTGCTAATAGCCCCAGGTGTGCCAAAGTTGTGCAACTGGTGCAAGCTGAATCTGTTCATGGTGAACTTGACACACATTAGCAGCAGGTCTCATATTTCAGCATATATATAGAAAGTGCCCCAGGTTTATGGATCTCACTGTGCAACAGAATCTGTTCCTTAGACCACACAGTATGTTGGGGGATCCCTTTCTGCTTAATAAATATACGCATCGCTGCTAGGCTCCCTTAGTTTGTGTAAGTGCAAAAGCCGTCCTTCTAGTTTTTTGGTTACATAGAAGAACATATGCACCATGGCCTTTCACTCAGCAGTCCATGGGTCACATCCAGTTGAAGAAGGCCAGCTAAGTTCTCTATCAGCAGTACTGACAGCCTCCTCTGTGCTGCCAGCAGGATTCAGGAGGGACCACCAAAGACCTGGTCAAAACACTAACTGCTGGAGTGAAACCTGTCAAGAAAAGAGGTGCACAAGGCCTGCCTAAGGCAGCTGGTGCAGAGAGAAATGGAGACAAGGACCAGAAATGCCTTTCCCGCTGTTCACACCTAGAGCTCAGCTTTTCTGATCATGTTTACTCAAGAGGCCAAAATGAAACCAAGCATAGTTAAGAGCAAGCACAGGGGTGGGGAACACAATGGGTCTATCACTCACCAGCTATTTGCGTTCTTCTCTACATTCTCCACCTGGCCCCACTTCATGAGGCAAAGACCTAGCCTGCTGTATTAAATTTTCTAAAGAAGAGCCTGGCTGAAACCTGGCTGCTGTGTTTCTCCTCGCCAGTGGTCTGCCCTATCCATATTGAGACACTAACCCAGTCCTACCTGCCTAAGAACTGCAGGCGGAGAGCAGCAGAACAGCCATGGGGCACTCCCACTGTATGCCATAGGAGGGCTCTTCATCAGGCCTGACAGTTTTCCTAACTAGGTAGACAAATCTAAGAATATCAGCTTGAAACTGAAGAAGGAGGGCAATGTTCTTTTTTGCCCCAGAAACTGAGTAGGCAGCAATAACTGCTTTTAATACTTCTCTCCTGAACCCTACATGACATGGCCTTTCTCAGCTGTTTAACATGTGGCTCTCAGGTTTGAGAATGATGATGAAAAAAGCAAAGCAGAAAGAATAAGAAAAGTTTCTGTGGACTGAGTTTGACCAGGTAGAGATAAGAAATAGAAAAAGAAACTTCTGGCAGTCAGAGACTTGATACTTACCAACAGAAGTGTAAAGACAGATATAATGACCAGTACTCATGGAGTTCTTTTTCCATCAGAGCTGCTGTTTTTGCTGTGCTTCATCTCTAGCACTCCAATTACATCAATTCAAACTCATCAAGTCTCACAGACTTTGGGGATCTTTTCCATTTAGGAGCAACATTTTACTTAAAAGAGCTTCTAACAGGTCTAGCTGAATGCAGGTGAAAACAATAATCTCTAGTTGCCTAGATCTTTTGATCCTTTCAGCCCTAAGAAATTGACTGACTACTGTGCCACCAAGATTTGACAGGCTTCCAAGAAAACAAACCACCGTGGGAAATTTAAATTAAGTTCTTGTGCTACATTCCTTGAACAACAAGCACTGTTTCAAAATAATTCAGCATTTCAGGAATTTTCTTTTTATTAAAGAAAAGAATCAAGCAGGTTTTTTTCAAATGTGCTAAACAGCTTATTCACAGTAGAAAGGAAAAGCTTTCTTTTCTCTCCACTTCTTCTGAAATTTATAAAGCTATACATAGCATGCTAAATAAATCCAGTATAATTAAAAGATTGGCAGTATTATATTCCACAAGTCACGTGCATCTGAAAAGGAGGTCCTTTTTAGTCATCTCTGAGAGAGAAGGTGGGGTGAGTGAAGGTATTTTTCCAGTTAATATCTTGCTTGCCCTCTGCAATGGTGCTTAACTTGCTCCAGTGGGGTTTTCTGAATGACTGAAGTATTTAGATGCCACTCAAAAATATCAAACAAAACCTTTAAAATAGGTCTTCCCCTGGTGAGACTTTCCAGGCAAAAAGCACCAAAACAGATAATATCACATTCTGAAATAATGACCGAGCAATCCCTGGGTGGACCTGTTGCAAGATCCATCTCTAAGCTTCTTGGTCCTTTCAGCAGCTACTTCAGCTTTTTGGTTAGAGGCTCAGTGTCAGAAAACAGATCTAAATAATTCTGGTGTAAGTAGCTGTGGATTTCTGATTGCGCCATTGAGCCAAATGACATGGCAGCACAGAAAAAATATCTCTGAGTGATAAATGGCACATGAAAGGCCATGCCAACATCCTTGTGGAAAACCACAGTTCTTTCCTTTTAACCACAGTTTAGACCAATGATTACTAATAAGCCTAATCTAATTGCTGAAACCATGGAAAATGTATGGTATTGGGTTGGGCTGAAATCATTAGCTTTGCTTATTACCTCCTGGTTCCTTCCCACTTGTGGGATTAGAGCATAATTACAGTAATAATGGCCTGGGCAATGGAGCTGCAGGATGGCTCAGTGCTCCAGGAAAGCAGCATCCCCTCTCCTGAGGCTCTGGAGAAGTACAGGAATTCCTTGGCTCACTGCCCTGATCATTCTTTAGACTCAGGAGGAAAAAAAAAATTTAAAAATCGCTTTTAAAACTGCCTCCCGTGTAAAAAGCTACCAGTTATCACAAGTGTCTCTGTCAGCACAAAATTGCTGATGACACTTTCATGTTATCTGACAAAAAGACCCTGATACAATGTATTCATCTGTGATTCAAAGATAATTATTTTTCCCATATTGTAGCTGTACTTTCATGCACAGAACAACAACAACAAAAAAGTGACAGTTTTTTTTTCATGAAAAATAGAGTGCAGATCAGAATTCCTCAAGGCAAACACCCATACAAACCTATGAAACCAAGACAGCCTCCTCAGGCACACACCTCAGATAAAAAGTTACCAGCAGGCTTTCAATCTCCTTAAGAAAAGCTTCTGTCTCTTTAGCAAGAACACAAGCACTGCCTCATTCACATTTTACACAAAATTTCCATTTGCTTTCCGTTGGTGTATTCACCAGTTTCACGTGCAGTCTGTTGCACGTTCTCATATTGAGAAGCACAGATTTTTGTATAGCTGCCTGAATTAGATTGCAGTGGCTTAATGCTCCAATTCAAAGACTAAGTGACCATCAGGTAATTGAACTCACTCTAAAGCTGCCACTCTAGTTCTAAAAGTAGTATCTAAAGCTGCAATTAAAAACAAGTTTCTAGAAGATGCAGTTCCTGCTAGCTAAGTTTCTCACAAAATGGCAGTCTGTCACGAGTGGCCAATGAGATACTCATAAATGTGGAGGTGTCAAGAATTTTGCTTTATTTTCCTTATATGAGTTTGTGTATATTTTTCCTTATAAATCTATAAAAATACAACAATATTAATTCCTTAATTTTCAGTTATAAATCATACAAATTGCTAGCCTAGTGCTGTGTAGTGTTCTATATTGCAGTATTGTCCTGGTTTTGTCTGGGATAGAGTTAATTTTCTTCCTAGTAGCTGGTACAGTGCTGTATTTTGGATTTAGTGTGAGATAATGTTGATAACACACTGATGTTTTAGTTGTTGCTAAGTAGTGCGTATCCTAAGGTAAGGATTTTTCAGTTTCCCATTCTCTGCCAGCAAGCAAGCATGGCCAGGACAGCTGACCCAAACTAGGCAAAGGGATATTCCATACCACAGGATGTCACACTCAGTACAGAAACTGGGGAATGTTGGCCAGGAGGTGCCAGCTGCTGCTCAGGGACTCGCTGGGCATCGGTCAGTGCGTGGTTAGTAACTGCACTGTGCATCACACATCTTTCCTGGGTTTTCTCTCTGTTTTTGTTGTATTCCTTTTCATTACAAATATTGTTGTTATATTTATTATTATTATATTTAATTTTATTTTAGTTATTAAACTGTTCTTATCTCAACCTGTGAGTTTTACTCTTTTTTTGATTCACCTCTCCATCCCACTGGGAGGGGGGGGAGTGAGCGAGTGGCTACGTGGTGCTTAGTTGCTCACTGTGGTTAAACCATGACAACCATAATGTACAATACAGATGGTTCAGATCTGAGGATCAAAGCAAGTGCATAAAGTGGGATGAGGGCAAGAGATGGTAGCCAGGCACTGGAGAAACCAGGTGAGGAAGAGTTCAGGAGACAGCTGGTTGACCCTTAGACCTCCTGTAATATCCATTCCACAGGAGACTGGCTGTGCTGACTGTGCCAAGTATTTTAGTTTACTGTACCCCAAAGAAACACAGAACCAGACCTTTCCAAAAATCATGGCTGGCAACCTCACATAGAGTTCAAAGTATAACTACTCTTCCTTGAGTTTTTATCCCACATAATCCTTCTGCCAGCAACAATCAACAAAAGTTCATACTTCAGTGTCACCAATGCTGTCTTGAGCCCTCAGAAAAGATTAAACTTAGTGGTGCTCAGTGAGCTGAATTCCCATTTGCAAACAATTCATTGGCTTTACAAGCAGCATGCTGTTGAAGAGAGAAGAGCAAAGGACAGCAGAGAAGTAAAACAGGTAACAATCACTTAATTATTCCTTCTGCTGCATATGATCATTTATAGTCCTCTCTGGGTTGCTGAGGAGGCAACTACTAGGCCAGCTGCTTTCTTGCCCCTTCCTTTCCGACTGTGAAATCCCAGTTCTGTCAGCAGCCCCACAGGTATGAAAGTCCCCTGTAATCTGCAGTGGATAGAGGTCTTTGGCAACTCTTGTTACATTTCCAGCTGCTTAAACTCACTGCTACAGCTTTGCTGGCATCTGTTATTCCAGCGCTCAGT
Organism: Athene noctua; assembly: GCF_965140245.1. Taxonomy (NCBI): domain Eukaryota; kingdom Metazoa; phylum Chordata; class Aves; order Strigiformes; family Strigidae; genus Athene; species Athene noctua. Next base: position 16,978,000 of record NC_134077.1, on the reverse strand, counting down.
GAGCACTCTTCTAAAGAACAAAGCACACAATCTTCTTGCTCACAGGAAAATTTTTAAGCAGATTTCTTACCTCCTGTTTACAGGAACTGAAATTGTTTTCTCCTGCTTCTTTTTTTCTTGCTCTATGACTCTTGAGCTCCAAGGTTAAATGATTACTTAAGAAACAGCATGATTTGTGGGCTAGGAAGAAAAAAAGCAGGAAGAATCAAAACAAGTAGGAAGAAGACTTTCCCCCCACTTCTCCCAGATTAGTTCATGGCCTGGGACACAAGGGTCCTTGCTGTGCTCACTCCGAAGCATGGGTTTGATCCTGAGACCCTCACACCCTAGATACATCCCTGAGCCACATAGCTTTGCTTGGCCTTGAGCTAATGGAGGGAATCACTTTCAGAAGATCTATTTCTGTGCTAAAGCAGTAAAAAATCAAACACCAAAATGTTAGTATTTGTCATCCAAAAAATCGTGAATTATGATCTGCTTTTTAAGGTTCAGTGACTTTTTGTTTTCGAGATGGCATTAGCAAGCAGGGAAAGATCTGTAGGAGATCATTCCCTAGTGGAGATACATTCAGCCATGAGAGCCCTTGGGGCAAAAGAAAACACAAAACTCAGCAACAGCATTAATAATTTCAAAGACAAGATAATGGACCTGATTCAACCTCACAAGGCAGAGCTTTTAAATTATACTCCTGATGCTCCCTGTGTCATTAACGTTGGTGATCTTTTTTCCTAAATAAAACCTTAAATATTTTTTAAAATCTTTATTTTACTGTAACAAGTCTTTACATATGTGTGCACAAGGAGAGGTGGAAGAAACTGTTCTTTAAGCAACGAAAACATCCATCTGTCTTGTGGGAGAAGCTGAGAGAATGGTATCTCATTTCATAACCTGTAAAGATAACTTACCCTTGGCAACTCTCTGAAATGCTCTTCCACTAGGGTGTGCAGCATGGGAGTGCAGCAGGAGTCAGAAGTCTGTCTGCAGGTACAGGGCTAGGACCTCACTGGGATCATGGAGCCATGGTGGTATGGCTCATGTAATTGGTGTGCTGCAATGGAGGGATATGAGATTTTAGGAAAAACATGCTGGAAGGCGAGGAGAGGGAGTTGCCCTTTATGCAAGAGAGTGGCAAGAATGCATGGAGCTCTGTCTGGGGGTGGATGGTAAGCCAACTGAGAGCTTAAGGGTCAGGATTATTGGGCAGACCAACATGGGTGACATTGTAGTGGGTTTCTGCTATAGACCTCCTAAACAGGAAGAAGTAGATGAGGCCTTCTTCAAACAGCTGGAAAAAGCCTCAAGTTCACAGGCCCTGGTCCTTCTGGGGAACTTTACCCTGATATTTGCTGTAAGGATGATACAGCAGTGCTCAAGCAATCTACAAGATTTCTTAAGTGCATTGATGACATCTTCCAACACAGTCAAGGAACCAACAAGAAAAAGTGCTCAGTTGGACCAGATACTTGCAAACAAGGAAGAACTGGTCAGGGACATGAAAGTCAGAGGCAGCATTGGCTGCAGTGTCCATAAGATGGCGGAGTTCAGGACCCTAGAAGATCAGGGCAAAAAGCAAGATCATAGCCCTGGATTTCACAAGATTAGTTTTACAACCTCTTCAGAGACCTGCTTGGAAGAATCCATGGCATATGACCCTGGAGAGAAGAGGGCAGCTGGCTAATATTGAAGGATCACCTTCTCCAAGCTCTAGAAAAGTCTGTCCCAGCAAACAGAAAACCAAGCAAAGTGTCAGGATGCCTGCATGGATGAGCACAGAGCTCCTAACTAAACCTGAACATAGCACCAAAGTGTGGAACAAAGGGGTGGAAGCAAGTGCCCAGGTGGTATATAGAGTTGCTGTCTGATCATGCAGGAATGTGGTTAGGAAAGCCCAGGCTAAGCTACAGTTGAATCTATCAAAGAATGTGACATGCGACAAGAAGGAATGCTACAAATACATAAGTAGAAAAAAAAAAAAAAAAAGAGAAGGGAATATGTGAACCCACTGCTGAATTCAGCAGAGCAACTGATGACAAATGACATGGATAAGGCTGAGGTACTCAACACCTTCTTTGCCTTGTTCTTTACCATTCAAACTGGCCTTTGAGAATCCCAGGTCCCTGAGACCAGAGGAAAAGTCTGGATCAAAGAAGACTTATCATCAGTGGAGGAGGACCAAATTAGGGAGCACTTTAAAAACTGGACCTACATAAGGCCACATGGACAGATGAGATGCACCACCCACGAGTGGTGGCTGGCTGATGTCACTGTGAGGCCACTGTCATTTATCTCTGGGCAGTCATGGTGACTGGGAGAGGTTCCTCAACACTGGAGAAGAGCAAATATAACTCCTATCTTCAAGAAGGGCAAGAGGGAGTATCCAGGGAACTATAGACTGGTCAACCTCACCTCAGTCCCTGGGAAGCTGGTGGAGGAAATCCTCCTGGAAAGCATTTCCAAAGATCTGAAGGACAAGACGGTGATCAGGACTAGTCAGCATGGATTTATCAAGGGGAAATCATGCTTGACTAAGCTGATAGCCTTCTACAGTGAGGTGACTAGCTTGTTGTTGAAGAGAGCAGTGGATGTTGTTTACCTCAACTTCAGTAAAGCCTTTTATACTGTCTGCCCTAATATCATCATGGAGAAGCTGTCAAAGTACAGGTTAGATGAGTGAATAGTGAGGTGGACTGAAAACTGGACAAACAACCAGGTCCAGAGGGTTGTGATCAGTAACATAAAGTCCAGTTGGAAGCAAGTCACCAGTGGTGTTCCCCAGGGGTCAGTATGAGGGCCAATGCTGTTCAACATCTTCATTAATAATCTGGATAGGACAGAATGTGCCCTTAGGAAGTTTGCAGATGATAAAAAACTTGGAGTAGTGGCTGATGCACTCATGGTTTTGCTGTCTTACAGATAGATCTCAACAGGCTGTAGAAATGGGCAGAGAGGAATATCATGAAGTTCAACAAGGGGAAATGGGAAGTCCTGCATCTGGGACAAATAACACTAGGCAGCAGTACATGCTACGGCCTGGTAGGGAAGGGAAGAAGAAATCTGTTTGGTTTGTTTACTTGGTTCACAGGACCTTCAGGGCCTTTTAATGAGGGAAAGAGAACGAATACATGACTTGCTTAGGCACAGAGAATGGCTGCTTGCCTTATAAAATGGCATTAATTATGGTGATCGCATTACCAGGGGTTGGGAGCAGGGGGTACTGGTCACAGGGTCAAGGGAGGGGATCCTTCCCCTCTATTCAGCACCAGTGAGGACACATCTGTAGTGCTGGTCCAGTTCTGGGATCCCCAATTCAAGAAAGACATGGACTTGCTGGAGAGAGTCCAGTGAAAGACTACGAAGATGATGAAGGGACTGTAACATCTTGTGGTATGAGGAAAGGCTGAGAGTGCTGGGGTTGTTTAGCCTGGAGAAGAGACAGCTCACGGGAGTTCTCATTCAAGGTGTGTTCTTATCATTCCCATACCTGATGAGAGTGAAAGAAGAGGGAGCCAGGCTTTTCTCAGTAGTGCCCACTGACAGGACAAGAGGCAATGAGCACAAATTAAAACACATGAAATTCAGTCTGAACACAGGAGAATGTTTGGTTTGGGTTTTTTTGCTGTGAGGATAGTCGAACACTGGAGCAGGCTGCCCAGCTATGTTGTGGAGTCTCCATCTAGGAAATATTCAATAGATGTCTGGACATGGTCCTGGGCAAGTCGCTCCAGGTGGCCTTACCTGAGCAGGGGGTTTGGGCCAGATGATCTCCAGAGGTCCTTTCCAATCTCACCTATTCTGTGATTTTGTGAAATCAAGCTATGACTTGTCCCCTTCATATCTATGTTGTTTCTAACATTGTTATTACTCTTTTTAGCTTTGTTTCCTGGGGCCTTTAACTGTTGCACAAAAGTTTCAGATGAAATTCCCAAAGGAATTCTCCGAAGAGTGGAGAGGTTTGAAATCCAGACAGCGGATGGTCTGTGTCACCTAGAAGCTGTTATGTAAGAGATGTTTTGGGTCGTTCATTGTGAAAAGGGTGTTGTCAAGTTAAAACCTACTAGGCACCATTCAAACCAGTAGAATCTTAGAATGCTAACACTAATTCAATTAAAAACAAGATTGTGTGTGATTTAAGAACTGTCCTTCCTTGTGCTACTTAAAATTCTGACTGCTAAAAATTAATTTCCTTTCCAGTAATAATATTGATTGTTATTCAGCCTGCACTAACTTTCACACTTGCTTTATTTTCAGAACTGAAGAATGACTCATGTACCTTTAAGACTTGTCTGGTTTTTTCCAACTATTGATCCTCTGCAAACTTTGCCTAAACTCATTAAATTAGCTTTACTTTTGAACATAAGTTATTTCAAATTTTTTTTTTTTTTTATTTTGGCTGGTACAATATCACAGTGTTTGGGTTAAATTGATAAATTTTTAAGACAATGTTCTGGACATATTTTATTTCTAGACATTTGCATGATGATTATGAGAATAATAACAACAATAACCACAACAATAATAGTAACAATAACAACACTAATAATAATAATAATAATAATAATAATAATAATAGGTCCACTTGTTTATTTGCCATAGAATTGTACTGGTTTGCACAGTTCTTTTCAGACCCACTGAAGTAGTAAAGCTTTTTTCAGATGTTGGAAGACAAGTGTAATCACGTAATCCTTAGATCCTAATTTTTACATATTTGAAACCAGACAAAAGTGAACAGAGATAGTATAAAATGTAATTTAGGATTAACCAATTTGAACTTTGTGGTCTTCATAGGTGAGTGATAAGTATGATCATTGGGAGTTTTACATTTTTTCTTTAAAACTGACAACTAATTTTTGCTCTGGCAGTCTCTACATAGAAGGCAGAAAGTTCTGTGTGAGCCCACGGATTAGAAAATTTAAAAAATGGATGAAGAAGCACAAGATTCCCAGAAAAAAACCTCATGGTAGGAAGCATAGAAGAATTATTAAAAAGAAAAGAAACGGGAACATGATGAAGCAAGCCCCATGATGAAGATACCTGTGGCATATGGCACTGCGAACAAAGATAACAGACTTCATCAATGATGTATGACTGTAGCATTAAAATGACCTTTCACATGTCTGTGTGCTAGAGAAAGCAGCGGCAGAAAACATCACCTGCACACAAGAATTATGTTGGTCAGATTACCAGCCAAACGTCTTGTAGTAAATGCTTGCTGTACCTACTAGATCTGTCGGTAGACTTAAATCCTCCTCTCTCACACTCTGCTTTCTTGACAACCTCCACTGTTATTTCTATTTTAACATGCCAGTATGCAGTTCCTTCTCATTGCTTAATTTTCCCAGTCCCATTCATGGTCTTTTTTCTTCCTTGTCTGCAATCATCTTTGTGCTGTTGCCTGTTTTGCTTCTATTCTTCCAGTCATTTATCTTTCTTTTCTTCTTACATAATTTTACAGATACCTTTCTAGATACTAGTTCAGTTGGCCAAAACCATGTATCTTTTACCTGTTCCAAACAACCTCTGCTCCCAGGTGTTATTATCATGACATATCATTTCAGGCTCAAAGTGTAGCATCTGAAGCTGTGCAATAAAGATAATCTCTAAAGCTTTTGTTAATTAAATTCTCTGTTCAAATCCTTCAGTTGGGTCCTTCCTACCCTCTTTGCTGAACTTCTTGTAATTAGCATTGAGGACTGCACATGTCCATCAGGCCTTTCTCTGAAGATTAACAATTATACCAAGTCTGACTACCCACTCCATAGCTTCCGTCCCCCTGCACAGCGCTGCCTTCTCAAGTGTGGCACAGTCTCCAATTCCCTCCCTCCTTCCTTGGAAACTTCAAACTAATTTAGTATTTCCACAAAGCCATCATAGTCAAAGACACTTTTGCTCAGACACATATACATGGGAAGCAGCAAATGAGGTAAAGGAACATCTTAAAAAGAGTAAGTGCCATAGAATGCATATGTTAAATATTTACTTAGTGAGCCAAAAATACGTAATATAGCAGTATAATTCTGTTCTTCCTCCTTTTCCCCTCGTAATTAGTTTGTTTTCACTGCTTTTGACTTAAATCAGCTCCTCATAGTTGTCTCTTGTATTTGTTTTTTAATTGTTATGCCTAACTACATGCCGCGAACATGGGAGAAAGCAAGGCAGATGAAGCAGCTGCTGATAGGTTCCCTAAATAAAATAAAGATGAAGAACTGTAGCAAGATCACTAGAGAATAGGTAGCATAATCCCACAGAGGTATATCTAATGAAAGAAACTGACTCCTTCCAAAACAGGTAAGAGAAAACAAGAAACATAATTATCTTCTCTGATGAGCCAACAGCCTCCTACCAGGCATGAGGCAACTTATCTAACTCTTCTTTCAGCTTCTAGGGAATATTGTGTACACCATGTACATTGGCACAGCTCCATGCCTTCTGCAGTGACATGCAGGAAGCCTTCTGCCAGGAGCAGGACCTGGGATTGCTCTCTCTGACTCTGAACATGCACACAAGCTCTTCCTCCCAAATGCTGGGTTCAGTGTGCTGGGCAGGCAGAGGAAGTGACCCTGGATGATGCAAGCTGAAATGGCACATCTTTTACACCGTTTCATTTGCACTCTGAGGCTGCACTGCCTGGACACCACACAAATATAGCAAATGGGTGTTTCACAGAATCCAGTGTTCCTGGGCCCAGATCAGCAGAGCACCAGGAACGCTAAACTGCTGAAATATATTACACTACAGTATTGGTGTCTTACTGTTTCTGCAGTACTATTATTCCTCATGTTCTGCTCTGGATTCCAGATTTTACCTTCATGCTTCTCTCTCAAGGATGAGGCACCCTCACAGATTTCTGGGTGGGTTCATGATGGCATCTCAGCTCATCATGGATTTTCCAGTGCCCTTGTGAGCATATAGAGTGTACCCTAGAGTACTGACTGAAGTATGGAGCATACCCTAATTTCCATGCCTGTTCTACTGGAGAAGATACTCAGCACTTCACAGGATTAGTGTATACAACTAATTTTCCAGGCTGATGCAGGCATGTCTGAGACCCCTGTGAACCATCTGACTGTTTCACTTACGGGATCATTAAGTATTGCCACTTGGTAAGGCAAGTCAGGAAAGTTTGGGAGATTAGAGAAAGAAGGAACTAAAATCAAGGTGACAGTATGGCTAAGAAAAAGTGAAACTGTTGCTCTAGATGAGAGCACAGCAGTGCTGCCATTAATAGTGGGAACTCCTGGATGCTCCGTCTGTTACAGTAAGTCCCTGTTGGTTTAGGCATGGGCTGCTGGGAAGCTCCGTACAGTGCTGGCTTACAGACCTGTCTGCTGCCAGCTGTAAGAAGAACACAGCACAGCTGAGGCTCTCTCTCTGGTTTGGCGAGTGGTATCTGCTTCCTACTGGTGACCTCTTTTTGTACCGTCAGCTTTCCTGGCCCCCATATCTTACCATTCGTAACTGTTCAACCATTACTGCTTTGTATTTGAAATTACAACACTCCTGCAGTTCCTCCTCTTACACATACTGTATAAAAGCAGCAAAGTATGATCTAGATGTACTTTTATAGCTTTAAAAGCTGTAATTGTTATGTCACAAATATTTTAAGGCTCTAATGCTATTGAAATATTTGCATTTACTGGACCTACTTTAAAAGACAGGCTTTGATGGTTTTGTTTACATCTCCTAGTTCTGCAGAGTATATGTTACCTTGTATTACATTGTCCTGGATTCAGATCAAATTGAGACATTATGACATGAAAGAAGTCTTTTCCCAGCTATCAACTGTGTTTCAAGTTTGGGTTCCTGTGCCTTCTTTTGGAAACTGGATTAGAAAAAACTACTAGTCATTCAACCTAAAAAACTTTATTCCCTGATATTGGTGTATGAAATATCAAAACAGCACTTGAAAGATGCAGTTTCATTTATCCCTGAACCCTGACACACTAATATGTAAAAGAAAAACCTTCCAGTTCCCAAACCTTCACTTGGGTGACCTCACTCCCTCTGTACCTGAGCATTATTTTTGACCTTTGCTATTATGTACTTGGCAACAAAATAAAATCAATACTATTTTTTAGTAAAGTAATCTCAACATTTTGTTTTGTGGAAGAGATTATTGCGACACATGATTTTGTTTTCCCTGAAGATGCTGGCTAAATCTCTCTTTTCAATAGGTTTAGGTGCCTAAAGCTGTACTTGTCTGCGTCTGAAGACCCCAGTGAGTATTTTAGTGACTTAGAAGGGTAGTTCCCACTGAATTAAATCCAGATTAGGTCTGTAAATAATATTCTTGAAAATTGCAATAAATTCACTCTTAAACGTTTTAAGAAATGGTTTTAATAATCTGGCTGTTTCATATATTTAAAAAGTTATTAACCTAATGTGACAATCTCCATCTCTCTAGAAGGCTTTGGAGAAAAAAGTCACAGATATAATTGCTTAAGAATTACTAAACAGAAGCAAAGAAGCTCTTGAGAAAAAAACAGCACCCTAAATTTGATACACTGGCTTAAAACTAGAAGTAAATGTGAGTCATCAGACAGCAAACACTTTTCTTTCAAAACAGTACTGGATTAGGAAATCCCACCCTCTTTTACAGGACTGAAAAATGGTGAGAGAGACTCAAGATTCAAACTGGATTTTAACAGAGAAAAAGGAAGCTTGTGTGTCCTCTCACTAGCAGCATCTGAGAATGTTTCTGCTCCAAGGTTATTCTGAGTTACTCTGACTTTTTTTAGTAATACCATCTTTATTAAATGGACCTCTGCTTTCTCGGGTTTCCAGATCTAAGGTTACTGAGGTGCAGCATTCATTTTGGTACATTAGTCCAAACTGCCGAATACAGCCTCGATTGAAAATCTCGCTGGACCAACTGGTTAAATTCTAGAGCCATGAAAGGAAAATTATCTGCATTCTCAGAAGCTGGTCTAGAAATAGTGGTAATCACATATCCGGAGCATAATTTGGTTAGAGGACTATAATTAATTACATAAGAGGTTTGGAGCAAAATTCACCAACAAGACAAGAAATTAATATAAAGTAATTGTAGTCTATCCTAATAGCAGTATAGGCAGATTCTTTCTGGTGAAGAAATAATAGCAATTTTTTTGTAAGTATTCCCTTGCAACATACTTGGTGACAGGTAAAGCAGATAGGAGCCTCATAAAGCTGAATAAAAAGAATAAGGCTATTGGCCACAATTAGAAGTTGTACGGATTAGTAAGAAAAAGTAGTAGATCTTAGGCTATAAAGAATAAAACTAGTCAAACCAGTCTGCAAGCGGGGGATGTCTGGACTTGATTTAAGTTTAAATTAGCATCTGGATCCAGAAGCATCCTGAGGAGGTTTAGCAACACAGATTTGATACCTGGTTTCGGAATTTAACTTCAGATAATTATTAAAAAACTGGTAATGCATTGTGTCCTTAACCTCAGTTTTAAACTTGTGAAAAACCAGCAACTGTCACATTTTAACTTGTAGCTTTCCTTCGTCATCTGCAGGAAGTGATCTTTAAATGTGCTTCAGTACTGGTGCAAGAGGAGAATATTTTAATTTTATTGGCTATAAGAGATTAATTTGGTGTTTGGGTTTTTTTGCAAATACACAACTTTAATAGCAATAATTTCATGCATGTCTATGTCAAACTATCTTCTATAACACAGAAAGTTAATGGCAAAGACTATGGGACCTCATTCATTATCTTGCACCATGGACCATGGAAAAGAAAGCAGTAATACAGATTGTCTCCCCAAGCTAATCTTAGTCATTTTGGCACCTTTTTTTAATCAAATCTGTAATAAAGATGAAAAGATTGCTATTTACATCTGCATTTATTGTTGACTACACACCAAAAAAACAATTGCAAGTTATCAGAAAAAAACCCCACCACCATGTAAGTGCAGGCTTACAGGTGAGCAGATTCATGGTGTCAGGGAGCAGCAAGGGCAGGCTGCTCTGCAAGGGTGGGTGAGCCAGGAGCTGGACGTGACAACAAGGCAGGCAGGGTAGCGACCTCACCGACAAGGGCATGCTCTCCCAGCGCCCAAACGAAAAAGCAGAGCAGGGCCAGTGGCGGCAGGCAGGGCCAGCCAAGAGTACAGGTTTCTGGACACCAAAGAGTGTCCTCGCAGCTCCTTGTCACACAGCTCTTCTCACTGCAATCCCATCCCAGGCTACACGAGCACATTGTACCAGACACAGCCTTGCACACAGGCAGCCAAGCTCCCAGGGAGCAGGGGAGGAGCTGCAAGATCTCAGGGTGCACACAAAAGCCCTAACATGAGCTCCCAGAAATTCAGAGAGATGGACTGCTTCATCTCCTCCTGACCATCTGTTCTTTAAAGCCACAACAGTCCAAGTCTGGACTTGGTGGCCACCAAAGCATATAATGAAGAGTCTGCCCTAGGAACCCATTTTGAAGTCTAGAACAAGGACACAGTTCTGGGTTTGTACTGGTTGAGGTTTTTGGTGTGGGGTTTTTTTTTGTTTGTTTGTTTGTTCGTTCATTTGTTGGGTGTTTTTTTTGTGGTAGGATGGGAAAAAGGAGGAACTGAAGTTTTAGGTTCTCAGAGCAGAAGACCTACTTTTCTAACAAGAAGTCCGTTTGTTCTGTAGGTACAGAAGGTAACAGTGTGTCTACATGATGTAACTATGCCATCCTCTGTTGAATCTGCATTTTGTCAACGTGTTTTTCAAGAATTACAAATGGAACTGGCTTGTACATGGACTGGCATAAGCTTATCAGAAGGCTGCAGGGTAACATGGGCAAACAAAAACTTGTGTAAATTTCTCAGTAGTATTTCTCAATCCTTGCACTACAGAGTTATATGATAAATGCATGATTTTACATGATAGAACAGTTGAAAGAGACTGAACAAATAGGATAGGAAATTAACACTTTCAATGACAGTGTTTCCCTTTCTTTTGTATTATTTTCACCTGTCCCTAGACGGTGGAAATAACACGGTTCTGACACCCCGATACTGTGTGGGGTGAGCAAGGCGGTGTCTTCTGTTGCTGTGGTAATCCAATCTTACAGAACCTGACCGCAGCTGCTAAGGGAGTGTATTTCTTTGACTTGAGCAGTGTTTTACCAACAAATTATCCAGGCATTAAAATCTGTGTGTGATTTTTATCAAGCAGTTTCCCATCTGCAACAAAGGTCTGTACTCCCAGTACTGGCAGGGATGACGCCTCTGGGGACACTCATAATTAGTTAGATATAAATCATCACAAGGCCTGAAAGCTACAGAGGTCGGCATGTGAAACCCATCCATTAGCTAATTGTCAATTTGCCAAATAAGAATAATGCCATGACATACGGCTTGGCACACTGTGGGTTTAACAAGCTGGGAAGAGACTGTTCCAGGAGGATCTGGGGCAGGTAGGGCAGGACATCATATCCCACGTGAAGCAATCTCGCTGGCACAGCCGCCGAGAGCGCCCCGTCCATCGCCACGGGCAAGGGCGATGTCACGGGCCTAGGCCGTACGGCTGCGCTTCCCCGGGCGAGTTACCTGCACCGCAGACCCCGGCGCGCGCCGCACGGCCTCTCAGCCCCTCACCCGGCGGCCCTGCGCGCCCGGTCCCAGCCCTGGGCGCGGCCGGGACCCCCGGGGCCGGGGCCGGGGCCGGGGCCGGGGCGACACGTCGGGCGGCCCTCGGCGGGGCCGGGCGGGCCGGGCCTCCCGTTGCCGGGCAACCGGCTCCTCGCCTAGCCGGGGCCCGGCAGCCGTCCTACTCTCACCCGCGGTCGGCAGCGCGCTCCCATTGGCTGCCCCCGCGCTGCGCTCGGCTCCCATTGAGCGCCCGCCGCCGCTGCCGCGTCCTCATTGGCGCGCCGCCCTCTGGCCACGCCGCGTCACTGTCTCACACCATCCCCCCCGCCCTCTCCGCCAGCGGCGGGCCGGCCGGCGGGCGGGACCTGGGCGGTGGCAGCGGTGATTGGCGGAGGGAGCTGCCGCTCAGGGCGCGGGCCGGAGCCCGGGCGGCGGGGGCTGTTTAAAGGCGCCGCACGCCGGCGCCCTGTATTTTCCTCCGTGAGTGCGAACGGGCGAGGGCGCGGATCAGCGAGCGACAGCGGGAGCCATCGCCTCCGACAGGTGAGGGCGGCTCGGCCCCGGGGGCCCTTGGCCCGGGCGGCGGCCCCTGCCTCTCTGCTCGGCCGCGGCAGGGGCCGCGTAGCCGCGTGGGGGAAGCACGCGTGGGGCGGCGGAGCCACCCGCGGGGCTTGGGGATGGAGCGGCACAGCTGGGAGCGGCGTTTCCAGTGGACGCAGGCGCGTTTGAAGTAGTGCCTGCAGTGCGGCAGGAGGGGTGGGAAGGACAAGACAAAAAGATGGGGGGGAAAAAAAGAAGAAAGAGGGAAAAAAGGGAGAAAGAAAAATGGAGCAGAGGCGCGCCTGCGTGTCTCTTTACCGTAGGTGTCAGCCCGGACGCTGCCCGGACCATCCCCGCGGCGGGGCGTGCGGCGCTCCCTGCCCGGGGCAGACGGCCGGGCCAAACGCCTTCCCAAGAGCTGGCGCCCCGCTGCCGGGCCCCGGGGTGCTGCCGCCCGCCCTGCCCCCGGGGGAAGCCCCCCGGCTGCGAGAGCTGTGGTGGGCGGCTGCTGCGGGGCTGCGCCGGGCTCTGCCTCCGCACCGAGGGACACAAGGCAGCCCCTTAATGTCCTCTATGTCGCGATAGAGGCGCCCACCCAAGCCGAGGAGGGTGGGGCGGGCGTGTCCCCCTGCCCGCGACACCCCCCCTCATAGCGCAGGGCAAAAGCAGCCGGGTGCTGCCCCCGGGGATGCCGTCGCCTTCACTAGTGATGGCGTATGTGGCACGGGTGGAGGCATCCCGGCACCCACCCGTGTTGCTAGCGGAGTCCCGGCCGGGGGTGCGCCCGGCGGGAGGGTGCTTGGCATCCCCGCGGGGGAGGCGCTGCGGGTGGGTTCTTACGACGTAATTCGAGGCACCGTCTCGGCGGTTCAGTGTTTTCACGCAGTTCGCCCGTCTCCCACGTAGTCACGCCCCGCCGGCTCAGAGGTGAGGGTCGCGGGGATGCCACGTTCGCGCACGGCCCGGCCGTGACGAGTCGCCAGGGTCCGGGTAGAGGCAGTGACCTCTCGTGGCGTGACGGTTGTCTCGCATGCGCTCGGTACCTGAAACCTTTCAGCTCTGCGGGGATAACTAGATGATGTCATAGCTGAAGCTGCCAGATCATCACTGTTTAACTGCTGAAAAACAGCCTAAAGTGGCTCTGCTGTCACCAGCAAGGTCTGCTCTCCTCCTCCAGAGGTAAACCACCGCAGGGAGTTACCCAATAAATGCATTGCCTGTAGCAAACGGGCCGGGGGCTTGTTTTCCGACTTTCAGCCAAGTGTTCTGTATGAATTAAAAACTTAAGCAGGAAATAATAAACTCGAATTATTGACAGAATATTCTCAAATTTTTAACGAAGGCAGTGAAAGCCACCAGTTGTGGGAGAACATGTATCTGGCAGCAATAGCAGAAAGTAGTGGCTGTTTTACACTGCTCCTGCATTCCCTACAGAATCCTAAGGGGACACAAAACAAAGCAGGTTTGTCATTTCTTTATATTAAAGCATTTGGGGTTCTCAGTCTCTTCAAAGAAGTCGTACTTTTGAGAAAAGTTTCATTTTAGGTGAAAAAATCAATGACAGGATGTTGTTTGCCATTTGACCAGGAGGACAAAAGGCTGTTTGTTTTACATCAAGTAAACAATTTTTTTCCTGTAATGACTGAGATGCCATATGTCCCATTTCCTTCAGTGATCAGAGCAAGCTTATAAAGCAGTGTTTTTCATTGCGGTGCAGCCCAATGGCCCTGACTACCACTATCTGGGGGGTGTTTGGTGAGCCATGAGAATACAATAAAAGAGCCTCCCTCTAACTGTCTTCTGTGAAAAGCTTTATCATGAGAACTGCAGCGAGTAATATGAATTAAATCCCAGTTTTGATCTCAAGGTTCTGTAAGGAGCAAGCACAGAGCAGTTTTATCGTCAGCCCTCACCAATAATGAAAGTCCTTTTGTCATAATGAGCTTCCAAGTAATTCACTGCCTGGTTAAAAGCTACTTGTTCCGTGGCTATTACAGGTCAAGTTCATTATGTGCTGCATGCATTGGATTTTAGTGTATTACTAAGTATCTAAGAGTCTCCACAAATTTCTAACTTTCAGCTTTCTGGCTCTTGGAGCAGAACCAAGGGGTGCAAGGCTCAACCTCGGGGTGGCTGCCAGACACTCGGCTGGGCTGGCATTGGTCTGTATTTCCTTTTTGTCCCCTTCTGTGTTTTTATGCCAGAAAGAGAGCTGAATCCCAAAGTCCTTTCCCAGCTGCTATCTTGGGATCTTGCTGTCAGTGGTATGCCGGCATTCCTATGGGGAGCTGGAAAGCATCCTCCTCCCCTACAGTGCCTGTGTGATCTGGAGTAAAACGCAGCTCTTGGAGAAAGCTTTGGACTCCAGCCACTGCTCTGTGTCCCCAGGAGATGTGACTTGCTCGTTGTGCTGCCAACAGGGGACGTGAGCTTGCTCCTGCAGCTCCTGAGGAGTCTTCGGACCACCGTGCTCCCTTCTCTGGCCGTGGCTTTATGAAAGCAGCGATGGCCGTCCCATTTGTAATGCATAAACCTGATGCTGTGCCATGGCAAATCCTTAATCCTGCCCTCTAGCTTCCTGGAGGCAGAAATTACTACGTTTTCATTGCTTTTCTTGCAATCCAGCTAGTTTAAAACAAGAGATGGCATTGCTCACCGTGGAGTAGCAATGGGAAAAAAAAAAACCACAACATATATAGTGCGGCTTAACAGCATTCGATAAGTTTTAGAAGCAAAATGGAAATAGAAGTGTGACACTGGGATGGGCTAGCCTGGGGCCAGCGATTGTAAAAAAACAAACAAAAAAAAAAACCACAAAAAAACCCCAACAAAATAAACCAACAAAAAACCCCCCACACTCAAAACCCAGCAAACCCAAAGAAACCCGAAACAACGGCCACCGGGGACCTGAGGTGCTGGTGCCGTTGGCTTCAGTTTCCCGCCGCTGCCGGCTCCCAACGCTGCCGCCGCCCCGGGCGGGGGGCGGGGCCGGGCCGGCGCTCCGCGCCTGCGCACTGCCGCAGCCGGGCGCCGCAGCGCGCATGCGCAGCCCTCCGCGCCGGTAGCGGCCGTGGGCTTCCGCGGCGTGTGGGGCCGGGGGGCGGTGGCCGGGCCCTGGCTGGGGCGGGGCGGGGCTTCCTCCGCGCGGCGTGACGCCTCCGCGCCGCGGCTCCTCGCCGTCCCCGCGGCCTGGTCACGGGTAACCTTGAGGCGGGGCAGAGGGCTGCGCGGCGCCCTCGGGGAGGCCGGCGCGGCGCGGCGGTCGCCTGAGGTGAGGGGCTGCGTGGGGGGGTGGGTGAAGGGAGAAGAGGTCCCGGTCGGCCACGGGGGGAGCGGACGCGCGAGCGGTGCTGGCGGCGGAGTGTGCGAGCAACGCGGCGCCGGTTGTTTTTCTTAAAACCGTGGCAGTGCGCTGTGCGGCTGTTCTGCAGCGCCGCAGTAAGCAGCTTTAAATAGCCTTTCCTCCCGTTTACACGGGAATACGAACAAAGGCTGCGAGATAAATTCTTAAAAGCTATTTTAGGTACATCATAGGTGTGGTTGAAACGTTGTTAGAGGCCATCAAAATGAATGGCGAGCCATGCACTCTTACTCTAGGTCATACATAAGACTACAGTTGTTACAGAAAATACTCTTAATGTTTTCCTAACACTCGTCTTAATACGCATCCTGCAAAGTCGTCATTCCTGCAGAGAAAGGCTTTATTCCCGTATACAGCTCATCGTGGTTTTATGGAAGAATTTGTGTAAGGTCAGTGTGATGGTACTTGCAGCTGGGCACAGAAGAGAAGGGAGGAGCACCGTGTAAGCAAAAGCACGGGAGGGTGGTGCCTGTCTGCGCAGTAGGGACAGGATGAAAGTAATAGGATGTAGAATGTCCTAGAGAATAGTATATCCTCAAGTGTAGTGACTCTAAAGTTATGGGCTTGAAATGAAAAAACTTGGACTGTCAGGGAGAATCCCTGTTCTTCTCAGCTTGTGAAATATTCCTTCAGGCCTGGTGTTAGGGGTTCCAGTGTTCTGGACTGCCAAAACACAGTATGCTTGAAACAAACAAACAAAAAACCCAGCCAAAAATACAAACACACACCACCACCAATTCTGCTATTCTTTGCTGCAAGTATAAACAAAATGGAGCAACTTAGGTCACTTGGTTTAAAAATAAAAACAATTTTGAAAAGCCCTGTTTTAAGTCTGAAATTTCCTGGTAAGAATAGATTTTAAACTTTTCTCAACTAGCAACATTTAAAAAAAATTCCAATCTTTTTAGCTGGGTTGTTTAAAACTGAGACTTTGCTTATAAGCATAATTAGAACAATGAGCATTAATTTCTCAGACACTTTAACACTTGTTAAATGTGTGTTTTGCTTCAATGAAATAACCTGGGCTTAATTTAACATCTATTCATCTCCAGGGCTAAAATTTGTAATTTCACTTAAAAGTACTTAATCTAAAACGTTGCAAGACTTCTAATGATGTTTAAAGTATGCTGAGACTAAAGTCTCCTTGGAGGCCAAGGCCTGCATTTTGCAGATGACCTTGTAGAATACCTGAAATTTAGTTTTTTCTGTAATGAAAGTAAAGAAAATGAAAGTAAGTCTCTCAAAATGGATGTGACTAAATCAGCTGGTTTTGTGTTTTTCTTGTTTTTCTTTAAGATCTACCACGATGCCTGGGTCTCTGCCAGTGAATGCTGAATCATGTTGGCCCAAAGATGTGGGGATTGTTGCACTGGAAATATATTTTCCCTCTCAGTATGTTGACCAGACAGAGCTGGAGAAGTACGATGGTGTGGATGCTGGGAAATACACCATTGGGCTAGGCCAGTCAAAGATGGGGTTCTGCTCCGACCGTGAGGATATCAATTCTCTCTGCTTGACTGTGGTTCAGAAGCTCATGGAGAGGAACAGCCTTTCCTATGATTGTATCGGGAGATTAGAAGTTGGAACGGAGACGATAATTGATAAATCAAAATCCGTAAAGACTGTCCTGATGCAGCTTTTTGAAGAATCTGGTAATACTGATGTAGAAGGAATTGACACCACCAATGCATGCTATGGAGGCACTGCTGCTCTTTTTAATGCTATTAATTGGATTGAGTCCAGTTCTTGGGATGGTAAGTCCAGGGAATTTTCTTGAAAAGTTACATCATCCTCTGGTTTTCAGTAGTCTGCCTTATAATGACAGTGTTCATGTTTAACCATACAAAACCCAGAGCGTAAAGTGTTTCTGTCTTCTGAAACCTTTTTCTTGAATGCCGTGGACATTTGCCACTAGCTCAGTTACAGTGCAAAAACTAATGGCATGGCTAATAATCACTGGTCTTTTCTTGTAAATTTTAGTGGCTGCCAGGAAATTGAAATGTGGGGTAAAAGTCAGGATTGAAGACCCCCTTAATCTTGGGGTCATCTCTTCTGTAACCAAAGTCTAAAAATTGCTGATGGATGTTAAAAAGCACTGGATTCTTGTCTGTTTCTCATTGTTTCTGTCTGTTTCTCGCAGGGCGCTATGCACTTGTTGTTGCTGGAGACATCGCTGTGTATGCCACAGGAAATGCCAGGCCAACAGGTGGAGCTGGTGCTGTTGCCATGCTTGTTGGTCCAAATGCTCCATTAATTTTTGAGAGAGGTTAGTCCTGTGAGAAAATTAATACCAGTCAGGCAGATAACTGGATCTGTTCTGAAGCCTGTCTCCTGTTTCTTGTGCATTGCTGGGGAGATGAATTAACTTCCACTCATGTCAGAAGTTGTACTTGGTCTCCTCTTGCTCTGGGCAATTCCTCTTCTTGCTGTAGGAAGCAGCAAGAATAGGTAGAGATGCTCCTATCCATGTATTTCCTTGGGATTCTCTGGTAAAGTTGACGAAGAGTGGACTAGAGCTGAGTAGCAGAGTGCTCTACTTCCAAGGCAAAATGATGAAAATGATTTGTTACTTGTGTTTGTTATGTTCGTTCCTACTGTACTGAACAAGCAGTTGAGAATTGTGTGAAACGTTACCTTAAAGGGCCTGAAATGCTGTGAATGCCTGCTTGACTGGAGCCAAATATTGCTTGTTTCCCCTCATATGTTAAGTGATGCATTCAAATTGACTCAAAGCAGCTGAATAAAATAATTTTCTATTTTTGTCAATTTCTGTCCATCAGGGTTGCGGGGAACTCACATGCAGCATGCATATGACTTCTACAAACCAGATATGGTTTCTGAATATCCTGTAGTTGATGGCAAACTATCTATACAGTGCTACCTCAGTGCGTTAGATCGCTGCTATACTGTCTATCGAAACAAAATCCACGCCCAGTGGCAAAAGGGTATGTAGCCTCACCTGATGATATTGCAAGATTTGTCAGATGCCAGACCATGTAACTACACAGACAAGTTTTAACATCCCATGGAAAGGCTAATGTATGGGTCCCTTTCTTCGTGTTTGTGTGCTCTGAGGCAATTGAAATGTTTGCTCTCCCCCATAAGAAATGTCTTATTTCTGTTTTGGTATGGCTGAGTACCTGATAGTAACCAGTAGTCTCTACACACTTTTGTTAGTGTTAAGTATGATACCTTGCTTAAAAGCGTGTTACTCCTCCATCCACCCAGGCTCTTAAGATAGTGCAGTTAATATTTTCATGTTACATAATGATACTGATTTTTTTCACCCCATATGTTTAGTAATTACTTCACTCATGTTAAGAAACATAGGTATGAAGTTTAGCTAGTTAAGTGAAGTGGGTGATTATTATGTCAAATGTTGGGTAGAAATACAGAGATTCTATTAAGCTTTTCTAGCTTTTTCTTCTAGAAGAAAGGTGAACATTGTTAGTTGGTGCAAAAAATCAGCAGGAAACTAATCTTTAAATAGAAGTAGCAGCAGTGTTTTAAATGAACTTAACAGCAATAGTTAGTCTTAATGGTTGTCTGTTGTACACTGACATGTTATGATGAGTGGTATCCTGCCACTCCCCTATTTTATTTTCATAGTTGAAGCG
Source organism: Athene noctua (assembly GCF_965140245.1). Lineage (NCBI taxonomy): Eukaryota > Metazoa > Chordata > Aves > Strigiformes > Strigidae > Athene > Athene noctua. The sequence continues at coordinate 16,958,927 of NC_134077.1, read as the reverse complement.
AGTACTAAACATAAGTTGTAACACAACATTTCTGCCACTTCCAGAGGGCACAGACAGACGTTTCACCTTGAATGACTTTGGATTCATGATCTTTCATTCTCCCTACTGTAAACTGGTGCAGAAATCTGTGGCTAGACTCTTGCTGAATGACTTTCTCAGTGACCAGAACCCAGAAACAGCAAACGGTGTTTTCAGTGGTCTGGAAGCTTTCAGGTGAGAATGGCTGCTGTCTTCCTTATTCATATAATCTTAATTTGTTACACATACAAGGTATGTTGTTACTTTCTGCTATTTTAGTAACTTTCTGAATTTTTCTTTCAATAGGGATGTAAAACTTGAAGATACATATTTTGACAGAGATGTGGAAAAAGCTTTTATGAAAGCTAGTGCAGAGCTCTTCAGTCAGAAAACCAAAGCTTCATTACTTGTATCCAATCAGAATGGAAATATGTATACCCCTTCAGTCTATGGTTGCCTTGCCTCTCTTCTAGCACAGTAAGCATAAAAATCAGAAAAAAGTCATAGCTTTTTATATATAATGTCATAAAAGATTTTTGTTTCAGCAAGCCTTTTGTAAAAGCACTATCTAGCAAACCTTTTCCTACTAGGTTGCCTTAAGCAGAAAGACTAAAATTAAAAAAATTATTCTGCACACAAAGTAACCAGCAGATTCAAAATTTCTGTGTTGGAAGCTGATCTGAAACAGCTGCTTACTGCCTTCTGAAGTAGGATCTTATTTGTAAGGTGGTGTCTTTTCCCAGTCTCAACCTTCTTCCCTGCTCCTGTTCCCCAAGAGGAAAAAAAAAAAAAAAAAAGCCAAAACCCACAACCCCCTGCAGTGGAAAAGAGAATCAGAATGCCTTCTCTGTTTCACTATAATAAGCAAAGCCAAATTAAATTAGTGTTTCCTTAACAAATTTTTTTTTTTTTTTTTTTTACGACGGACTTTAGAAAATCACGTTAAGTTTAAATTAAACCATTCTTCTTGGATCCTTTTTTCTTTATTCTGACTTTGCCTTCCAAGATGTGGTTGTTCATTTTGGGCTTTAGGTCACTTAATGAAAACTGTCTGCCTTCTAGATAATCATATTTTGGGCATTTCTTTCCTCTGTTTTGGTTAGGTAGCTTTGGAACTCATCACGTAGCAACAGTGTTTGAAACTGTTTTTGAAAGTCACCATTTATGCACACAGCGTACTAAATATGTATTGTAGTCAGTATAATTTCTGGCTGCCTTTTCTAAGCTAGCTGCACTTTCTAGGTATTTAAAATTGGCACCTTGACTTGGTTCTCTTTTAAAACAACTGTTGCTCAATTTGCAGGTACTCCGCAGAGCAGCTCGCAGGACAGAGAGTTGGTGTGTTCTCTTATGGCTCTGGCTTTGCTGCTACGCTGTATTCTATCAGAGTTACACAGGATGCCACTCCTGGTGAGTGAAGGGAAGAGATCTTATTAACCCCCTTACACAGCTCACCTCTAAATGCCTCCTTATGCTACCCGCCAGCATATGTAAACCTGCAGAGCAGTGCCTAATGACAGTAGTGCTAAACTGAAGATGTCCCAGCTCCAGGGAATGTTCAAAAGTGTCTCCTCAGGCAAATAAATAATATTCATCAAACTCTGTTAACATTTTGATTGAGTAATTGGGAATATTTTTAAATGGCTAAAAGTTTAGCTTTCGTAATGCAAAATATTTTGAATGGGCTTGAAATGATAACATGCTCATGTGCAGTTCTCAGCACTAGTGCTACCTTACATGATGGCCTTATATTGTAGGTTCTGCACTGGACAAAATAACCGCCAGTCTTTCTGATCTCAAAACAAGACTTGACTCAAGAAAATGTATTGCACCTGATGTCTTTGCTGAAAACATGAAGATTAGACAGGAGACACATCATTTGGGTAAGAACTTTATAAATATAAATCATTCCTATTCTTACAGCAAAATGCTCATCACTTAATTTGCCTGACTTTAAATGATTAAGGTGTAGAATGAAGGAAATGTCCAACCCTTTCTACTTTGAATAGCTCATGTTCATTGGCCCAGTGTGGCTGAAATGAAAATGCAGGCTTGTTTTTTCTGTCTTACTGTGTCTAAACTGCAAAGGCCTGGGTTGTGTAAAACTCTTACCAGGAACCAACTAACAGTGTGCTACTGGCTTTTTTTCCAGCCAACTATATTCCACAGTGTTCAGTAGAAGATCTTTTCGAGGGAACATGGTACCTTGTGCGTGTGGATGAAAAACACAGGAGAACTTATGCGAGGCGCCCGCTCATGGGTGATGGACCTCTGGAGGCAGGAGTTGAAGTTGTCCACCCAGGTGTTGTCCATGAGGTGAACACTCAGCACTCTTTTAAAGTTTGATACAAATGGTGGAACAGTTTATGTGCTTGCCTTAGCATGTGCATGTATTTTAAAAGAAGAAGTGGTTTAACAAGTTACATTAAATACTTTGTTAACGTGTAACATACAAGCCAGAAGTAAAAAATTGAACGTGGGACTTTAAAAAGTACGTTTCATCATAACAAGAATGAAACTTCACAAGAATGATGCAAGAACAAACTGGCTCTTTTCACATAATCAGTTTGCATGAGGCATGAGCGGTTTGCTTGACTAAGACCAAGCCATCCAATTTGGCATGTATGTTGTTTGAGAGTTGGACTAGCCATGAAGTATGAATGTCTGTGAACTAGAAAACTGTATTTAATGATTTTTTTTCCCTTCTTCTTAGCACATCCCAAGCCCTGCTAAGAAAGTGCCAAGAATCCCTGCAACAACAGAATCTGAAGGCGTTACTGTTGCCATTTCCAATGGGGAGCATTAAGATACCTCTGTGAGGTGGGGAATGACATGAGGTGTGAGGGTAGGGTGAGAGAGAAAGGATTGCAGTAGTGCTAAAGTTTCAGTATACAGTAGTACTTCATTGGAGCATGGAAAAACTGTTTAAGCCCCTTGAAAAGATTTGTCATAATATGGTGTGCTGATATTTATAGTATTTTCAGAACACTAAAATTCTGAATATACTGGGGATAGAGGACTTGCCATGGGCTGTATGGATTCCCTGACATGTCTGAATTTTTTTAATTTCTGAGTAGTAGCTGTAGTCTGTTACAAGGTCTTTGTACAGAGGAAAAAAAGAATCTTCTGCTTGCTCTTTCCATGTAAAATGACTTGAAACCTACACTGTTAACTTCTACTTGTACTCAAGTGTGTGGCAAAATAGTCCAAGCTTTTAATGTTAGGGTTCTCAGTGCCTTGACAGTAAGCAGTCTATCTTCTCAATGCTGCACTTCTTCTCTTTCCCTTTATCACCTTCCCTTTCTTCTCCCAGTCTACCTCCCATCACCCCATTGCTTTGGGAAAGGTATAGAACTAAGTAACATTCATTGCTGGAATAGAATCTCCCCTGTCAAAATGACTGGATCAAGAGCAACTAGACTGACAGGTGGTTTTCTTCCAAGAAACTCTGTGACCTGCTGTGCTAAGTTATACATAATTTCTCCTAACATCCATATTACGTGTTTTATACCTGCATGATAAATCACAGCAGCTTGGGAGGAAAAAGAAGGGAAATAGAAATTCTTTTTTAAAGAAATGGGTTCATTGATTTGGCATCTTTTAGGACTGTTTAGTAGAATTATCTAAGGCAGCAGAATTTTAGAATAAAACTTCTAGATATTATGGAGCTGTTTTAATTGGCAAATGAAGGAAGGGTGGAACATCACTTTGTCTGGAGCTCTGGCCTCTCGCTATTCTTTATATAATACATCTCTGAAAGACTATTAGGCTGTTCGGAAATTAATTTCTGTTTTGAAATGTGATTTTCATTGTACATGTTTCAGGAATAGTACCTTCTCGACTGGCATACTGTTATATATTTTTGAAAAGCTCGTGCTATGAACTTGCATGCTGTATAATTATAATATAAACTGCATTTTTGACAAATTTTGGAGGTTTGAAGTTCAGATGTCAAAACAGCAATTTCGACAGATCTACGAGTTCAAACTCAGATGTAATGCAGCGCAAGCTGCTCGAAACATCAATGAGGTATATGGCCAGGGAAGTGTTAACGAACGGACAGTGCGACTTTGGTTCCAAAAATTTTGATGTGGCGATTTTGACCTTGAAGGTCAAGAAGGTCACAGATGTCCTGCTAATGATGATGATGAATTGAAGGCTCTGGTGGAAGCAGATACACGCACAACTGTTTGAGAACTTGCAAAAGAACTCAGGGTAAGCATATCAACTGTTTCTGAGTGTCTGAAGCAGATTGGAAAGTCAAAGAAGCTTGACATATGGGTGCCACACGAACTGAATGAGAATCACAGAAATCGCCGTTCTGAAGTGTCATCGGCACTTCTTTTTCGCAACCAGAACGTCCTGTTTCTGGACTGTATTGTGATGTGCGACGAGAAATGGATACCCTACGATAACCGGTGACGATCGGCTCAGTGGTTGGACAACGATGAAGCTCCGCAGCACTTCCCAAAGCCAAATCTGCACCAAAAGAAGGTCATGCTGACTGTTGGGTGATCTGCTGCTGGTTGAATCCATCACAGCTTCCTGAATCCGGGTGAAACAATCACAGCGGAGAAGCACGTCCAGCAAATCAATGAAATGCACCAGAAACTTCAACAGCTGCGCCCGGCGCTGGTCAACAGAAAGGGTCCAATCCTTCTCAACAATAACGCGCAGCCACACGTTGCACTTTCAATGCTGCAATGGTTGAACGAGTTGGTCTACGAAACTCTGCCTCATCCACCGTACTCACCAGACCTCTCGCCCACCGACTATCACTTCTTCAAGCATCTCAACAGCTTCCTGTGCGGGAGACGCTTCAGAAACCAAGGGGAGGCCAAAACTGCCTTCGATGACTTCATCGCTTCCAATTTTATGCAACCAGAATAAATATGCTTGTTTCTCGTTGGCAAAAATGTGCTGATTCTAATGGGTTTTATTTCAATTAATAAATTTTATTATGAGCTGAGATATGCCACTTCAAACATACAGGTTGAAATCGGCAATTAATTTCCGAACAGCCCAATATTTCTAACTTTAAATTTGGCTTTGTACTTTGAAGTCTTTCTCACTATTGGTAATATTGTAGGAGTGGAGTCTTTTACTTTTCTGGTTTTTTTTTTCCCAACATGCAAGCTGAAAGCTACCCATTCTGCAAGTAGTAGAAATACAGTGCTAATGGGGAGTCCATTCTGGTAGATTTTTAAAGCCCAGATTGGAAATGAACTATGACATGAGCCTTGTAAGCTTGTAATATATACTTAAATTGAGCTAATGTACAGAATTAAGTTTTGTTGAATTTGTTTCTTTGCTAATTCTACAAAGCTACATTGCCTAATATAACGTAGCAAAAAATGATTTGTCTGTTAAATTACAATTTTTTTGTGTGTGTAATGAAGTGTTTGTATTATGTCATTCACTAGGATTTGATAACTTGCTGTATTTGTACAGTCAAGCCTTGGTAAAATAGTTGTTTATTATAAATTGATGAATACTAATCTGTTTGTTCTGCTGGAAATGATGGAGCGATGATGCATGATGATAGTATTTGCAAGTATTTTGGTTTAGGTTGCCCTTGTGAAACTTTATCTTGGCACCAGAAAAACAGATTGCCATGGAACAAAGTCCATTGCTGGCAGTGGACAAGCCAAGAAGTGAGCTACTGGCACAAAGTTAACCACAGGGACTTCATGGTCTGTGAGGCTGATCCTTTATTAAAATAAAGTTTGAGATATTTGAAACCTGTTAGAATAGTGCTGACTTGTTGGGTTTTCAGGAAGAAAAAGGGAACTGGCCCTGTGAAAACCCAAAGTTGTGAGTTCACAATCTGTGTGGACCTTCTGGATCTTTCTTCCTACTACCATTCCATTACAAAAGTGGAAAGAAAGGGTTGCTTAGGCTGGTGCATAACAATTATTTCAGGGCCATGTTTCAAGATAACTTACATGCTTTCATATGGAAACAGTTTATAGTGGAGGAGTTAATTCCCAGCTTATGAAATACAATCAATCTTTATTACTGTCTTATAAAAGATGGTATTGTTTTATCCCCCTCAAATATTGTGAAGGGAGGTTGGTTCTTGCTCTGTAGTTACCTGAGCCTCACCGCGTCCAATTTCCCATGGGTGACTTTTCAGAGTCATTCTGTTGCTTAGTTACATTACTTAAAGTCAACTGATCATCTCATCAGTCCCCATAATAGGTAAGGCATCCTGCTCTTAAATTTGAAAGAACCAGCTGTACCTCTCTAAACCTTGTATTCATTTACTTGCCTTAACTAAAATCATATAGGCTCTACCTCTTAGGTTAGGCATGTCAGCTCTGCCTGTCAGAGAAGGACAGCTACTTTAGTTTTGCATCGTATGATTTGGAGCTGATGGTGTTGAAGATTAAAGTATAAAATAAGCAATTAAAGCTGAAAATCAGTATCTACATCTTGGTGATGCTCAGAACAATTGGAGTTGTAAGGCTATCCAGCTTTTAATTTGCAGTGGCTAAGAGTGTCAAAATTATCTTGGTGCCAGCCTTTGTTGCCAGAGTAGGGCAGGAGATAGTACAAGCCTGTAATGCTCAATATATAAGCGTATTTTGTTTCATTCAGCTTACTGATGCCTAGTGCTAAAGCAAGAATGTAAAACTGTGGGGTTTGGAGTATGCTTAAATCTTTCTTTTTTGGTGTGCAGCTGGAGTCCAAGTAGTTCTAGACTGTCAGAATTGTGCTAGTAATGGAAGGTGTCAGGAGGTTAGTAGCTGGTAGCCCAACCAGTTATGCAACCACCCATCAGGGTTAAAGCAGCATATCCTAATTTGCCTTTCTGAATTGTGAAAAACTGGGAACTGTGGTCAATAGCAGAACTGCTGTTTCTTGAAATAAAATTAAGAAGCTCTGATATGCATTTTACCATGTTTAATTTGCTGAAGAAGTTTTAAAGAAGAATTTGCAGTTGTTTAGATTATAGTCTGATTTCTGCTTAAATTTAGTTCTCTGCAAAAACTGTCCTGGTTTGCAGTGGTAAAGTTGTGTCAAGCTGAGGTACAACTTTTCAAGAAGTTAGCTGTTACATGTCTGTACTCAGAATCTCCCAATGTGTTAAATGCAGTACTGTTTGATTTTTACTAAAAGATCACCTCCACTAGTGATCCCTCACCTGTTCTGCTTACTGGGATTCTTGCACTGGCTATACCATGTCTCTGGAGCAAGGGACAAACAAATGCATGAGAGCTCTGTATTTGAGCGCTTCACTGTGACTTGAGAACTGCAAAGGAGATGAGGCATTTCTGGTTTATTCAAAAATTGCAAAAAAATGTAACACCAGAACTTGTGAAAAGTGAATAAAACCCTTTGTTAAATGTGCCGAGTATACAGCCTGCAGTGCAATTTATAAAATAGAACACAGCTTGGATGCGTGCTTCATCCCGCTGTAAGAATGGATTCCTCTCCTCATGTCTTCTTTGGGGTCTGGGTGGGACGTGATAGGAACACATTCAAGTGCCCTTTTCTTCTGTACTTTGTGCAAAACAATTCTGTAGACCCCTGTTATTGAGCTGCGTGTGTCTCTTCCCTGGTTATTTTGAATGTGCTCTTCTGTGATTCCCAGATCTTCCAGAATATTCTTCACTTCGATTTCTTCCTCTTTGAGTGTAGTGATGTCTGATAAATACTTTGGATCCAGTTTAAATGGCTGTAAAGGTCTGGGGTACTGTATTCCTTGCATCCATTCACTGTTCATAATAAGTTTGACAGAATATCGTTCGGTTGGTACTGGCTGAAGGACTCCTTTTATCAGTTTCTGGCAAGTTTCTGAGAGGCAGGGAGGCAAACTGTATGTCCCTTCAAGAATGCACTTTTTCAGTTTGGCCACTGTATCTGCCCGAAATGGCATGATACCTGTCGTCATAAAGTATAACAGGATTCCCAGGGCCCAGATGTCTACATAAATGCCAACGTACTTTTCATCTCGGAAGAGTTCAGGGGCAGCATAAGGAGGAGAGCCACAGAAAGTATTTAAAGTTTCATCTCTTCTGCTTATTGTGCTGAATCCAAAGTCCCCCACCTTAACACAAGTGTTACTGGTGTAGAAGACGTTTTCTGCCTTCAAGTCCCGGTGAATGATATTATTCTCATGCTGTAGAACAAGAGGAAAAATTGGTATTAGCTTGTTCATAGGCAATTCTCCAGTGTCTAGCTCTTACCATCGATTAACTGCCACACAGGAGAAAGGAGTTATCTTGGACAAAGTCAGAGATAAGTATTGCAATAAAAATTAAACAATTCTCTACTGATAAAAACCTAATACAGTAGGTGGAGAAGATGGGGAAAAGAATGCTTTTTTTTTTAAGAATAGCAGCTATTTTCATGAAGCAGATTTGTGATAGCATGGTGGTGAATCCTACAAGACTAGATATCTTCATGTGCAAAATCTGTTTTTTCAGGGTTTAGAACACTTGCTTTTGCAGTTACTACATTTCTGTAATGATTTAAGTAACAAAAATAATTTTAACTAATTCCATTTTTGTAGATACTGTAAGCTTGTGGATTTAAAGTGTTTAGTTCACCAAGTGAACATAATCACAGCTAAATTAAGAAAGTTACTTCAGTTCTGTTGTGTGATCTAATATCCTATGAAGATCTTGTGGTGGCAGGAGAAAAGGACCACAGATTCATGGTACACTGTGTTGTTGCAGGACACCAAGTTCAATGGTGTCTTCTAGTTTTAGAAGTCTAAAATACGGTGTACCTTGTACTTTTTTCCTTTGGAAATGGCAGTAGTAGCCAAGGACTGAAAATTAATTCGCTCTGCTTAGTGGCGATGTACAGGTCTTGTTTAGGTAAGGGTTTAGCTTCATCTTTGAAATAACTAGGAGGCATGGAGGTGTTAGAGCACTCTCTGCCCTACCGTTTGAAGTGACAAGGTGCAGTATCTGGAGGCAATAAGGAAACCCTTTGGCATCCTAAGATTTTTGAACTGCTGCTGATAACAGGCAGGGATGTTCTGTCCTTGTTATGGACTGGCAGCAGTGAGATGGGATTTAAGTAACCTGGATTTGATGACAAAAGTAAAATGTTTTGCAGAAGTCTGTGTGTACAAGTGAAGAGGTTGATCAGTTTTGTAGTCTGATTTAATGCTAAGAAATAGATGGGATCCTGAAATGTAAAGTAAGTTCCAGTAGCTGCAGAGTACCTGTCCTATGGAAAAGATGTTGAAGCTCATCCATCAGTTACAGGACATATGATCATTTTGTCAAAATATATAAAAAATGCACACTGTTTATATATGCCACCAGCAGTTTGTAATGTGGTTTCTACAGGTTTGACCTGGGAACAGCACCCTTGCTTTTGACTTTGCCTGAGGCTGTTAGGTGGCAGGAGAATGTGAGCCACCCGAGGGCACCCTGAGCCAAGCTTAGCAAATAACTACTTCTCAAGCTTGCAGAACAGCCTTCCCATGTTTTTATGCTGTTGTCTGAAGTAGCTGTAGTTACTGTGCAAGGTTCAGAGAAGATGATGCTGAAATAGTTAATTATCCCTCTTCTGCCTTTATGAGATGCTTTGGGCTCTACACAAATAGCATCATCCTAAATCCAGATACTGAAGACTAGGCAAGGGGAAGTGACTTGCTGGGTGTTAACTTCACAGATTTGCACCAAAGCAAGGACCAGGAATTAACTGTCTTAAGTGCCAGTCTCCCATGTTTATTAATAAGCAAGCTGGATGTTTGCAACACCTAATAAGTCTCTTCTTTGGAACACTTTCTTCTAGCGGAAGAGTGACTGATCCCGTTTTGAAATAGCTGGAGGGAAGAAATTAAGCTTTGTTAGGTGGTGCCTACAACAACTTAAAGCAGCCAGGAGAATGCTGTTGCTGAATGGATGGTTCCACCCATCAGGTGCTCCCAGTTCAGTCTCCTCCCAAAAGCTGTCAACAGAGAGGCAGTAACTCGAGGTGGATGTGAAATCTTTCTCAGATACCCTGTAAGACAGCTCTTCTGTAGCTGTTTTGCTCTTCAGAAATGTGGGCTCGAAATCCTGGTAACAGTAAACCTACTAGTTGAAAACCAAAAGATACATCCACAAAATCTGCTAGAGTAGTGACGGGCAATGTGCCTGTGAAAGAAGAGCAACTTACCATGTGCTTCACAGCTGACACAATCTGGGAGAAGATTATTTTACATTCTGCTTCTAGCAGCTTCCCTTCTGTACTGATTTTAGTGAAGAGCTCTCCACCTCCAGCATACTCCATCACCAAGTGCAGTTTTGAGAGTGTTTCTACCACTTCATATAGTCTGATGATATTTGGGTGGTGCAGTTTTTCCATGTTGGATATCTCACGAGATAGCAAACGTTGAGTCTTCCGGTCTAGCTTCGTCTTGTCCAAAATCTTAATTGCAACTTTCTCTGAAAAAAGAAACACTTTTCCATGCTGTCAATGCCACAGGTACAAATGGTAATACTATTTACTTATAACAATGCTTGGCCATAGAAGTGCAATAAAATTTCACCTCTGATCAGTACGAGCTAAGCTGCAGAGGCCTATTAAACCCAGCCATCTTTCACACACACCCATGCCCCTTTCCATCTATGGCATCCTACACACTGCTGAGGTAGCTAAATGCTGGTAGAGTATTGCAAGAGCTAATCAAATCACCTGCTGTCTTAGCGTGCTTTGCTGCTGCCAGGCTAATAACATGTCGGATGGCTACAGCTGCAGCATCTGCTTTCAGTGTCTAATGCTGGTAAAGAAACTCTGCACTTTTTCTTTCTGTTAGCTTAGTGCTCTTTAGATGAGCTAGGCCAGAGCCTGGTACTTGCAGACTAATGGAGTGGCCAAAATTAAGTGCTTTGTTTCAGAGCAGACAGACAAACTTAGGGGTAATTTAGGAGCTCTGGCTACAACCCTGCAAGTTTATAATGAAGAGGTGCTTTTAAGTTGGTGCAACATACAGAACTCATATGTCACTTCTTATTCCATACACTGACAAACTCTCAGTGACTAACATCTGTGTTGTAGAGGTTTGTCTTCCTCAGGATAGCTGTGCCAGTTTTTCAAACATGTGCATGTGTGAGTAGTTCTTGGTACTGTACAGAATACAGGAAAAGTACATTTTTACGTCTGTATGCCACAGTGCACCATGAATCCACATCACACACAGATTTTATTCTGAGGAAGGGAAAAAAAACCCAGTGGAATAAGTTGCAGGGATTCTGTAACACAGCAAATCTAGCTGTCTTGCACTGTCCTGGTAATGTAAAGCTGCTGTTAAGTTCTACATGTTTCTGGAGCATATCTACAGTGAAACCAAGGGCCACAAAACACAGGTACACTTCTGCAGCTGCACCATATCTCCAGGGTAGCTCAGAGCAGTATGAATAGGTCAATGACAGTTGCCCTTGTGTTTCTGTATTAATTGGTAGGTTATGGCTTTTGTCTTTACTCTCTTGAATACAGCTGGTATTTGAAGGATTAGTCTGGTTAAAATAGGTTTACAGTGGCTTTGTATACCTTGTCAGGACAGTAGAATTAAACTGGATCACAGCAATAAAAGTAACAGTTTATTCCTGGGAAGAAGGTATTTTCCCCAAGAATATCTTAGTCAAACATTCAGAGAGTTCTTAACAATTAACCACTTTCTTGAAGTCTTTCAGAAAAAAACTTTTTTTAAATTTTAAAAGTATTGTTTACTTGTTGCTTTAAGAGAAGAGTGAGAAGGCTGTCACATTTGTACATGTCTTCTGGTATAAAAGCATTCAAAATATTTTTACTTAATATTATAAAGTTATTTAACTCTAGTATTTCAACATCTCTAAAGGAAGTGTTAAGGATACATATGCATCTATCTGCACAGACCAAAAAAACTCCATGTTTGGTATGTTTACCTTTCTTAGTAACATATGTGCATAAGTTGATTTCCCTGCTAAATTGCAGCAGATACTCCAAGCAAATGTGATTCTTGTGAAAGGTGCTGAATTATCCTTTGATGTGCCTATTTTCAGAAGGAGCCCGTGCTGAGTAGAGGTCAGTCTTCCCCACGCTGCTTCCCTCTGACCTGCTCCATGCTTTCTAGTGAGCCCCTTAGGAAAGCAGGTACCTACTCCTGTGTGGTGCTGATGGTGGCATGGTGAATTGGGAGGAAATGCAGCTATTAAATGGTAACAGCACAGACACCGATCCTGGAAAAGATCTGCTGACCTAGGGATGAAAGACTAAAACCCTTGTCACATTGGTAGAGTACTGATCACCTAAACCAAGAGGAAAAAAGAACATCAGCTCGCAGCAGGTAGCATTTGCACAACTAAATGCTTAGATACTATAGGGATAACAATTCTTACAATCTTAACTATGTAATTGCATTGTTACATCTTGATTCATAAAAGTTGGGAGCATTTGGGCTTTAAAAAAAATATCTTCTAGGTTAAATTCCTTCCCTTTCCTTTTGCTTGAATTCACAATTCCTCTGGGTCAGTTTCCCTGCAAAGTTTTAAAAGGAAAGGGGGAAAAAAAAAGTTTAGAATTGAAGGCCCCACTCCTGTTCACACACCACCATAAATCAGGACTGAGGACCTTTAAATCTACATCATTATAGTTACATATGCATGATATGCAAAAACCAGCCCACCTAAAGTATAAAAAACCTCACCCCCTCCCTTTCTTTTTTAAACTCATTCCCTCTGCTTCCAAAAAATGCTTGCTTTAGAAATCCTGTATTACCCTTGCATGGCAGCAGTGCTGGAGGGAAGGACATTTTTAGCTGGCAGCTTATTTACCAAAACATTAAGACTGAGTAGCAAGAGGTTTTGATTGACTATACACAGTGTATGTTGAGGTTTGAAAAAAGCTAGCTGAAATCTTAATAAGAGAAGTTAGGAAAAGGTTGAGAAATAATTTCAGGAAGAAGTGGTGTATACTATGATGGCAAAAGGAAACAAAATACAAACAGAAGCAAGTTAAAATTGCTTCAAAAAAAGCAAACTAGGTGCCTGGACATTCCTGCCTTTCCAATTGATGTTTGGCACTAGACTGGCTTTTTACTAGCTGTAAATTTTGGATGCTCTTAATTGCATCTATTCAGCTGTCTTTTCACACTACATTTGTCAGCTGGAAGGTATGTAAAATAAAGGTTACACAGAGCTTAGGAACCTAACAGTCCTTAGCAAGCTACTCCACAGGCTTCTGGAGAAAATCTCTGCCAACATTCAGGTTAATAAAGTGGGCAATGCTCCAGGATAACCCAATATTTATCATAGCATCGAAGATTTTCCTGCATCCTCTAAGCAACCAAGATAGACCCTGTGAGATAAACAAGGTTCTTCATCCAGTATGATCCTGCAGTTTTTTCCTCTCTCCCTCTAGAAAACTTTTTTCAGGTACCCTGCTGCAACAGATCAGAAGGGCTACAGAACAGCACACACATGTAATTGTTAAAAAAAGCCATCTTAGTAAAGAACAGATGTGACATGGGAGGAGAAAGACCATACTTAGAACTTAACACTATGAGAATAACTGAAGAGCTGAACAGCCCCAAACCCATACACTTCCCCCTACCACAGGGACATAACCAGCATTAATAATGAGGCCTTTGTATTTATATAATCAGCAAAAAGACTTGTACTCATTAGCACTATGCAGAAACACCACTTCATTACCAACACAACACAGTGCATCTACTGGAAAAAACAGAATCCTTTTTGTGGGTGGTCGCGGTGTATATGCGTGTTCCTGTTCTCCTGTCCACACAGTGTATTTTATGAGGGCAGATAAGCTCACAGGCAGAGATGAGTCAGAAGAAATTTATCCTTCATCAAGACAGGTGCAAACTTAGTACTGAGAAATTAACTCCTTGCCCAGTGAAATTTTAACCAAAAAAGCTACTAACAAAACAAAGAAAAATAGTTTGAGAGATTTCTGTTGAAAAAGAACCTTTTCAAGATAAAAATGTATGGTTTTGGTACCTAGTTTGTCCAAGCTTACTGTATTCACTGAAGTTCAAATTTTTCAGTCAGCTCTATTCAAATGCTAAAGCAACCTGTCTCTGAAGTTAAACAGATAAAAAGTTAATCCAGATCAAATTTATAACCTCCTTTCATTAGTATTCCTCCTGTCCCAGTACAGGAGCAGCACTTCCTCAGTAAGCTCAAGACAGTTTTGTCTGGAAGAAATAGAAGAACAGAAGAAGAATAAGTTGTGGGCCAAGAAGAACAGAGATGCTTTTCTGCAACAAGCAAAACCAAAAAATCCACACGCAGTTAAAGCAACCCTTAGGAATGAGCAAGCTTAAATTTGGAAAAAATAAATACCATCAGTTCCACACTTTCATTCCCAGTGCACAAACTGCTGCACATGAGGGATAAATGTGAGCTTTCACATCTCTGCAGTCCGAGCTGAAAGAGGTGGTTAGAGAAAACAACCACAAGTAATAACAGCATGAAGGCTTTGGGGCGTGCCTCATTCTCTCACCTGTAAGATGATGGAGGGAAGGAGAGTCAATCAAACTGGAAAGACTATGAGATAAAACCAAGATAGTAGTGTACAAAGATGTGGAGAAAACGAGTCATCCCTGAAGGACAAGAACAGCTTCTATTACTGTCAGTCAGAAGTAGAAGAAGAAACAAGACAGATGAAGTTCTTAGTTATACCTATAACTGAAGTGAGTTATACCTATAACTGAAGTGGTCACTGCAGTTACCTAGCCTTTCTACTTCTTCCTAGAAGCAGCATAGAGGGTGCTTTTCTGTACTTAAAAAAACAATTGACAAACCCCAGGTTGGCTGTACCAGAGCTTGTTTCCCTGCATCTTCTCAGCCCACACCTATAGCCCTGTCCCAGCATTTTACAGTAATGAACCACCTGCAAATGAATGATTAAAGCAGACATAAAATTTCTCACCAAAATTACTGTGACCAGATAAAAGCTTTGTCCATACTAGTAAAATTTGTGATGAATCAAAGGAAGCCTTGCCAAGCCTGTCTGTGGTCAGGTACATGCCTAGCCAGGCTGCCCTGGGGGTTCACTACCTATAGCCCTGCAGTCCATGAGCTGGGCAGGGAAGAGGGCAGATGGACAGGATGAGTAGTTGGAGCGGAGGCACAACACCGTGCTTCAAAGGGTGGAGTGTCTGAGCCATGGGATGAGGCGTGTTAACTCAATGAAGTGCAGAGATTAACTTTTCTTGTAATAGCTGGCATCTAGAGAAAATGTTTTTGGTTTCTTTAAAGCCTAATCCAAACCTTAGCATTTATCTGTGACCTATAGATTCACTCAACAAAAAGATGACACATACAAACTATATGTGTATTTAAGGTTCACACAGCATCTTTCTTCCCAAAGAGGGCAATTTGTATACCTACAGAACTAGGGTACTCAACATGCAGGTGACCCACACAGCAGTGCCTACCTTTGATTAGGGAATGAATTCCAAGCTTCACTTGAGAGAAATTCCCACTTCCTATTTCTCCTCTGACTCGGTAAAAGCCAATTCTCTTTCCCAGGGTTAATTCTTTCACCACTTTTTCATTCTGGGACATATCCTGCATTAGTTTCTCAAACGGGGTCAGCCTGTGCTGCCTGTTCTCTTCATCTCCTTCACAGCACTCCGGGTGCCCATTGTCTTCTCTGCTGTCCTCACGATGCCACTTGGAATAACGGTGTTTTCCAAGACTTCCTCCATTCACATATTCTGTTGTCATAGTCTACAGGGTAGTCACTTCCCCATTTATGTCCCAATAAGGAGTTTAAATGAAATAATTTGGTATGAATATGCAGTCCTATACATAATGGACACTGTCACAAATTTAGCAAAAATGGCTTACTGAAAGTCCAAAGATTAGTTTGGAAATTACGTACCTACATATTGCAGTTTTGTTCAAAATCAGAGCTAAAACTGGAAACTGTTTGCATCCATCTCTCACTCACAGATTTAGTATGTCAGGATTTTCATCTACAAGGTAGAAGAGGCTTTGCAATTAAAACTGTAAACATTGTGCAAGAAAGCAGTGAGTTGCTCACAGTCTGTGCACTACATTTGACACATGCAAAACATTTGACAGGAATTTTCAGGTTTTAGCTTGCTGCTTTGAAAACTAACTGGATAGATAAAGGTTAAACAAATAGCTGATTAACTACTCTGAATAAATCCAGATGCTTCCAGTTCATTTTGAATAGCTGACTTAAAGAGCGTAGCTCTCCTTGATTCTGGTATCAGTCCAAGAGCTGAACGTAGGGTTTGCCTTTGATTCGTTCTTCAGCCTGTGAGCTTGTCACTGTGCCTTGGAAATGTCACTGTGCCTTGAAGCCTTCCTGTAAAAAGTTTGTGGCTCCTCTGTTTCCTCCTCATGACAGGTTTAGCAAAGCAACTGATCCTGGAAGACGACAGGAAAAGCATAATCTGTGCACCAGGCAAAAGAAACACTGCGCCTCAGTATCCCTGCAGTCACATGGCAGGACAATACAGGATTAAGTAACTGCAATGTCACGTTAACCCTCCTTTATTTAGATGAGCTTTCTTTAACGCCTTGAGCCTTCTCAAAATTTTGCCAGACGCATGGTGTTCCTAAGCAGACAGATGAAGAAAGTAATTAAAACCTTTACATAACAGCCACACACTTCTTTAAATGACAGCACACCACATACCATTTCATCAGTTTGGCAGCGCAGACGAAGAAGTCCTTATTCTAAATACACAAGCAATCACTTACCTTTAAAGCAGTATGGCATTTTTTTCTTCTTTACCTTTCTTCTTTAACCTTGAAAAATAGTTGATCAGCAACTGCTAATCATGCAGCCACATGCCTGAGTGTAGTGAGCTGGGCAGGAAAGCTCTGAGGTAGCACAGGCAGCGGCAACGTTCACCTCCCCTGCTCTCAGCCTGCAGCACCACCCGACTGATGAACGCGGGAGACACCTCCCTCCCGTTGTGTAGATTCACCAGACTGAGAGGGAGAGAATTAGACCAGTAACTCAATGCCTGGAGCTTAGGGAAGGCAGACAGTCACCTAAGGTGCTGCACTAGAAGAGGGCATATGACACTGCCAGGTGAAGTTGCCCTCTAAACCCCACTCTCCTGCATGACCAAGAGAAGGAGAGGCCAAAGGCACCACATAAGGGCAAAGAAAAGGCAACTGGTGACAATTTCATTAAATGGGAATTGGAGTGGCATGGAAGCGCTTGGCTGCTTCTACAGAGAGGACAAAGTGACAGACCCAGCCTCTGTGCAGCTGCTCCTTGCCCTGAGACACATGTGAGTGATTTTGCAAGTTGCTTCACCTCACTGTGTTGCGGCCACGTACAAGAGGGACCGTCACTTCTCCCTGTCAGTTCTCCAAGCCAGAGATGCTTCTTACTGTGCGTGCTGCAAACTTAGAGCTGACACAGTTTATAACTGGAGCAGAGGGAGAATGTACTTGTCCCTTGACACCTTTGAACTCTCGTTACTCTTTTTGTTTTACTCCTGTTTGAAGAAAAAGGCTGTTTTCATGTTCAGAGAAAAAGTGTAAAATAATAATAAATTATCATATCTTATTCTCTGGATCTAAATAGAATCAAATCCCTGACAAATACTGTATGTGTGCAACAACTATTGGCCAAATCCTGAAATTTTGTTAGTAGAGGAGAGACTGAGTGGCAACTGAACAAGTCTTCAGTATTTTCCCATCAAACCAGCCTTACTTAGCATCAAACATTCCCTCTAACTTTATTACTTGATACCAAGGAAGAAAAATCTGTGAGGAAGGATGCCCCATCCCCAAGCAAACCAAAACCCCACCTAAACCTTACATTCTCTGTTCTCCTTCTGCCTTTGGGGAAAGGAAGATTTCTTGCAGGATTGCCTGAATCCTGGCCCACAGTTGTTCTCTATTTTAACCTGTCATCTGTAAGAAAAACTACTGACCCTTTGTTTAACCATAGCTTAGAAAATTCAGTTATGACAAGAAAATACCAACAATCTAGTATACTCCCATGTTTAGAAGACCTATATTTTATAAAAGATGAGAGTCCAGCGGAATAGTCCATAAGACCAAACCACAAGTACCAGAGACCGAACATGACACAAAAGGTCTCCTGTGCAGCCACACACCATGTTTATTGATGCAGGGAAAGTACTAGCTCCTCTTTTGTACTTTTGCTCAAGTAATACTGGTTGAGTGTATGGCTGTTGTGGCTGAAGGAAATCAATGTTCAAAGTTTGCCATGTGCACTTTTTTTGGATTTGAGTAAGAAGTGCTCTCAGTGTTATTTCTGTGAATGCCAGAAACCAGGGGGACTATATAAAATACACAGCCCAGAGTTTTTTATGAGTTGTTAAAAAAAAAAAAAAAAAAAAAAGATTCAAAACACACAATTACAGGCTGAACACAGACTTGTATGTTCCCAACTCAAGTAGGAGGAAATGCTCAGCATTGACTGTGGAGAGCCTCCAGAAACAACTTGAGCTCCCTGTCCAGGCCCACATGCCACCCATTTCAGAGCATCCCAGAAATACTACTGTTAGTTAGCATAGCATTCAGTTTGCCAATTATTGTTTGATGAGAAACAGACATGATCAACATCATTCCTAACCTTATAAGTGTCCCTGCCTAAGATATGACATTGTTTTTCCAGACGCAGAATATTAACACATTGCAGTATCCCTGGCCAAGGCAATATAAAACATTGTACACACACTTATAACCATGCAAGCACAACCACACGGGCATTGTACCAGCTGGAAATAAGAGTTGTTTAGGACAGTGAAAAGAGGGCCAGGCCCTCTACAACAGACTATACATAAGCTGTATTTACTTTTTCAGTTAAATGAAGCCTATTTGTTTAATACAAGATATATGACACAATATTGTAAGACAACGACTGTAACATGCATTTTAGTGAGTTACAGTGCTCACTCCATCCATCACCTCATTTAGCACATTTTAGGTTGCAACAAGGCACAATGGTACTAACATGTAAGTGACCAAATATGGGTCACACTGCAACAGCAGATCTTCTGATGGTCTGACACAGCACCTGAAGGGCAGTCACCTTCACCTCTTCCATGAACCTCCCAGTGCTGCCATACAACAATGTGAGGACATGGGGTGACAAGCTGTGCCAGCACATCAACTAGAGTCAAGTCAAAGCACTCTGCTGTCCTCTATGCACATCTTAGGCCACAGATGCAAGACTACCTCCAAGACAACAAAGTGAAGGAAGGCTAATGAAAAAATACTATTAAAGATCATGGACTCTATTATTTTTCATGCTGCACATTACTTGATGAAACAGTACCAACACCTTCAATAGCTTCATCACTTGCAAAACCTCACTGGATGGCCAAGGCACCAAGAGGGGAAGCAGGAGGAGGTAACAAATTGTGCTGATCCTTCACCACAACAAAAGGCCTAGTCTACATGCTGATGCCAAACCAACAAAATAAGAAACCTTGATGTAAAAAGGAAAAAAAGCCAACCAAAAAACTCCCACCCTGGAACATGCTAACCCACAGCTTATTCTACAATTGTAACTAAGAGGAGAAGACAATGGACTTTGCAACCTGTTTAGAAGTTTAATAAGCCCGAGCCCTGCATACTGAAGCAGAATACATGTGGATGCTTGATGAAATGTCCCCCACAACCTCATCAGAAGGACTGAAATCCTCATCTTTTGGGTTGATGGCTGTGATGGACCCCTGAAGACAAACATGGATGTTTCTCTAATGGAAGATGAGCTCTCGCGCAAGGATCTCACCTGACCAGCCGGCTCCCAGAACTGCTGACCGGAGACAGGTGGGAGCATGGAGAACACCACCTAGCACAGGCCACTGTGGCAGAAGATTATAGATCCAAGCAAGCTCCCACATTCATTTCGTCCAACTTTCTTCTTGCCAAGAACAGTGAGAAGAAATAGAGGAAAACCCTACAGGTGTGCCCTAATCTGTGATCCATCCCTAGAAGATCTCCCTGTGATCTCCAATAGGCAGTCACTGGCTGTGTCCAGGGAGCACTACAGGTTGGCTCACAGAGAGCCACCTGGTAGACAGGCCATCAGGCTGGGCCAGTATACACACTCTCCTCTGCCAGGCAATACCTGTGCCAGCATCTGCGAGACAGCAGCAGCTCAGAGCAGTCCTGCAGGGCTACTGACAGCCAGTTCATGCGACACTGGTATCAGGGTGTAGCACAGACTCACCTTTCCATCTCAAGTGTTATCTGCTGATGGACTGGAATAAACTCTTGGACTAGAGCATCAAGGAAGACAGGCTGCACAGACCCTCAGCATTGAGATGCAACCCCCCCAATCCCAGCTGAGCTGACACCAAAACAGGTTGGGTACAGCCCAGCCGGTGAAGTCTAACATCAAATCCATGGTCTGCAGATTGTATGGGGTATATTGAAAAGAAAATAAATGCACAACAATCAACATAATACAAACTATACTAAACTAATACATTATGACCTGTGAAGTAGAAACTAAAATATGGGGAAAAAAATCCCTTTCATCCTTTTGCAGTATTGCATGATAAAAACAGCTAGAGGATTAATGAGTCTTTGAATTACACAGAAACTTGCATTAAAAGCAAAGACAAAAAAAGAATTAATTAATAGAAGCCATTGATTTCCCAGGTCTTTGAAATACATGGGAGCAATTAATTTGAAGTCTGACTGTATTTTGAAATAAAATTTATCCTCTCAAAACTTTAACCTGGCCAGTCTTCTTTATTTTCTTCTGAGAAATAATGCAAATTGGTCAATTTGCCTCAGAATTGTTATTCCAAGGTAAAACCAGCTTCCATGAAACAGAGATCCAACAATGTCTTTATTAGCCTTTCAAATGACAGGACAAAATTTGCATCTAATTCAATTACTTCACTAAAAAATAATTTGACTCATAGGCTTTCAGTAAAAAGAAAATAAATTCTCTCAAAAAAGCAAGTGATAGTACAAGAAGTAGGCAATACTTTGAGTCCCACTGAAATTAGGACAGGAAATTAGTCTTTGCTCATTTTAACAAAATGACTGTATATTTAGGCAGATGTACATTGCTAAGCAGATGGCCTGCAATAAAATCACCCTGCCATTATTTGCAGGAAAGAGAAACATGAAATGTGTTTCCATGCAGAAGAAAATAGAAAATGTTCTATTGTCTATCAGTTTTCTTTCACTATTCCCATTACTTCTTAGATGGGCCCTAGCAAAAACAAGTAACTCTGGTTACCTCTTACAAGGCAATCAACTTTAGCTGCATCAATATTTATGTACTCTTCAAAATCACTGAGTAGTAAAAGGTTAAGTATTCATAAGGAAAATTTTAAATGGATCTGGGCAGAAGATAAGCAGTTGTTATTATTTTCCAGGGATGTGTTTGGAAAGTTATAAATCCTGCACTGCGCTTTGAAATGTACTTTATACTGCCTGGCATTTCTATTTTTTTGAGTAATGTCTGTGACACTCGAGATTTATCCTGAATTGGCATTAATGAGCCACTTTACAATAATTATATTCCTGAGCTTGACTAAAAGAAGGTGTACATGTAGACGTACAATAACCACATAAAAACAGCAGGAGCCATGCAGAAACAGAGCGATGCCATAAAGACTGTCTGCTTGATTTTACAAATGCTGAAGAACTATCCCCTGAAAGTGTCACTGAAAGTGCTCTGTCCTTGCCAATTAAAATGTCCCAAACTGACTGCAGTACTGAGGACTTTTAGAACATTTAGAGGAAAAAATCTAGATAGAAAGACATGTATTTGTACTGTTTATCTAATAGACAATTAGATTGGAAATCTCTAGAACCCATCAGAAAATAACACTGAAATAGAAAACAGTCCCAGCTGTATTTCTCTAAGAATATATGAGCATGCTGCCTTCTCAGACCAACGTGGTCCTCTCACCATGCAGACCACCCGCTACTCACACCAGCTCCTGCCTCTGAACCTGTATTTGGATACCATGTACTGAGAAACCCTACCAGATCTGCCATCCATATGTCCTCCTCGACCTTTGCAGGCACAGAGCCATGTAGGGGAATAAGCATAAGCTTACCAGAATCGCCGAAGCTTCAACTAACCTCTGGAAACTGCTTAATGCATAGTAAGTCTTCAAGACTTGGCAAGAAGCTTAGCAGGAAGCGATCTGATTTTATTTGACATCCTACAGACCATAAGTTATTAATCTCTGCATATCAAAGAAATGTTGCCCGTTAAAGACTTCCCTTCCACTGGAGTAAGAACAGAAGTTAAATTAGGACAGGTATTTTTGAAACTGGGATCCAGAGAAACAGTATAATGGCAGCAAGCAACATTCAAGACAGCCGGCTGTGAATTGAACTGTTTTCTCAGCTACAGCTGCTGCGGCACACATTAAGGATCCTAAGTGAGGGATATTAACTCAAGATAGAGCACAACTCTAGATTTTACTCTTATTTTGCAACCTTGTCTTCAGTATTGCAACTAAATGCTTTGATATGCATCCTACTAAAATAAGCTTGCTTTTTTTTTTTTTTTCTCTTAAACCTGTCTGGTTTTGGAACCCTGAAAAGTTCATAATATTGTCTCTCAAACCAAATATACACATACAGTAGTGTATGCCGAGGAGTCTGTACCCCAACATGTTTAGGCAACTGCCTTGTCCTGCTGCAAGGATCAGCAGGGAAGCCAAGGTTTGAGGGCAAGGAAGGCTGTCAAGTGTTTGAGAACAGGCATAGACAAATACTCCTCTGGCTGGGAAAGTGTGGAAGAGGAACACTTCAGAGGTCCAAGCAATACACAGCTTGCTCATGATCCACTGAAAGTCTGGGTCATGCTAAAAAGTTGCTATGGTCCAAATCCCTAAAACCATCCTGCTTTTCATATCACATTTGAACAGCAAAAGCTGTCCTGACTTGAATGAATATTAATGTTATTAAATTTGGCTAGTATTTAATTTCATTAGCTGATCTCATTGAGATTTGTTGAGTATCTTCCCTGGAATACAGACTATTTTTTTTTTTTGTCAAACTGAAGACTTAAATAAACTGTGTTCCATTAGAGACAATAGTGTAAATCTGAGTATTCAGCAGCATTAGGAAAACAGTCACTGTTTTTTCCATTTAATTTTTCTAATTAAATCCACTGGAAAAGGAATTGTTGTTCCAAAGATTTTTGGAAGTGCCAAATATGGATCATGTGGCATTTGAACTGTCATACAAAAGGTTGTAAAATTTACCACACGGAAGACCACAAACCAATTCAAAAGCTAAGACAGATGATACTCGTTAACATTTTAACAAAATAACACATTCAGTGTTCAAGTTTGGGGATCAGTTTTTGACGCACTTTCAAAAATGGAAATTAAGAATAAGTCCAACTCTATGGTATTACACAGATACAAATTATGTTCCATGGTTTCAAGAAGCATAGGTTCATTAATGAAGCAAAAAGCCAAGATATGCAGAAGTAGAGAATAAACCAATTTTAGAACATCTTTAAATTGTAATCTTCCCTGCAAACATGCAGACAGTTATGTGGCATTTATACTTTCAGAACCACCATTCACATCACATGATCCAAAATCCCAAATTTATGCAAAAGTCTATGGGTAAGATACTTCAGTTCCCCTCACCTTCCCTCAATTTCCTCCTTGAAGAAATCTGCAGGAGAATTTCAGATTAGAAACCAGAAATGCATTTGAGGACACAGACACAGAGGAGAATTTATAAGCTATTAATATTAGACTAAATAGCAATCTATTTTTAAATAGATGACAATATAATGCTTCTAGCATTTCCTTCACTGACTAATCTATCCTGGATTTGCGTAATGTTCTACCCCTTTCTATCAACAACTGCTTTGTTATAACCCCTTTCTATCAACAGAACTGCCTTCTATCAGCACAGGAAAAGGCAGCTGTCTGAGTGCAGCAGAACTCAGTGAAAGGGAAAAAACTCTCTAGTTTCATTTCGCTTTGTGAAGAGGGAAAAAACCAACAGGAAAATGATTAGTGGACCAAGCTCATAATTAGTGTTTAAGAAAATGAAAAGAGAAAGAAAATGTAGAGAGTCAAAATATTAGAAGAGTCTGTACTACTTTAACAGTGATAATTGCTTGAATACAACAGATCTTCTTCCATTTGTCATTATAAGGAAACCAGAAAATCTATTGGGTGGGGGTTTTGTCAAGGCACTTAAGAATGTAACTGCTGTTTAAGTGGTATGCACATGAAATCATATGTTCACAGGAAAACATATTGAGGAAAAAAGAGCTGGCTTTAAAACCATAATGATACTTTTGTATAATACTAAAGACAACACACATGACAGTGTCACTTGCAGTTCAAATGACTGCACATTTAAAAATATAAAATTATAAGACCTGATAAGGTTTCTAGGACAGCTTTTGTGAATAGAGGAAAATGGGAAAAAGAGATACAGAGAACAGCCTGTTCAGATTTTCCAGACTGAGCATGCTAACACCATGAGACCAACAAGACGAAACGAGACAAGAAATGCCCTGAAATCGGAACAAAGTGCAGCTGGCAATCCAGGTCACATTCTCTCAGGGCAAACTCGGTCAGGTGCTGGACAGGGTGGCAGCCTGCACATGGCCAGAGCCTCTGGCAATAAAAGGCCAAGTTCCCACATGATAGATGCATTGCCTCTGAGCTCAAAGGCATGATGACAACTCTTTTCTTGAGGAGAACATCCTTCCAACATCCTGATTATTAAAAAAGTGTATGATGAAGAACTGTAAACTCAGGACCAAAACCTTTAATTCTTCACAGCAGTTTACAGATAACATTACATCGTTTTAGCACTACAAAGCAATAGCAGAAAACAGGTCTGGAAGTTAAGACATGCAAAGAGTTGTAGTATTTGCAGTAACAGATAGCAGTATTTACAGCGAAGAGGGGACTCTAACCTGTTTGATCTCCTATATCCTAAGTCTAGAAAGCATGTTCCATTAAAAGTCTGGAACCTTTTGGGAAGCAGACTCACGATCTGCTCCTAAAGAGGTGTATTGGAAGTCATTCTCCAGCAAGCAGCTCAGAATAGACACAACGCCATCTTTAATTTTGCCTGATGACGTACCACAGTGAACAGTGCCTTGAGCTGGAACTGCCTGCTTTGCTGGCACTAAGCTGTTCAGCCTCTAATGTAAAGATTAAGAGGTTCTTCTGACTCCTCCAAATCTTGGTCTCTGACTGAACCTTCATCAACAATATTTGCCTTCCTGTCTCTCCACAGCAGCACCATTTCTAAGTGCCACAGCACTAGGTGAGAGAGAAAAAGAAAGAAAATGCATGTCTCTTCCATCGTCTTCATAAAATTAATACTCAAACCCAGATAATCACACCACTTAATCTGGTGACAACAGGCAGAACTCAACAGGACTGGAAAGACATTCTCATAACTTCTAAATCATTTGGTTGGCATGAATGAACAGTTTCTCAGCTCTGTTTACTGGAAGAAAGAACTTAATCCATGTTGGTCTCTCATTTTTAAACGTGGGGATATCACTAACCACTCAAAAACCAATGATATAGTCATTTACCACAGCGATCATCATAGTACTCAGCATTAAAAACAGAGAACCATTATTCTGAAAGCCTGCTCCCATCTCAAAGCCAGCATCAAGCCTATATCCTGCACCCTCTGCACTCTTCACATAGAACTCCAGAACAAAATTGAACATTTATGCCATTTGTGGGCATTGTTAAACCAAAAGCAATGCAAAAAGACAACCCCTCCTTCCATGCTGTGCTCTCATTCATGAAAAGAAAATAAAATTAGATGTGCACATAGACTAACTTACTGTTCACTCCAGGCAATGTCACAGTTCCTGCTTACCACCCCTGATGATGATACTCCTGATATTCCTTTAAGGTGTTTCTCATATTTTTCCATTATAACAAACAAATGCACAAAATTACTGCTTGTATGTACAGTTTTCTTTTGAGAAGTAAACAGGTTAAGCCAATGGCTTTAGTGAGCTGTTACTGTATGCCTAAAACAGAGACACAGATGACCACAAAGTTTCATAAGCTGTGGGAGCTGAACTTGAAAGATTGCTGGAGGAACCAGACTGTGACCTTGATGGTTGAGATGCAATGATGAAGTTTCATTTCTAATGAAAATGGAATCTGTTCACCTTTTCTATTTTATTACCAGTGTGGAATTTCTCATCATGTAGAGGAGTCTTGGCAATACATTTTCCAGTTCTGAATTTCTTGTACCACAACACTAAATTAAAGACAGAATTTTGATCTTATTTTGAAAAGTTCTGTAATACTATTGAAGCAGATTAAAAACATTTATATTAGAACTTCTAATATGGCCTCATGAAGCTGAGTTCTCTTCCTTCAGCCCATATGAGAGTTCCAGTTGTAACACAATTTTCTTTCAGTTATTGTCTCAGAGTAACTTAGATTTTTTAATTTTAGTTTCTGACATACTAATTCAAGGAAGACAGAAAAAATATTGAAAATAGAGGCATTTTTTCATCCTTCCTCAAGTGGTTTCACCAGATGACCTAGTGTTTGCACTCAAGATTCAGATAAAACACATTTTTTGAACATCTCCATATCCCTTCTGTACTGAGACACATTTGTTAATCCCTCTATTAGCAGAACATCTTACACATATGAAAATTGCAGTAGCAGATGTAAAACTTGCCTATAAATACAAACAGGATCAGAGTCCAAATCAGCTTTAAAATTCAGGAGGCCTTGGCAGACAGCGCCTTTTCACAGTACTGAAGTAATTTACATATGCTATGTTGTATTTACTGTTGGGAGGACTAGCAGACACCAAAACCAAAAGTGAACTCCCAGTGCTAAAGCTGCCAAATTTAGGGAATCTTCACAAAGCACTTCTGAAAGATAAAATTTCTGTGGAACTATCCTATATCTCAGTATCTACCAGCTGAACCTCAGGTCTCTGGTGGAATAAAACTCTGATATGAGCAAGGAATTAATTCTCATTTTTAAGCCGCAGCAGTCAGAAACCAGGCTCTTCTGTAGCACCATTTTGTGTAAACTAACAGTCACAACATCAAGATTGTTGTTGAGTCTGCAAGACTTCGAAGACCAGACATACTGAAGGCATTCTCCAAAACTTGCTTTGACTTTAAACTTTTCTCAGCATTTCTTTTCACATTTTCAGATAATTACACTTGGCTCTAAGGTGACCTGAACAGTTACATTAAATCAGAGGAAAGTCTTTCTTACTGTGTGGACACATGTCAGAGAAACGCATGCTCCTTCAATGGAACCAGCAAAACAAAAGTGGGGTCAGATGCAAGGGTTATTGCTTAGCTTTCTTCCCCTGTACTTCAGCCCTGAATTCAACATTTCCATTTCACATCCTTTGGGTCCCAAATTCAACTAAATCTTACAATATGTCTATCACATAGACACAACTTGTAGGCAGATGGCCACCACAGACTCACATGTGCAATATCCAAGGAAAACCACTAATCACCAGAGAACTGGAAGTTGCTGGAATTTCTCTTCCCATGTTGGCTCTGACCACCATCTAAGCACCCTCTACTGTTACCACTGGCTTTTCACTCCTGAGATAACTGTCAGTGCTTGTTCCTCACCTGCCTGAAGAGAGCAAAGCATGGCATGGAGGTCAATGGAAACAGCTTCTCCCATTCACTCCCAAATGTTGTAGAGCTAACAGTTGCAGCACTTTCCAGCTAAATACTGCTGTCACTGTGGGCAGCCCAGTGCAGCACAGCACATCCAAAATAACGTACTCATTCAGCCATACAAATGCTTTTATTACTAAGAAGTCATCAGATCAGACTGAACAGAGAAAAATAAAATTTATGTACCAGACTATCACCCTCTCACGTGAGTAAAAGTTAAAAAAAATAGTTTCTTGGTATCAAGACTATGGGAATAGCTTTATGCAGGATACCCAAATGAAGTAATGTGATGTTTAGCAAGAATTAAGCCTCATTACAATGCGTTTGTTCTGACCATTGAATACAGAAGTCTTGGCAACTCTGATCTATATTCCCATATGTATTCAACATATTTTGCCTGATGACTACATTTTCATGTTAAGTGTAAGGCTAGTTTCCAGGTATTTCTTAACTTCAAGCTTTTGTTTTTCTGCCAGATATGTCTTCAGGAGGTCATCAAATCCTGGGTCACTAGAGACCCAGAGCAGCAAAGAGGATAATGTAATCTGCATTTGGGAAAGCGGCCAAACACAGGTCTAACGGATGTTCCAGCACTTTGATTCTGAAGGGAAACTCACATGTTTTTTTTTCTAGTTAGCAAGATATCAGCTGTTTCAAGTGGCATCAAGTAGCCAAAAGGGGTCAGGGACAGAAAAAAGCACTGGGGTTTAAAAAAACCCAAATAAAAACAAAGCACAAAAAACCTCAGGGAAGAATAAACAAGAAGGCTTTGAAATAAAATACTTTTAAACATCTTAATTACTGATGCAAGAAGTTGTCAATGTTAATTACAACTGAACTGCTGTCAAGAGAAATCCCCTCCACCAAATAGAGCTGATTACACTTCAAATTAAGATAAAAATCGGTCATTAATATACTGTAGAAGAGCTGATATTTTGCATTAGCAATACTTCTGAAACTCTTTCCTGATTTTTAAAAAAATCGGATCCTGTTAGAATCTAAGCATTTTTCAAGATGTGGTGAATGTCCCCAGCCTCAGGGGAGCCCTCCATGTGCACTCCCAGTCTCTAGATGATACCTGCAGGAATGCAGTTCCAGTGATAAACACAAGTCCTTAAGGACAAGAGTGCAGCTGCCCTCTCCCCTTGCTGCAGCAGCACAGGTAAAGTAAGCCTACCTGAATGTGACTCTTTCCAAGCAGAAAAATACAACAGATACAGCCACAAAGGTCTGCAGTGTTTGTGTTTAGTGTGGTGGTGTAGCTGGGCAATGCATCCACACATAAACAAGAGAGGGACTATGAGGCAAGGAGCGAGCTGTTGGTAAATGACTTACATCTTTTCCAGGCAGCTCTTCACAAGAGCAGAACACATGACACTCCAAATGGCTGATCATTCCTGGAAAACTCAAGTCCCCATGGCCCCTGTGGCATGCTCTTTGGTAGCTCAAACAGCCTTGTGCACTGCTGAGAATAAGTAATGCTCAAGAGATTTACTGCCTGGCTCATCCTAAGGCTGTGTTTTTCAAGAGGGGATATATTTGTACAGTAGAGGCCTAAACAAGAAGCAAGTACAGCAGATGCCATTCGCTCTGAAGCTTTAGCTCTTTATCCAGACAACCTGCACACATTATGAGCACCTACAATCTTGCACTTTGCTGTCTTGATAATGATGGTCTTTATGAAGGTAACACCAATGAGAAGCTCCTAATTGGAAAATATGAAACAGCAGCTGACACTGTGTTCACAAATCAACATTTATATCTTCCAGACTACTAGAACTTTTTAAATACTTTTGTTCCCAAAAATACTCTCTAGTAAAAAACATGAGAAATTCACATCAGAGCTACAGGCAGAGGATTAAAACAACTGAGAAGTGTTTCCTCCTTCCACTCCATTCTTAGAAAGAAAAAACTAAGGTCCTGTAAATCTAGAAACCAGAATTTAAGAAGAAAACGTTGCACAATCTCATTGCTTCGCACCCTCCACCTCCCTCTCTGACTTAAGCTGGGGTAGGGGCAATCGCTTACAGTAGCACACTCAGGATATTTCCAAGTGTCAACCAGTTATATAGAAGAAAAACATAGAATGTTTTTCTTTCAACAAGTATGTAGAGAATACTAACACTTTGAAAATATAAAAAGTATCTAAATCATCAATAAATACTGTGCTCCAAGAGAAGCACCACTTTAACTGAGTCATAAATAGTTGCCTAAGGAATAGATATTTCTAACTACGTTACAATGAAGAAAACCTGTCATTATAAGTGCAGGCCCCTGGGGGGCCTACAACATTTCACAGCCTACCAGCATCCAGATGGAAAC
This sequence comes from Athene noctua, assembly GCF_965140245.1. NCBI lineage: Eukaryota > Metazoa > Chordata > Aves > Strigiformes > Strigidae > Athene > Athene noctua. The sequence goes on along the minus strand of NC_134077.1, from coordinate 16,928,993 downwards.
AGTGATGACACAGAAGCAATAACTATTTTTTGACATATAAAATACCCAAATGATGAAACTGTAGAGCTAAATCCTATCCTGGACTTGCATAGTGGTGCTGGGAGAGCAAACACAGGCCTGGGTGCTGCAGGGAGTGGCCCACGGCCTCGCGGTGCCAGGCAGCTACCGGGGTGACGGATCTAAGGAGGCATCCACAGACTGAGCCTCACCTCAGAGCATTCCAGGCACCACTCCCAGCCCAAGGGCACAGCCGTAAAACTAAGAGGAATTTCCACCATATGGTGCAGGAGAGTTGGGAGCAAAATGATGGACAATCTGTTTGTAAAAAAACCCCATACTATTTTGGCATGAAGGTATAAACTATAAGGACAAAAAATCATCAGCAAGAGCAAGTTACAGATGAAAACCTGACATGCTTTCAATGGCTGATAGCAGAAGGTTTTTGGCATTCTACAGATCTATAATAAGTACTTCATCAAGAATGTTTTCTTATGCTTAAGGTCAACAAAATAAAAATTGATAAAAATATTTTACATTTAATAATGAATTAATAAAATTAACATGGGTATGAGATCAGTGACAGCTGTACACTTTGTGGGTGAAGCAAACACTGTAGGCAAACACAGTGGAAAGAGCTGTCTACAGAGGCAGCCTCAGGAGCCTGGAGAGAGCTGCCCAAGCCACCCATACACACTGCAGCGTGACACCCAGGGAAAGTCACAGAGGTGGAAAGAGAGAGGACTGTCAGGGTTTATCACCAGGCTGGGCAGCAAGCATATAAACTGCTTCCTAATGTTCATTCCTGCTCCTCTTTATTTGTTTCATTGCATTTTGAAAAGCAATACTTCTGTATTAAACGCCATCAGAAATGAGCCATTGGAATTTAAACACTGAATACTCATTTTAAATAATTTTAAAATAATTTAAACCATCATTTAGTGATGCTGGTAAGCAATCAGCTCTTCTTCAGCGCAGTTATGCCATGCTTGGCCAGAGAAGTGGAGCTCTATCTAAGAGCAGAGCCCCAGGCTTAATTCTACAGTGCCTTTTTTATTTTTTTTTTTTTCTTCTGAATATCAATCAGACGTAGGAATGACCTGTCTGAGATTCTGCAACTTGAATTCTGCAAAACCAAGTTTCTAAATGAGGGTTCTGTGAAACCTGTAACCAATAAGAAAAAACAGCTTACACAACTCTGTCATGTATAAAAATGAAACCAAAATGAGAAGCACTGGTGAACTCTCCCTCTGTACCTATTAGCTCAGTTTCATGCTATCCCTCTAGCCCAAAATTAACTCAATTCATGGTGGCCTAACAGGGCAGAGAAGACAGCCACCAGTGCAATCACTTCCTGCAGGAGTCAAAAAAGTTGATTGTTTCCATTGTGTTGTACAGAAAACAGCATTATATATGGCCCTATTGTGGAGGAGATGGCTGTCCATTTACACAAATGCAGCATCTCAAAGAGGCCACCTTACACACATGAACTGGGCCTGGTTACCTTGACTTCATTACAGCTTTTGTAAACACTGAATTTCACGAGTACATCTCAGCAAACTCCAGGAAAAACTATGAATATAGTAACATGGTAATTGCAAAATAATAAAAGAGGGATCTGTAACTAAGGATCAATTCAAACAAGTTCTGAAATGTTCAGTGCCAGATGAATTTTCAAGTATGTGTCAGAGAATACTCACGTTTTCTAATTTACTTCCAGATTAAATACTTTCTTATTTTGCAACAAAATCTTTAAAAGTCATGATAGTATCAGCATTCATTGTTGCACAGTGTAATACCAGATTATCTTAATGAGGGACTAAAGAGTCCTTAAACTTTTGATACGATCTCTAAAACATTAATGACACAATAATTTAGACTGAGAACAATGATTTATTATAAACACCTGGCAAATACCGGGCTTGAAACACTGAGCCAAGTCATACACTGCTATTACAGCAACAAATTGCTCCATGATTGAACGCTGTGTCTTTCCTAGAAGATTGGAGGTGCATCGGTTGGACTCCAGGCACTGTTGTTTTTTTTTTTAAACCAGCTGTTATCTAGCAGCTCAGTATTGATGATCTAATTTGGAAACTGGATTAAATTGAACAGATTAACACACCACTGTACAGCTGCATGGATTTATGGTTGTCATGACAACCAGCAGAAAATGTATCCTACTAATCCTCTCCAAGCAGATCTGTCTCCATGCAGCATTAACAAGCTTTATCAGTAGCACAGACATACTTACAGTGATTTCATCACAGGTATCTAGACTGGTATCATCTCTAAACTCTGCAGTTTAAAATACCAATTCACAAACAGAAGAAAAGAGAGGCTCAGTTTATGAATGAATGCTGGAAGCAATGAAACATCCTTGGATGTTATCTGAAATGTATAATTTATACAAATTAATTTTCCAGGGTGTTGAGTATGCAAATATGCATTTATTTTATAACAATATTTTAAAATAAAGTGACTACTACACCATGCTTCCCACATTAGACAGAGCCCTCTCATATTTCAAGTAAGAGACACAGTGATTTCTATTTTGGAGTTATCTTTTTCAATAACTTATTTTCCTTGCAATGAGGATAAGACTCTTTGGTTTTAGTTTAGGCAAGGAAGTCAGGAAGCTGGACAGTGTTTTCAGTTCCACTACTGCCAACCTGCAGAATTATTTGCTCTGTGTAACCATAATAAAGTAGAGGGGGAAAAAAAAAAAAAGAAAAAAAGAAAAGAAAAGCCATTTACCTACGTTACAGGAACAGTCAGAGGTTGAGTTAATTAACATTTGCCAAGTGTCCTAAAAGAGAACTGTCTTTTTTTCCAAATACACAGAAAAGCCATGTTGGAGGTTTTCTCAGTGTTAGCCAAGAGTTTCAAAGGTTGAAGTTTATTCCCTGCCTTGAAGTAAAAATCAGGAAGAAAAAAACAACTACTCCTGACTTCTCAGGCTCTGGAATAATACTGGAGGCCAAGACTGGCCACATAAAAGTTGTGTGGTGTTTCTACCTGTAAGGAACTAATCCCATCACTTGTCAGGATGGTTCAAATTAATGTTCTCTCATTTGTTATGTTCCCCACCTCAGTGTAACTTCACCTCCAAAAAAAAGAGCAAAATCTCCAGATCTCCCCACAAAGAGCACCTTCTGAATATGTACCTAGGCAAACATATTCTAGGTGAAGTACTACAGCTGCTGCAATGCCGTATCTGCTAGCGTCAGCGCTCCATATCGCATGGAGTGGGAATTTGCAATAGCTCCATTCCAGAAAGCATCTAATTTCCCCAGCAGTGGAGTCCAGAAAATCCTCCCATTAAGTTCAACCTACAGGATCCAGAGAAAAATCCTTTTTAGCAAAGGGCTAATTGATCAGTCTATGGTAATGTGGCTACAACATGAGCAACTGATTTCTTTTCCAGTGCAACTTAACTGCCTTCAAAACAGAGTCACTAGATCAGAATGTATTATAATGAACTATTTATATTTACAATAGTGTAGAATCTGTGTTAGTTTACAAAACGATTTTGAGTATCTTCAAATGATAAAGCTAAGGACCCCACAGCTGGACAACATTTTTTTAAATACCCCAGAAGCTGCAATTTTTAAAGCAGCACTCACAGAAGATCCCAAACAAGTAACTGTAAGAATAGTAAACCCAGCATATTCAGGTATCTTTAGTTCCTAATTTCCAAACAGACCAACTGCTTAGGACTAACTAAAATCCTGAGGTCCTTGTATCTGCACCAAATTATTCACTCATTTACAGCCATGGGATTGCTCAGCCCCTGGAACTGCTTTAGATCTCAGTAAATATTTTAAAATAAATTACCCAGTGCAAAAAACCCCCAAACTACATATGTAATTTAGAATCCTTTTACATAGAATGATCTTTTTAAGTACAGGTTGGGTGGTTGGTTTTTTTTTTGTGGGGTGGGTTTTTTTGGTTTGTTTGGGTGTTGTTTTTTTTTTTACACATATGCACAAACACCCTTCTCTCCCTGAAAATGACTACTGGTTTTTAGTTTTCCTCCTGAACTGTTGCAGGGGACAATCTGAATACGTTGTAAAACATGTGCACCACGATGTCAACAAACCTATTTGGTGTGAATCAACTGAAATGTCAGTCTACATCCTTAAACAAGAATATCCCAAACCAACAAGTTTCTTGTGACGCCCACTGTTACACGTTTGACAGTAACTGTTCCAGCCGCTCTAAAGCTATATGAACAGGTTACACTATTTAAGGAATAATAACCCAACCCAGAAAACAGTGAAGCATGTCCTTGCTCATTCCATGGAATTAGTCATATATTTTGTACGTTAAACACAATATGGGATTTGTTAGACTGAAAATATTTTTGCTTAGGCTCCAGTTAGCCCCAGCATTAGAGGAGGGCATCAGATACAATACGCGTGTGTCTCAAATAATCGTCATTTAAGTAACTTAAAACCCACGGGCACTGGCACCGCCGCTCGAGCAGTGAGAGCTCCTCCGACCCTCGACCCCTGCGCCGCGGGTGGGACCCCCGGCTCCTGTCCCGCGGCCCGGCACAGGGTAGAGCTGCAACTGGAACGTTTTACACTTTATTTTGTTTAGAGTATTTTGAAGAAAAGTCAGAACGAGAAAAATGTGGGACGTTATGTCAGTAGCTTTACCGGGAGAAATAATCCCTTTTAGCTAGCATGCTTTCTCTAGGCAGATCGACGTACGAATTAAAACAGGAGCGACGGAGTATTACTGGAATTATTAAAACTCCTCCAGCAGCACAAGCAGAGGCTGGAGGGGAGGCTCGTCCACCTCGGCGGGAGCCTCCCCGCAGCCCCGCCGACCCCCGGCCAAGGCTGCCGGACGCGGCTGCGCTGAGGAGCAGGTACCTGAAAGCCGGCTGCCTCCCGCCGCCTCCGGCCCCGGCTCCGCAGGCCCTCGCCGTCCCTTCCCGCCGCCCAGCGGACCAGCCCCGGACGGCGGCCCCTGCCCGCCGCCCGCCATTTGCTCCCGCCAGGCGGCCCGCCATTTCCCGCCTCGCTCCCCCGCCGCGGCGCGGACGGGACTGCTGCCCACCGCGGCCCTCGCCTGCCCTCGGGAGCGGCGGCGGGGCCCGCGCGGCTCCCGGACCCCCGGCTGGGGGCGCCGCCGCCGCCACACCCTGGACAGCTCCGGCGGCGGCGGGCCGGCAGGCACTGCCCCCCGCACCGCACTTACGCCCTCCGGCTCCTCCCGTCCCCACGTTTGAGACCTGCACCCTAGAGCTACAGGCCGCACCCCACGCCAAGCTTCAGGTCTTTTAGCGGTATAATTTATTTCCTCCAAAGGCCGCCAGCCCTCATTTAAAGGAACGGTAAAGACGAGCTCCAGCAGAGACCGTTCTAGATGTAGGGCTCCAGGTAGAAGGGAAAGCGGGCGGGCACAAAATAGCAGGGCGCAGCGTCAGCATCTCTCACCGTGTGCGCAAAGCCATGGGGGGCGTGCAAACAACCCTCACAAAGTTGGGTCCAGCTGTGGCCGAAGCTGCGCTAGGTCTGATCTGGTGAGTCAGGGAAGGGCTGCAGCTTCTGCTGTACGCATCTGAGCTGGCCCTTGTTTGACAAGATACAAATTATTTGTATTTCCATAATAACCAAGTTGCTTTCATTTTTAATTATTTGCTAGCAGCAAACACAGTTTAACAACAAGAAAAATCTAACTGCACATTACATTTTCGTGATAGTTCCTGTAGAAGAGATACTTCCACCCTTAAAAATAAGCAACCAAATTAAACACTATTATAAATGCTTTCTCACTAGAAATAATACTGAGTTACAGAATTTGTGTAAGAGTTCTGTATTCTGCACCATTAGCTAATTAAAAGTTGCACTGCAGCTAGGCAAAACAAAGCAGAGGCTGCATGATTCTCCTCCAGTACCCATTCACTCAGGAGTGACATCCTGTTTCATCCTTGTAAGCCTGCAGATGAAACATGCTTTTCCCCAGGATTAAAAAAAAAAAAAAAAGCAGCAGCTACCCCTTTCAGTCCTTTCTTATATTGCCTGAATAACTCAGCATCTCTCAAACTATTGATCAGCTCCCTTCCCCCTTCCTGCTCCAGTTTCAGAAACAGCTTATGGCCTCTCATGAATACCACATATAAATCCACAAGACTACCTCTAACCTTGGTCTCAGTTTGATGCTCAATTTTATTTTGTATCCAGACACACCTCACAGATTTTTGTTCATTCCCTCTTCCATTTCTTCCTGCCTAGACCCCACTGCTTTAGCTGATTAATTTGGCATAAATTCAAGCATTCACCCCCTGTGCTGCCCCACTGCAAGCCACAGACCTGCTTAACACAGGGCTCTGGGGACAGCAGTATATACCTGTACTCCTCCAATGGTGCGTAGGTAACACAGTTCAGAGGTCTGTGGGTCTCTACAGACATTTGGGGCAGAAAGCAGATGGCAAGGTGGCTGTTCCCAAGAGCAGCCAGAGCTTTTGACTCCCCCATCAATTGTCCCTTCCACATATCAGCTGTTGCAGTTAAGGAGGCATGAGGGACTCCAACGGTGGGAGCAATGTGGGCTTCAGGAAATTGTAGGCAAGAGGGGTTTGCAAAGGGAAAGGCTCTCTAGCAGAGTTATTACTTGGGTGGAGAGCCTTTAAGCCTGTCCCTCGGTGAGCAGGGGATTGCTCATGGTCCCAACATGCTCCACCCCAGGCTCAGCGGGAGTCTGTGGATGGGGCAGCACTGGGCACAACAACAGAACATCATTTCTCTGAACTGTTGTTGAAAAGGGGAGATCAAACAAAGAAATAGCCCGACTGTGCTTACCAAACCACAGACCTGCTACCAGTACCATAACTGTTCAGTTTACACTGGACTGAAATTACCTAAAAGTTAGTTTAATTGGTTAGACACACAGCCAGATTGTTCCTTTAATTCCACAGATACAGATCTCGTGTCTAGATACAAATAACCTAGAGTTATGCAGCTAAGCAGAAGGTCTGCACCCTCTGTGTTTATTGAAAGCCAGGTTTAAATACAATAGCCAACTTTTACTTTCATTATTAACATTGGGCCACATTCATCCCTCTGCACAAAAACTCATCACATATTACCTGCATGTCAGAAAACACAAAACATCATGGAAAAGAATGCAAGTTACATTAATAGAATTGTTTAAAATTTTAATTGAGAGCCATGTTTGTTTTGCAACAGTTTCTCAAAGGCTACGATGAAACAAGAATAATTTTGAACTAGACTAAATAAAAGCACAAATCCCAGGAAATAATTCTGCATTTGAAGAAGTTTGAATAGAAAAGCCTGATTTTAACTAGAGATCTACATGATTACCAAAAGCATTAGGGAACGTCCTTGCAAAAATTCCTCCCTTCAGTTAAGGCTTTGAAAAGAAAGTTTTTCAGAAGTGTGGAGCACCTCTAATCTCAAGGCAGTAATTGATAATTAGAAGTCCTTAGCATCCTTGGACATAGAGCCAGACAATTATTTTCTAAGTAAATCTAACTTTACAGCAAAGAGTTATTAATCTTATTAAAAAATTAGACTGATTCTTACTACTGGAAGCTGGCACTGTAATTACCAGTCATTCAGTTGTTCCTAATTTACTGGATGAAGCAAGTAATGCAACATTTTATGGTTGGCATTGTTTTATTGTCTAACATTGATTAAATTATTTACACTTCTATTTTTAAATCCACAGTTTAGCATTCATACCTATGGCTTTTAATTTTATGTTTAGCACATCTTTGTGTCAAGTGTCAGAACTAATTTCAAAAGACCAGGAACCTGATACCATATAGATGTTACCTATGTATTTATGTTTAAGCATATTAATTTTTGAAGACAACAGTACATAGGAGAAAACTCTGCTGGTATTTTTCTTCCAGCTCATGTTTAACACATTCTGCTTCTTCTGTTTTATAGTGTCCCTCTTAGAGAGTCCTGCAGTCTCCATGTAGAACCTGTTTCTTCCCTCAGCCCCATGCCTCTCAATTTTATACAAAAAAGAATACATCAGTAGCTGACAATTTTAAGCAAAAATATAAAGCACTACAACATTACCTACATTGCCTTTTGCTGAAGTAGGTTCTTGAACACTCTAGGAACTTTGTGGAAATCTAGCCAGTCAGTGTTGAAAAGGCACAGGATTTTTGTGCTCAGAGACCTCCAGCAACAAAGTTTTTTCCCCCAGAGCAGTCTGATCTGAAAATTCACAGGTACTCAATTGCCACTTACAATAGAACCCACCAGATGTTACTGATTCTTCTGCCACAGACACTCTGCAAATCTATAACGAGAGTTTGCTTCTATTGCAAGAGGAAAAGAGGTGAAGTTACTCTTACATATACCCAGGGATGGTGTAACAATAAAAGATTTCATTACTAAAATCCTCAGAAAGCTGTCAATGTCTGTGGTAGTTCCTGTTGCATGGTATTACATGAATGGGAAAGTTATTTTTCACATATGAGAGAAGTTTAGCCTGTACATGAAGAAAGCTAACTTTGGTCCACTTGTCCAGCTTCCTAAGGACAGCATATTGGAAAGGTGACCACTGACAGTTCAAAAACCAATGTAAAAGTTAACAAAAATAATTTGGTATTTCACTCCTAAAACTGCACAGTATGGTTATCTGTCTTAGTCATCCACCTTTTCATTCTGTGTGTCCACTGACTGTTGAGTTTTTAAGTCTTCAGCTTGTTCATTATCTTCCTTATCTGCATTATCTACTTGATTAGGTTCCTTTTCTTGTGCTTCTCCTGGATCAACACTTTCATACTCTACTTGTTCAAGGTCTGTTCCATCTATAAGTTCTGCCTGTACTTCTTCCATCTGTATTTGATTTACATGCTCAACATGCAACTGCTCCACATGAACTTCAGCACCTTGTCCAGTCTGAATGTGTTCAACTTCCAAGTAACTAATTTGCACCTGTTCTTGCAGTTCCTCCATCTGTGTGCCTTTCACTTGATTGTCCTCTATGAGATCTTGGTGCATCTGTTCCACAGTTACCTGTGCAGGATCCACTTGTACCTGAATTACTGGCAAGACATGGACTTGCTCCACTTGTTCTATTATAGTCATTGATGTTACTGGCTCAGCTTCCACTGGAAGAAACTCTTCTGTCACTATTCGTTCTGAAATATTGTGTATTTCTTTGAGATGCCTTCTCAGCTCACTGCCTTGCATAAACCACAAATCACATAAGGTACAGTGATTGGGCTTGTCACCGGTGTGTATTACCAAGTGATCTTTGAACTGATCCCAGCTGTTAAACACACTGTTACAAACCTGAAACAAAAGACACAGTATGTTGTTAAACAGCAACAACAGAAATATGACAAAGTATAGTGCCTATTTCAGATCATGGCTTCACATAGTGCAGCTTCTTGCTACCTGGATTAAAAAAATCATTTATGTTAGCAGTAAAAGCTGAGAATTCAGCTTCAGATGGACAGAATACCTGGTATTCCTTTCTTTCTTTTTAAGAAACAGTGTGATACTTTGGGTTGTGCATACACAGGATACCTACAAAATTTATGAGTCAGTACAGCATTTGTGTTTTTTTATTTTAACCATATGTGAAATTCATAAACAGTATCACACCCCAATAAATGTCTAGTGCCAGAGTTTTGTGTGGAAAGCTATTTCTGTAATAATACTGTACAATTAAAGTGTAATGCAAACTGTGCTTTTACCAAAGTTCTAGATGCAGTATTACTAGCCAACTTTACCTTATCAGCTTTCATTTGCTCATGGCACTGTGAGGTTTAACTGGCTAGATGGAACTCTCCCATTCACCCATTTCAAAAAAACACTTGAGAGATTTCAGCAGAAAAAATATCTTAAAACTCCACCCCTTTGAGCTAGAAGTACTCCCTCACCTGCAGACACACTATTTTCACAAAATACTGAGCACACTTCCTTCCCTTCAGCTGGCACTGAGGTAATTAGCCTGAAAACAATACTGCAGAAATAACTGAGAAGCCAGGGTAGAAGAGAGAAATGTGGTGTAGAGTCAGGCTTGGAGTAAAGAAACAGGCTCTTTGTCCATGCAAGTGTTCCTGTCTGTGGAAAGCAGCAAAGAACACATTTCAATGCCCCATCCCTGCTGGCAAATAAGTTTTGAAACAGAATGTTCTATCTCCTCATCATTTTCAGCAGCAGCACAGAAGGATAACAGGGATTAACTCAAGAACAGGTCTGTGTAGTGGAGCTAAGTATCTCCAGTTTGCTGTCTGAAGTCTGTTAAAATGGGTTTATGATGCTAGTGCCATGCTTTTGTCATGTTAGGCTCATGCTTTAGAAAGAGGTTGAACATTTCTTAAAATACTAGCCTTATAGATGAGCACTCAAAATTACTTAGTTATAAATAAGGTAATGACCACCGCTCATGCCTAAGCACATAATGTTTGTTCTTGCCATGTGGAGCCAAATTCAGTACTCAAGGCATACACTGAAGAGCACCAAAAGTGCTTATCAAGGAAGCACAATTTTGTTCTCCTCTTTGTTCAGTGAGCCAAGATTTATTTATTGAACACTATTCAAATTTAGTTCTAAAGAGAGAAAAATTTGAGAAAAAAAAAGTTATCCAAGAACTGCTATAGTTTCCATGGGCTGAAGAAAACACTAATCCACATTCACAACATCTGAGAGGATGTGGTAAAAACTTAGAAAGCCATGACAAAGTGATTAGACCAAAGGGACACAAAGACAAAACAGTACGCTCAACGAAGCTGTTAGGTACAACCTTTGTGTTATACAGTAATTCTCGCATTCAGAACAAACACCTTTCAGACAAGGGTAGGCTCCCAAGAAGTAACTTCAGACTACCATAACAACTAAATGATGCAACAGCATCACTGAAACTTCTGATTAAATTATTTGATGAGCAACACAAAATGAATTAATCTCCTGTAGTATTCAATGCTTTCTGTGAATGAGATTGCTCTCTCTTTTAGAGCCAATAAAGTTGACATCCAGCAGTTTTCTTCATGACACAATCCAATTTACCCTCAAACCACATCCATTCTGTGAACTGAAGAAGGTAAGAGCCCTGGTTGGGGGGGTGTGGAGGGGAAGGAGAGCAAGAGACAAGGAGGGAGGGGTTGAAGGCAAAAAAAGAGGTTTGTTCTTATTTGAGACTGTCACAGCAGTGTGGCAGCAAAACAGCAAATAAAAATGCTTGAACCAACCTCAGCTCTTGTATTTTCTAGCTTTCCAGAATCAGCTTTTAAAACTAAGTGAGATTTATCTGGGCAGCTATTCAAATGCCAGTTACATATAGTGACCAAGTACCCTAGCTATCCATGTACTGCATTTATATTTGCTTAAAAGACATTGCAGATTGTCATCATAAATTGGAATGATTTTCCAGACAAAGTCAATATACTGGTATCCAGAAGAATAATAAAATAGGAAATAAAATAGTACTTTGTATTTTTGACTTTAATAAAGTGTGCTTACAAGTGGGAAAGGACTAGGTCAGTTCATCAAGAACCTTGAAAAGGAAGCAGAAACATCAGTAAAATGCAAATGAACATTTACCTACCCATAAGAATCTCTCTGTAAGTATTACAAGGCTCCATATCAGTAATTCTGTATTTTAAATGGAATTACTTAGATACAAGAATTAATCTGCATGTTGTGTTTGAATGTGATCCTTGTATTTATTTTACTAGAAGTAGTTCTTTGAGACATAAGCCCACTCTTGTTGCCTTTTCTGTTTAGTATCCCACACTCCCTCAGCACAGGAAGGAGGTATCTAGCCTCTGACTCTGCTACTTCTATTACCCACCTGACATTCGTACAGCTTCTTTCTTCCTTTTTTAGCTCCAGCTCCAGACTGACAGGCTGTCAGGTGACACTTGAGTGTACTATTCCTAGCAAAACGTTCATGGCAGTTTGGACATTCAAATGGTTTTTCACCTGTTAAGACAGATACATGGACTTGTAAATGTAATAAAACCAGCCAGTTGTCTTCTTCCACTCTCTCCTTTCTGTGTAGGTTGATAAATATGCTGTAAAGACGTGGCCAACTAGATTATCTAGAATATCTTTCTCCTGTAGAATAAAGTTTATTTCTAGAAATAAAAAGGAATAAAATCTAATGTGGAGTCATAAGTCTGATGTAGAAAAAACCCAATGCAACAATTACCAGTGCCATTTAAGGTACACTTAGCTTTTCATGGAAATAAGATTACTATTCCTACAGAATAAATCTTACAGAAACAGCAGCTATTTCTGTCTTTTAGTCTGATAATATTTATGCCTAAAGAATCAACATTAGTAAATATACAGTGACACATTAAAGAAGGAAGTATTTAAATAATACAAAGTTTTATTTTCAAGAACAGTAACAGTTTATGCTTGAGAGTTGAAACTGAGCTCCAGAAAAAGAATTTGGCACAGACGAAGTTCGGCCACAAATCAGCAATGCATCAGTATTAAAACAAATAAACAAACAAACACCACCACCCCCTGCCAAAAATACAGTGAAGAGAAAGCACAGAGGGACAGAAACAGACACAAGGAAGATAAAAAAATCCTTTTCAGTTCAGTCACTTCATTTCAAACGCAGTATCAAACACAGAAGCCAGCTAAGGACAACAACAGGGGAGGCTGGAAGGAAGTCATCTTCTCTTTTTCCATCCAAAGTAGTATATTGTTATTACTGTCATCATGTAGTAACAAAGAACAAATGGCATCTCTGTTTAGCCATTTCATCATGCACAAACACAATGAAATTCAAGGATATGAAAGTACAAAAAATTAGGAACAGTGTGTTTCTTCTGAAAGTCTGATTATTGATCTGTGAAGGTACTGACACCAACATCACTGATGAAACAAACAGCTTAATGAACTCTAAAAGAGGCTGAGGCATTTCAGTGAATAACGTAAGAATCTATCCTAGCTAGTTTAAAAGCCTGCATCTTCAGGAATGCAGCAGTTATTGAGATGGAAAGTCAATAAACCTGTATTATCAGAAATATATTCAGAAGTTCCTAATTAGCTTTTCAAAAGAAATCCACAAGTAGTCTATAATTCTTATTTATACACTGTCCTGGTTTCAGCTGGAATAAAGTTAATTGTCTGCCTAGTAGCTGGTACACTGCTGTGTTTTGGATTTAGGATGATCAATAATGTTGATAACACACTGATGTTTTAGTTGTTGCTGTGCAGTGCTTGCACCAAGTCAAGGACTTTTCAGTTTTTCACACTGCCCTGAGGCTGGGAACGCACAAAAAAGCTGGGAGGGGACACAGCAAGGACAGTTGTCCCAAACAAGCCAAAGGGATACTCCATACCTTACAACATCATGCCCGGTATATAAACTGGGGGGAGTTGGCCAGAGGGCTCTGGCTCAGGGATTGACTGGGCATCAGTCAGCAAGTGGCAAGCAATTGTACTATGCATCCCTTGTTTTGTATAATCAATTATTATTTCCCCTTTATTTTCTGTCCTATTAAACCATCTCTATCTCAACCCACAAGTTTTACTTTTTTACCCTCTGATTCTCTCTCCCCCATCCCACTGTGGGGTAAGAAGCAAGTGAATGGCTGTGTGGTACTTAATTGCCAGCTGGAGTTAAACCACAATATACACCTAAAGGCAACAGAAAAATGTTAAATAGTGGGAAAATTCATCTTAATGGTTATAAAATGCTATGGTTTTGGAGACTGTTGTATAGGTATTGCAGAGGATGGTAAACTGACATCAGTCTAGCAGGTCAAAAATCATGGACTTTGCCCAAGCAACCAGTGGATACTACAGAGCAAAACTCACACCACAGGCCTTCACCTGCCCCGTGATCTGGTCACATTTAAATAGTTACTTGGAGCAAGGCACCAGTCAGGGACAGATTTATTCTATTTTTACTCAAATTCTTCAGTAATCTCTAACATATTCTGCTGAAAGTGTCCAAAAGTGACAATTCAAAGACACTGGTGGCAATATCCAAAGGCCAAAATACATTGTGTCACTTGTTGCACAGTGCAAACCAATGCTGTGACCTATGCCACACCAGTCATAGCAGTGATGGAAAACAGAGAGCACACCAGCTATCTTCTCTGAGAAACATGCTGGCAAGCCAGCAGCTAAACTCCTCTAAGGGTGGCAACTTGCTTCTCCTCCCCTACATGTCATTCAGCTATGAGTTTAGTCTCATCTAAGTGAGAATTTATGAAGAGGGAGGTTTATAGCCTGTTATCACGATTACCGTTTTCTCCCTCTATGAGAATGGATGATATTTCACTTGCCAATCGTAAGTAACTCACAGGACAAACAAAGATGATAGCCATTGGTAATGTCAAACTCCTAGATGAAAAAGAATTATCAACACTCGATAAGGTGTCTACTTCTACCCCAGTTGCTACTTTCATGTTACTGTTGATGTTGTGATTAAGCAGCAACAGGATCAAATACTTTGTAGGACATTTTCTCTCAGGCTTTTTATTTCATTTCAACTTTCAGCCAGTGCTATACAGAATTCAGAACTTAGAAATCCTTTGGCTGAATGGGAATTTTTCCACTGGTCTTAGGAAACCACATTTAAATGGTAATATCCACTTTGATTTTAAGCTTAAGGCTTTTGAAAATGCTAAACTGGAATGCCTTCATGCATTATACTCGTATCAATACATATTTAGAAAGTACTCTGTACCTCCTGTGACATGCTAAATTGTTGTCCTGGTTTCGACTGAGATAGAGCTAATTCTTCTTAGTAGCTAGAATAGTGCTGGGCTTTGGATTCAGTATGGGATTTGGTATGAGAAGTTAATATAATGATGTTTTTAGTTATTGCTAAGAGATTAAGGATATTTCAACTTCCCATGTCCTGCTAGCGCGTAGATGGACAAAAAGCTGGGAGGGAGCATAGCCAGAGCAACAGACCCAAACTGGCTAATGTAGTATTGCGTATCATGTATCGTCATGCTCAGTTTACAAATGAGGGTGGGCCAGGCAGCTGGGTCTCTTTCAGGATTGTGGTTTCAGGATTTTCTCTTCTCTGGGATGATTAGCTGGGAATGGGCTAGGCATTGGTTGGCAAGTGGTGAGCAATTGCATTGTGCATTACTCATTTCTATATTCTATTATTACTATTGCTTTATAATTTATTTTACTTCAGTTATTAATTTGTTTTTATCTCAACCTGCAAATGTCCTTATCTTTAATCCTCCAATTCTCTCCCCCATCTGCTGGGGTGGAAGAGGGTGAGCAAGCACCTGCATGGTGTTTGGCTGTCAGCTGGGTTTAAACCATGACAGTTACTTTGTCCCAAAAATCCTTTGTCGCAACAGCAACCAATGTATTGTGCTATTTGAGTTACTCTGCTAATCTGCCACAAATTTTTCTCTGAAAAGACTTTTGTTAAGGAGCTTATATTTGGATTGCTTATAATGGAGAAACACTCCCTCCCTCATAAGTGGTAAGAATTTGCCAAAGACTGTTTATGAATAGAACTTTTAAGGGGCTATTGTGAATGTACTGGACACAGTGTCATCAATACTCAACAGTACCATACATAGATACAAAGAAATTAGAATTAAAAGGCTTTAACAATCAGAAGCTGCAAAAGAAACAGGGCTTCTACCGTCCATTTAATTTTTACTGATGACTAACATATTAAACAAAAACATCTGGAAGATCAGGACCACATGTATTTTACATTCAGAGTTATCTGTATAATGCTCAGTACCTGTTCAGATAGCAGACTTTTCAGTGAGATGAAGTAGCATCTTAACCTCCCATGTTATAAAGAAGGAGCACAAGTCATTTTGTACTCAAAAGATGCTATCCAGATTTCAGAGAGGCAGATTTCACAGTAAAAGAAGTGTACTAGTCACTAGAAAGGTTTTGTTGTGCTAATTAACAAAGAAAAATCAAATCATAGATGAAGTGTCAAGCACAAAGGTGAAACTTTTGAAACCAGAAGGCACAAGAGAGTGTTTTTAGAGGGTATATAGTGCCTAATGCATTAATAGGCATTTCCTCAGAAGTTCTGTTATATAAAGAAACTCTCTAAATGGTATTCCACTGAGAAGCTCATAGTTCAGATCATATTTCAACAGAAACATTTACTAGCAGCATTGTGAAAAGAAATGTAGCTCTTCAGTTTGGTACTTCTGTAGAAGGAAACATCCCTCAAGAAATTATTTTTAAGAGAAGCTTTGTAAGTGCTTTCTGGTTTTAGGTACCTATTCTTAACCACCTCGATCCTTCTAAAATTTATGTCAGTGGAAAACAAAACAAATGAACAAAAAGACAAACCAGCATTCTACTTGTAACTAGAAGCCAAGTATTTCTAGCACTCAGGACTTGTGTTCTCTTCAGCATATACTCTATTTCCCCAAAACACACAAAAATCCAAAATACTAGAGCCAAGGCCACAAGGACAGGACTATAGCAGTACTCCTACCTGTGTGCTTCCGGAGATGCTCTTTAAAATGTCCAAAGTGGTCAAACTGCTTATCACAGTACTGGCATATATGTATTTTTTTGCCAGGTCTTTGCTTCTTGCTGGCACCACCTTCATCAAAGTGGTAACAGGTGAGGTGCTGTTTCAAAGCACTCTCTCGTAGGTACCTTTTATTGCATATGTCACACTTGTAACTCTCAGTAGAGTGTGTTTTCATGTGTTCCTTAAAATGGTAAAACAATTTAAACGAACGGTTACATTTCTCACAGTGGAATAAATTGTTCACGTGCGACAGCTGTAGTTCCACAATTTCAATACCTTCTACCTGTTTGCATGAGGGATCAGTTGCACTATCACCTTCTTGGATCTGGCATTTTCTCTCTCCCTGACGATACTTGCTGGTGATATCTGCCAAAAGAGCCAAAGCAGATTCATCTGATGTACCCGTTGTCTGTATGTACTTTATGGATTGCTCTGCAGAAGCTACTTCTTCAAGTGTTTCAATGCTGTCATCTTCCACTTCAATTGTGCCTTCAGCAATCTCAACCTCAATTTCAACAGGCTCCGATTCTGCAGATGGTAGTGTTTCTGTGATAACATTAGAGGTTTCAGCTATCTTCCTCTTTTTTGGCTTATTTTTACCTTGTTCTTGATTTGATTCTAAGGGTGATGAGCTTTCTTTGTTTCTGTAAAGCATTTGCATAAACATGGTTATGATCTATAAACACTGACATAACAATTCCTGCCTGAGCTTTTGCATTCAATATTCTCTAGCTGGTTCTGACTGAATGACCACATGATAATCTATATGCATGTCAGAAGCTAGTTTGTCCTTAATCTATACTCCTTAGAGCTGTAAAATAGCATGGTTAGAGCTGCAGAGCCTTTGACATAAGGCTACTAAAGTATTTTAAATAGCTCTGCTTCAATGATATAAAACACTTATCAAGAAGAAAGGCCAGTTAACCTAATGACACAGGTTTATCTAAGAAACTTGTGAAGTTCTGTACTTGTAAAGAAAACTTCCCTGAAGGAAGGAGTTCTTTGCCCTGCCCACTCAGAAATAAGATTCAAGTCCTTCCCACGCTATTCACCTCTTAAGCTCTGGTGCAATTGCCTGGAGCACTTACAGCTTGTTAGAAAACACTACAGCTGTGACTTCACACGATTATTATAATAATATCTTGTATTTCAGGAAAGCACACACCTAACAGCTGAGGTAAAAAATAAAAGCCAGTGAGATGTGGAGAGAGTATTCTAGTTTAATTTTCTGGGCTTAAACACAAACCCCAGCTCTGTCCCTGTTCTCACTGCATCACACATACCACCCCTTTCCTTCAATATGTCAGACAGCATCGCATCTCCCACACAGAGCTGAATGGGCCAATAATTTCAAGTCATACCCTCAAGATGATGACCCTCAAGATAATCCACAGCACTTCTGTCTTGGAGGTTTTACTACTGATTATCGATTTTTAAATGAGTGGCTATCTTCCCCTCAAATCAGGCTGACAGGAGCAAGCTGTCTGATGAGTACTTGCAGCCCAATGAATCCTTTCATGTCATCTACTCCCTATTACTTTCATGTTTTCTAGTAATAGGAGAAGATAAGGCTTCGCTGAGTTATCTGCAAGTCATATGTCAGAGATGTGTGGCTAATGTTATAATATGTGATACAGCTTATTAAATTGCACTTTATTCAGACACAGGAAAACAGAGCAGCTAACCTACAGCTTCATCTAGCCTGGATTTCTGATGTCTAGAAGGTGACAGTTACTTTGCACATTACTGCGAGGGGCTCCACGATGACATATCAAAAGAATAGTCTGCTTGAAGAGAAGAATACTGTCCTTGACCACACTGTGAAACTTTGAATGGGGACACACACGACCACGCTTTAAGGAATGGCTGCTTATTTTCCTTCTAGTCTAGATTATATGATGTGCAACTCTGATGCATTATACAAATAATTAGTTCTATAAGATTATCTACTTCATCTGAAGTTTCTGAAGCTTACTGCTTTCAGTCAAAGCTCTGACTGAGGAACTGTATTTCGATTCTTCCCCCTCTTACTGCAGGGCAGAAAACAGACTGACAGTGGTACTCAAGTTTGTCTAACCAAAAAAACCCCACAAAATAAACCAAACAAATTATTGCAAAAAAAATTTCAAAATCTATCAACAATGGAAATAAGTCTAAAGAATAGACTGACTTGCATGAGTATTTGT
Source organism: Athene noctua (assembly GCF_965140245.1). Taxonomy (NCBI): domain Eukaryota; kingdom Metazoa; phylum Chordata; class Aves; order Strigiformes; family Strigidae; genus Athene; species Athene noctua. The sequence goes on along the minus strand of NC_134077.1, from coordinate 16,910,349 downwards.
TAAGCAAAATATTTCTTTCCTTGTAGCCTAAAAATTACAGCATTTACTAATGATGTATAACCAACAAACTGCATAACATTATACAATAGTGTGAAATAACTGCAGGCTGGACAGTTTAGCTTGATGGATGAATCTAAATCCTGGTTCGACAGCTCTACTGGTGTACAGTGACTCAAAGTAATACTAATGAGAACAAGTTTTTTCAGTTTCAAGTTTCTTTTAAATTTCTCAGGCAGACAGCAAAGGTCTGCTTTCTTTTCCTGACCTGAAAAAATATTTTGGTAGTACCATACTTAATATCAAAAAAAGTGTGGTTGTGGGGTTGGAAGGTTGGATTAGAAATGCACCATCCCTTATCTTTCCTATTAAAAAAAATTACATACTTACTCAGCTGCCAATCCACAGAATAAGCACAAAATAAGGACAGAATAACTTAATTCAGAAATAAATGCTGATGTTGAAAAATCAGGTTTCCAGTGTATTATGTCATGGAGGTTTTTATTAAACAAAATGTTAACTGGCTACTAGAAGAACTTGGGGCCAATGCCATTCTCCTTGGCCAATGTGTCTACAGGGAGACAAAATGGAATAAAAAGACCTTCAGGACATCTAGAAGAGAAAGCAACAGTAAAGAGAAGGAAGCGTGGAAGAAAAGGAAGGGGAAGAAAACCAGCATGATGGCACTGGCACCTGCTTTTCTCAGGGTGGAGTCTAGGAGCACAGTTCCTGGTACTGGATAAGAGATGTCAGAGCAATATTTGATTAAGTATTGATCCCATATAAAACTCATCATAACAGTTACATTCATTCAAGCTTGAGAGGTTAATTTTGCAGCAAGAAGTTTTAAGATCACTGCTTGTTTTCTCATCAACAGCAGAAAGCTGTATGAAGTCAAGACACCAGCACAAGCTTGTTAATGTGGTCTAATTACCTGAGGCACACTGTCACTGTACACCCAGCTCTCGATCAGGTGTGGGCATTCAGATAGTACAGAAACCTGGTATTAGTTACCACAGTCACAACCCTACAATGTCTGCAACATTTACCAGTGATGTCACTTGTCATCAAGTTCCAGCACAAAGAACGTGACATTTGTTTTTCAGCCTGTATACTTTTGACCCATATCTTATACTAGAAGAGTATATGGTCCCACAAGAGTCTAGGAGGTTCCAGGATAAGGAACAGCACTGCAAAATACAGGCAGTTAGCTCTCATAAAAAGATTCTTCTGACTCTGGATTTCAGCATTGAGAAGAGGCTTACATGCTCACCTGATTTCAAGTGCTTTGATTGCTTCCAACATCTGTAGATACTCAGCTGCTTTCCAAACATCATTTGCTTCTTCCTCACCTTGGACCATTAGTTTTGCTGTATAGGTGAACTCAATTAAGTGACGAAATGCCATGTTACTTACACCTGTATACAGGCAAGAAAAACAAGTTTCTTTTAGCAATTCCTCAGTCTCAACTACCTAATGAATCTTGCACACTTGACTGTTCACGATTTTGCCCACAGTACTGTAGCTGCCAGTTTCATAAAGATGACACTCTAAAAGGCTCATGTTAGAATAAAAAGTCTACTACAGAAACATGTGAATCTGGAACAACTACAGAGTTATGCCACAGTAAAGATAAAAGGAAGGATAAAATGGACAAAAGCTGTTTGAATAATAAAAAAATATAAACACAAAAATACAGTCTGTCTCTTGAGAGCCCTAAGCAGCAAATTACTAGAGGCTGAAATACTGCTCCAGGAATTTGATCCCTATCTACCAGGCAAGTACTGCTCTGTCTGTCCAGTTCTTGCATCCCAGCCAAGCCATCTGCCACTGGCCGTCACTGGCAGCCTTTTTCACCTGACCAGAATGGCTGTTATCAGGGAAAAGATTGTATGTCACACTGCTAGTCCTAAAAACATAGAGGGTCTGCCTGACCTCCATTAGCCATCATATACCAGGGGGAAGAAGAGAAAAAAACAAACTTTCCCTTTCAAAAGATGTAATTCAAGACTGCTGCTCTTAATTTTTCTTCAGGGCAAGTTTTTTTCCAGTGGTGGTAGCTGCCTCAGAACAACTCAAGAGCTAAAATCTAGTAAGTCGATTGATATGACCATGCATGTACATAATCCTGTAGCAAGGATACTACATTAATTTCTACCTTGGGCACACAGATCTGAAGATTTTTATTTGCACAAATCAGATTACCTTCAATCTCTACCAAAGGCTCCTGTGTGAAATCTTGGAAGAATTTGTAGAAGAACTGGCTACAAGCAGCAAGAACAGCCTTATGAGCTTTGAAATGGTGACCTACAGAGACAAAAATTTTGAATTAGGGCAACACCTTCCTCACTCATTGTGCAGAATAAGTGCAGAAGCAGAAGCGAGACCACCAGTCTACAAACCTATTCCAGCAGCATATACTCATTTAGTGTGTCTCCCTGTAACACAGGATATTACTGCAGCTAGCCTGTCCCTTGCTGACATCACTGACCTTGCTGAAGCTCTGCAACTCAATCAGCTGGAGGACTCACTCACTCCAATGTTTCTCAGATATTTAAGTTATGGGAAATTCCTATGCAAACTTTTTCCTGTACGTCTTGGGCTCAGCTCTCAGGTTTTATCCAGGTTGTCCTTGTTTACTGTTACAAACTGATGTATTTTATCACCAATTCTGCAAGTGCCAATACCACTGCAGACCAGAAGTGGTTCTGCTCTGTTCTTCCTGTTTTCCAGACTGTGTATTCCCCCCCATCACTATGCTGCCTTCTCCCCAGTACATACATGAACATTCATAAGGCTCCATAGGACAGAGATAGAAGCAACATGGATTACAACTACACAGCTGCTCACAAAAGCAGCTTTGAGCTCAACACATCTGTTTGGTAGTACCAGAGCAGGAACAAACATGCAGGATAAGTTCTGTGCAAGTGCTGTCAGTTAAACTACAGCAATTCCTGAAGCGTAATTTTTTCTTCATTTGCATACTTTTTTCTAATCTGGGCTCTGTAGGACCATTTTCCTTCAAGTGAGTTCTTGCTATCCTTTTAAAGCTTAGGTTATACTCCTTTAGCTACGTCTGTGCGAGTGGACACTATCTGCACTGAAGTCCTCATTTGTTCTAAAACAGCAGTCTTACATGACCTATGAGACACCACCTTTTGTAAAGAGATAATAAGCACTTATACCTCTGTCATCCTTTTAAACTAATTATTTATGTCCTTAGAAGACATATAAAAAGAAAAGTGAGTGCTTTTACCCTATATATTAAAACAGTAGGCAGATATCAGAGAAGCAAGAAGTAAGTCTTATTTCAAGGTTTGTTCTTTTGGTTTTTGGTTGGCTGGTGGGTTTTTTGTTTTTAAAAACAATATTTGTACAAGTTTTCTGCACGCAAACAGGCAGCTCAAGTTAGGGAAAAAATATTTTTGCAATGTTTTGGAAATCCTGAGACAACACATTTAATATAGCACAGCAGTCTCAAAGTGGGCTTCTATCTGAAGATATTTAGCCCCTTGTTTGGAAAAGCAGAAGCAAAATTATTAATCATTGCTGGAGACTCTATTCACCCCAAGATTTTAAATGAAACTCTACAAGCAACTCACAGAATAGTACAGAACCAAGATTTGTTGTCAGCCCAGTTTAACAGCTGACCTGTGACAAACCCAACAGCTTCCCAGCATAACTTTCAGAATTCCCTGTACACCAACAAGTTCTCAGGCCTGTACGTACCATCAACAATCAGAGTGATATCCGTAAACTGGTCCTGCTCACGTTGTTCATTCAGTCTATCCAAAATAACTTTATAGTGTTCAGGGAATTCCTGGATACATTCCATCGTTTCTTCAGCTTCCATGGCGAAAGGACTAGTCTGCAAGAAATGTGGTATGAGTAAGAATACTGCGTGACACAGTAAATGCACAGTCAGTTTAGTATACAAATATGAATGAACTAGAACTTTTCAGGGACTACAAAACCTACAGAAACACTAAACTGTCTTGGTAACAGGTTTACATGATTTTAGCTGACAGGTAGGAAATGGTAGAGTTACTGTTGTGGGATTTATACACATGAAAAAAACAAAGTGGGTAAGTGTATTTCTTTATTTTACATATTCAGCAGGGACCCACCTCCCTCGAAGCAAATACTGCAGGGATGTAACATCTCCACAGCTAACTATTCAACAACACCTCAGCAGCATATATCAGAATCTTTATACAGTTACTTCCTGCAATTCTACCAATCCACTTGGTGCAAGAACAGTTCTTAAAATTTTTGTATTTAAGTCACATTTTGCACCTAGCAAACACAAGACATTTAGTTCCTTTAAATAAGAATGTAATAAAGCAGCACTTTTCACCTTCTGAGTACATAGGAGTCACCAGGGATTTAATGTGCTGTCACACCCAAGAGCAAAGAGCATCTTATTCACCTAGCCTGCTTGTACTTCTCTCTCTGCAAGGTGAAATATACTTTATCAACCTTTTGAAGGACACATATGCTTGTTGGGAGCTGCAGAGGTTCTCAAACACGAAGAGGTTTAAAAGAACTCTGTGCCTGTGGTCTAGACGCAGATGTTAGTCTGCTGCTCATGCAAAAGAATCTCAGGAGAGAATCCGAGCCTTTCAATGAAAGCATTCCACATATTAACTCTAGGCAAAAATGATTTCAGATGGTGAAGCAGCTCTCATCTTCAACTCCCACATTCACACCCTCACACTGAGAGCATAACAGAAAACTCGAAGACATTTCAAAGTCACATTAGCACAGAAACATTGTTTCTTTTCACAGTCTAACTCACTTTGAAGAGCATTTTCTAACTAGGCGTGAATGAGTTTTAAAGGAATTTGAGACATACCTTCACTACATTGTTACAATTAGTAGGGTGAAAAGGAAGAAAGTCAGGAGAGCAGCTAGTACCTAATCAAACACTGAATACAGAGATGGAAATTTCCAGTGTGGCGAAGAACCAGGTCTTTAAGTCCTAGAAGAAAATAGAGAGCAGGTGCTCCCTGACTTTTAGTGCAGATTTTGTGTGTGTGTGTGTGTGTGTGACTGGAATTGGAAAGTCCTGAGTGCAAAACAGTTCCTTCATGTACTAACCACGTATGAGCTGATGCCACCAGGCTTGGTAGCTCCCCTGTGTGGCTGTGTAAATTGCACCTCACTTACAAACACACACACACATACGGGTATATGGGGTTTGATAAAAGCAGAGAGAATTACCCAGTTATAATACAAGCAAAGTTATTTTCTTATGACTAACAGACATCAAGCAAAGGAAATTGTGGAATTCCTATTTTCACTGTAAAACACACTCTTTTTTGCATCTCAGAAAGACTGGCTCATGAAGACGTCATTTTGTTGAGAGTATGAAAAAAGAAGAGCAGAAGCAACTTCTTATGGAAGTCTAGCTCTACCTGCTATCATTGCTTTATCATATGCTGAAATACCTATCAGGGTCTTAAAAGGGACAGAGGAGACCAGTCTGCGGGGGCAAGGGGGAAGGTAAGGTACAAGGGAACAGGTGCTGCTGCTGTATTCACCTCATTTGTAATGATGGGTCAAAGAGAGGTGACCAGCAGCTCCTGCCTTTCTTCCATCATCTGGTATTCCCTATACAAGTCTTATGTGGGAAGTTGTCAGCCATTTACTTCACTGTTTAATTCTTCTTGACCATTTCTGACCCATCCATAAAAGGAGTTATGCAGTTAAAAGCATAACTCCTTAAAAGTTAAAACAAACAAGATTTTAACTTCCAGATCTCATGATTTCCACCTACCCAAATGCAATTTACTTCCAAAGTGAATGTTTGTAGGGATATCTTACTAAAACACCCCTCAAAATAATAGAGCCAAATTCCTCCATCTAAGAAATTTTAAAAGTATTATCTCAGAACATTCAAAAAACATGCATAACATACAACATACAATAGTTTATTGTCATGAGTTAACATACTAGTAAAAAATGTGAATTTATTGTTTATCTAAATGCAGTTACAGCACTCATTGAGTATTCTCATTATAAAAACTCAGCGTTATTGCAGAAAAAAAGCCCAACAGGACAGCATATATTCTGTAAGAACATGACTACTTTGGAGGAATAAGTGAAAGGTACAGTTGGAAAAACCAAGAAGTCAAGGCAGGCAGACAGAAGTGATCCAAATTGCCACTTAGGAGTAGGCTCAGACGAGTGATGGGAACTGGACTACTTCAGTTGTTTACTTTGATATTCTTAGGAGATGCAGCCAACTACTGACAACCTTATCGGCTTGTAACAATGAATGCCTCTCACGTGACATGCAGGCGACTTGCAGATGTTTTTATAAATCTACCTCAAGGAAGCCATTTTATTATTATCCTGGACTGGACTGCAACAGGAACTCCTTATATTTTAAGCACGACATTTGTTTTCTTTGCCTGCACGGATCATAGGCTAATGCAGGCAGGCAGAGCTGTGTTACGGCAACTGAGATGACCAGGAGGAGTGGACAGAACACTGACCAAACCACCGCCGCCTCACTGCAGCCATCTCAGGGAAGGGCGATGTGCCTGGCAGGCTACAGCAGTGGTTGCTTCCAGGGCACACACAAGTGAAAACTTCTTGTGCCTTTCGCTGCGTACTTTTTCCCCAAAATAACAACTGCGGAGCGGGGACGCGAGCCAGCCCCTCGGCCTCTCAGCCGCAGGCCAGGCCTGCCTACTGCGGTGGCGGCCCAGCCCGACGCCGCGCTGCCGGCGGAGGCCTTTTACCGCCCACAGGGGCCGCCAGGCGGCCCCACCCCGCCACCGCCCACCGCTCCGGGCCTCCGCCGAGATCCCGCAGGCCCCGCCCGCACCGAGCCCCGGTGGCCGCGCGCGCCTCCCGCGGGCTTCAGCCCTCGCGCCCCGCAGCCAGCCACAGCCTCCCGCACCCCAACCGCGGCCCCGTTGGCGAGCGCTGATGGCAGTCAGCGCAACCTCCGCCAATCGTAAAGCTGCGGCTCAGCCCGCCCCAGGCGGGAGAGCCAATCAGCGTCCGCCGAGTCCCAGGAGCGGGAGAAGGCGGAAGGCCTAGGCAGCGCCGAGCGCCCGCCGGCTACGGGCGCCCCGACAGCGGTACGGGCGGCCGCCGTCGGGAGCGGGTGTCCCACGGGGGTACCCCGCGGAAGGGACCGGGCCGGTGCCCGCCCGGGCCGTGCGTCTGGCATCAACGCCGCCTCGTTAGTCCTTATTACGTCATCAAAGCGCGCATTAAATCGATCCCTTTTCAATTCCCGGCCAGGTCGCGCCCCGGCGGCGCGGCGCCCCGCGGGGTGGGAAGGCGGCTCCGCTAGGTACTCACCGCGAGGAGCCGCTCGTCCCGCCGCGCCCGCTCCGCCGTTACCGCTTCCTGCTCCCTAGCGCGCTGGAAAGCGGGGCGCGTGCCGGCCAATCGCGACTCGCATTCCCGACCTGCACCGCGCCAAGGAAGTGACGCGCGGGGTCACCTTTAACACGGCGGGGCGCGCGGGGGGCGGGTCCTGCCGGCCCGGTGCACTCTGGGAGCTGTGGTACGCGTGGGTGTGCCCGCGGGCGGGTGCGGCCGCTGGGGGTGCGGGGCTGGGGTGAGGAGCAGCGGCCGAGCAGGCGGCGGGCCCTCCCGCCCCCTCCCTCAGCGCTGGCACCCCTGGTGCAGCTGAGGAGGACGTGGTGTCCACGTATGGCGGGGCTGCTCTCGGCTTGCAGTCGCCTCCGGCCGGAGCAGTGCCGGGAGCCCCGGCGGCAGGCGGCCACCCCGCCCGGCAGGAGGGCTGGCGGCGGGAGCGGCCGTCGCGGCTGGCTGGCTCCCGCCGGGGGACAGTGTGACGGCGGGGAGGCGGCCTCGGCTGTTCCGGCCCCGGGAGGGACGCGGCAGCTTTCCGACGGTGGAGGGAAAGAGCAATTATCTCCACCATTAAGATAATATTAAAGCCGCGTTGCGCCCAGGGAGTCGGCGCGTTCGCGGGTTTCGGCCGTGAGCCGGCGAGTCGGTGCAAGCGCCGTCGGGCGGTGCCGGCGCTGTTCGCCCGCCCGCGCTGCGCGGCCACGCCAGGCACGCGTGGTGCGTCCCGCTCGCCGGAGGGAAACGCGCATCTCTCCTCTCCGAGACGGGCTTGCTGTATTTGGAGCGAGCGGCGGCGTTCTGTAGTGTGGCGCACACGACGGTGTCTTTCTTTTATAATTTAGATTAGTGCTCGAGTATCATGAACTGGTGTCAAGCGCTGCACTGAAATACCGCCCTGCACGGCTGCCGGTCGCTTTCTTGGCGCCCGGCTCTGCGAAACAAGAAAACGGCAGAGGAGCGCGACACGGAGCTCCAACAGAGCCGTTGTGCTATTTGACTGAGGCGCCTGAGGGGAAAATAACCAGCCCCTCAAGCCAACGTGAAACGCATGTTTCTCTTCTAGGCCAGAGTCTTCAGGGGCATCCCTAGTCAGGCAGGTTTGGAAGAAAACATAACTCATCCAAATAAATCCAATAAATACATCCAATAAATCCAAATAATCTGTCAAAACAGACACAATCATCGTCCCTTTGACAGCTTCAGTGTCAACCATGACAGCAGAAAAGCTGCTGCATGTAATGGTTGTGTGTTCTTACAAGCTTGCCCATGTAATTTATGTGAGCGAACTTGTTTATGAACTCCATCGCTTTTCCCTGGTGCCCGATGTACATGATTACTTTTGCCGTGTTCATTACCCACTAAAAGGGTAAATGCCTATGGAGTTAAAGCAGCCGTTTAGCATAGAAATCCTACATCAGCCAAAATATAAATTATATTCAGTCAAGTTCAAATTAATTTTTATATACCTTTTAATACGTAAACTCCTAAGATTCTGCACAGTGTTTTATAATACACGAACACAAGAAAGCTTTATCAGTAGTGATGGTTTGTAACTATAAAAAAGTGTGAAGTCAAATTTATGTCCCCTACATTTCCTCAGTTATTGCTTAATGGCCTTGCTAATGTGACGATACCATTGTTCTTGTTAGTAGATCTGCTCAGACAATGGTCGATCCAGGTGTCTGCTACATTCTTAATCTACAAGAATGTTGATGCCTCCTGAATTTAAAAAATATAAAGGCTTGCATTAAACCATTGTAGGTCTAATTTTCAGTTGAAGAACTTCTTTTGCTGATTAGGGGTATAAATTAAACTCAGACACCAGAGTGAAAAGAGTAGGCATATTTTACTAGAAATAATAATATTACAGAATAATACAGAAAACATACAGCTAGAAAAGACAGAATAGTGCACTTAAAAAAATTGGAAAATACAGGGTAATGCATCAAATCATTACTACCTGAGAGAGAGAATAGTGATTAAGAAAGATCCATCACCACTTTCACACTTTACCATCACCCAGCCCCGCAGTGGCTGGGCAGTCCCGGTTACAGCGAGGGTTTGCAGAGCCTGTCCCGGCAAGTGGGAAATCCTACGTGGGGCGTCCACCCGTAGGTGAGGCTGCCAAAGTCGCTGTGAGCAGGTCCAGCCTTATGTACCCAAAAATTAGCAAGCCAGAAGAGATGGCACCTTTGTTTTAAGCAGAAATACCTGGTTTCTTTCTCACATTAGGTTCCCCCCAGAGCCTGGCCAGGGCTCAAGGCAGAAGCTAAGGGAGTTTCTCTGCTTTTCTGATGGGATTATGTGCAAGGTCTCACATCAGGTCTCAGGGACAGACACCTGTCTCCGTGACTCTGTTATTCTATTCACATACAAAGGAAGGGTAAGATACATTCAAGACAGCTACATCCTCCATGCATATTTCATTAATGATTATGTACTGAGTTAACAATTTCGGTTCAGGGCCTGTTGTTCAGGCCTCAACACTTCCACCTTTCACATCAGAATAGGTGGTTTATTATAATTTAGTATAGTACCTATTAGCACAATGGTTATCAGTTATAAAGTATACAGGATTCATCTATAGGTCAACTCTGGCTTGGGCCTATTGTCCAAGCCTTAGCACTTCAGAACTGTACCTCCAATAGCTTGTAATTTAAATTGAAATATTGCTAAAGTTACAGCTATAGGACCAAAGTACAACACAAGAATTAAAAATTTCCATTCCACCACCTTCCACCTATCCAGACAAGGTCGGTGGTTTGCTTATTTTTCATTAATTTATGGGTTTTTTTCTGACCATTTTCTGTTTTCCATGGCATTTTCCATCATGTTTGTTTCTTTCTTTGTTTCCTGTGTCTTCACTCTTCTAATTGTACTGTCAGGTTAGATGGGAGCTTTTAAATGAATGGTTCATCATATGTCCCAATAGCTTTTCAAATATAAGATTAGACTTACTGGCTGAGCTATAACTTTTCAGGTTCTCCTTTTCCTCTCTTAGAGATGGGTGTGGTTTCCCAGCACTACCTCTAGGATTTCTCAGAGTTATGTTACAAAACAATGTAATTTAGTTATCAGTCTCAAAATAACCTGGTTTATAGTCCATTTTATTTACATGAGGAAAAAATGTTAAGCAAACATCCAAATTACTTGTATTAGTATCTCTAGTTCAACCCATATTAGCCATTTGTATGGCTAAACATTCCCAATGTTTTTTCCCTTTTCCAGAATCATCTCAGTGACACTTTGAAGAAATCTGTATTCATTAAGATAATGTGATAAGCCTTCTGGACATAACATTCAGCTGAGTTTGGGAATAATACCAAAACATAGGTGTCCCTTCCAGCTCTGGGTTTCCCATGGTAATGTTGAAGAAGGCAGAGAACATCCAGCCAGACTGAGTGTTGTGTTGGTAGCCCCTCCCAGGGAGAGCTGTGAAGTAGCAAACAGACAAAAATGAACACTAAACTAATCATAGAAAAGTGTGATTCATACATTTCCCTTCTTTGTTAAAGAAACCCCCTCTTGTCTGAAGAAATGAAGGAATTTAGAAACTGGAGATATAAAACTAAGAAGTCAGAAGGCAACCTTAGGTGCAGGATTGAGTAGAGAACTATTTTCCAAAAGTAATTGATTCAGATTATAAATGAAGGCCAAAAGGGACCATTAGTTTATATAGTCCAAGGTTATCCACCCAGCAGCCTGTGACCTACACCCAACTTGCTGGCGAGTTCTGACTGGCTCCCCAAATAGTTTTGAAAGCTGCTTAGTGCACTCGATACACACCCAGATCTCCCACCATGATGTCCCACGTAAGAACCAAATGATTCACTCAAGGAGGTGCAGAATTCAGATAGCTACAATGTGGCCTTCTCTGGTTTCTTCTATTAAACAAGTTTTATGAAATCAAATGCTCATTCCTGTAGTGATATCAATCATTTGCATGAAACCTTCTATCAGATGACTGGGCATGTCTCCATTGCACAATGACTTGTTCTGTGCATGAAAGGGCTTTACTGTCATGCCTAGAGCAAGCCAGATGTGTCCTATTACGCAAGAGAAAAACATTTCTGTAGAGTCCCTTCGATAGGTATGCCTGTGAAACAATATCAGTGACTGTTTATAAAGTGATAAAGGAAGATAAATATAGGTTGTGGCTTGGAGAGAGACCTGTTCTGTTAATCCTCCTGATCTCTACTATTTCAAGGGGAAAGAAAGACACAAGGAGTTAATTGAAGACAGAATGGTAGTGGAAACTGTAAAATGCAGTGCTTGAAAACTTACAACATGAATCGATGTTAGAAATCCTTAAACATTACCTCTGTGACACAAAGATGTCAGCTTGTTCCTTTGTTATCTTTATATTTTCAGAGGAAATAGACAGCTAGGACAGGATGTGTGTTTATATCTACTCAGTATTATCTGCTGTCCTACAAGCTCCACACCAAATCTTATCTACTTTGTGCAAGTTTGGTATTTTTGTGACCCCATGAAGGTCAGCTGACTAGTGAAATCAGGGACATCAGCGTCTAGTGAACACTGCAAGAGAGGGTGGTTGAATTCTAGCATTCTTATCCAAATATTTTCTTCTAGATTATTTTAAATATCTGGAAGAAGCAGCAAGTCTAAGAATTTAGTGTCTATCAGTTTCATAAACCATAGGGATATGGATTCTGCAGAATTATGAGAAGCATGCCTAGAAGAATTGTATAGTGGCTCAGTTCTTAAGTAACAGTACATCTTAAGTACTTTGCTATTTTTTCCTTATATGCCAGAATAATAGAATTATAGAATCATAGAATGGATTGGGATGCAAGAGTCCTTCAAAGATTGTCTAGTCCAGCTCACAGTATAAATTCATTAGGCCTTGGCTAGGTCGGTACTTGTTTGGGAAACCTCTTAAGGAAAACCTGTGTTAAAAAGTTACCCATGTTAATTGTTAAAATACATATATACCATACCATTTTTTATATGGGTATGCATTGTGCATCATGACTAGAAATAACATACATAAACATTGTTTATAAAGATTTTGTATTGGTAGAGACTACCTCTTCAGAGGTAACCCAGATATTCACAAGCAAATCTTCTGTACCTGATTTGCAAAAAATCTTTTATGTTTTTTTGATAAGCAGCAGTGAACATAGTGCATCTGGACTTGAAATGTGGTGATTTTTCTAGCTCTCTTTTATAATCCATGAAAATTTACAGAGTCTGGAAAGTATTAAAGCTAAACTGGCAGAAGAGGTTTTGACCCAGCCCACTATCAGTGCTGAAGTTCCATGTATTATACATAAAGAAACATTAACAGATAATTTTAGATTACTCCTCCTTTCAGGCCATGTAATCTTCCTAGAAAACTGTAGACCTATGGACTATATTACTGCTGAGAGAAATTATGTCTGACTGATAGGTTCATAAAATGTTCACTGTAGATGAAAGTTTACTTCAGAACGTGTAGACAATCTTGTAAACATTCCCCAAGCAATTAAGATAATATTAAGAGCAATAAAAAGTTGGAAAGTTGGGCAACCTAGCAATAATCCTTCCCAGTATCTAGGGGAAGATTTTTTTCATTCAAGAACTTTTTTCTTCCTGGCAGAGCCTTCCATCCTTCAAGTGCATCTTCCATCTGTGCAAGACCATGTGTGCTGTGTGGCACATTGACTCTGTGCTGACTATAACAGCAATTTAAGTATTCCCTTTGCAGACACACTGGTGGAGCGGCTACCAAAGCACATGTGCTACTGAAGAGCACCTGGCCTCTGTCAGTTCTGTCCTTAAGACCAGCCTCATGTGCGATCCATCCACACTGTAAGCTTCAAACAGTGCCTAAGCTGCTGACTGCACAATGATTTGCCTGAACAGTGGAGAATGAAGTCCTACATTTGGCTTGAGGACAACTGGAAATCTGAAATCCTGGATGATCCTTTAATTATGTATTTTGTAACTTAACCTTGGTCATGTGTCTGTGTTAAAGAATCAACAGAAATTTTATTACTAACTTAAAACATTTACAAGCAAGACATTATGAAGTCTTTGCAAAAAGGGGAACATAATTAAAAAGCATTTATTGTTAATTATTACTGCTATTGCAGTCATGGGATCACTTACGCATTTAGTTTTCTGGTCTGTCTCTCCTGAATGCCTCCTGGCTGTGTTGGAGAGAAAGTTCTGCAGCTTTACTGCCATGACTTTTTAAGTGCTTCAAGTTTTTTTCACTTCACATTTTGTTTCCTCTTCTTGAGCTCTGACAGGAAATCTGGCAATGATCGTGATGCAGGATCAGCACAAATCCCTACTTTGTTTTTCTGCTTTTTTCTTTTTTTGCTGACAAGAAAAATTTCAGAGGAATTCAGCTTGCAGTTTAGAGGGCTGGATAAAATGCTGATGGTCACAAACAGGTGTGGGAGCTGCTCAGCTGTTCTACCATGAGATACTGACTCTGGGATCCACTGGGGGTATTACCACCTCCTTAAATCCAGTTCCTTAGACTGTTATATGCCTGATATGTAAATAATAACTAATAAATAATACAAGGCATACATGAGTAATATTTTTAACATGTCTCCCTGCCAAGAGACAGCCATTAAAAAATGAAAATAGATGTCAGCTAGAATGAGGACTTACCAAAGTAAAATGACAACCTGGGACTCATCTCTCCTGTAGTTCTACAAGAGTCCTTACAAATGACCAGCCATGCAAACCTCTATTGACTTGAGGCCTAGTGTGATGACTACTTCTGCCAGGACTAGGACTCACTCACTTTTCGACTTCCACAAGTTGAGCCACTGCTTTTGGAACTGTACGAGGAAACTCAAAAGTGGGTATTGCTGTTATTGCCTGTAATTAGAGAACTGATATGAAGCCTGTACAGCATGAATTCTCAGACAAGCCAAGAGCTCCATCCAAACACATGTGAACATATGAAGTAATGGCACTTTCACAGAAGCAACCAATACTGGCTGCTTGAATTTTGCAGAGCAGATTTTTTCATGTCTTTGCTATCTGCAGTGATGTGGAGCAGTGTGATGGCTTATGCAGGTGACTTCCAAAGGTGTCATCATATCTTCTTCTTTCAAAAAACTGGTGCTGCATTCTGCACCTTTTATTCTGGAATGCTATTACAGTTCTACTACTTTGATTTTGACTTTTCTCTCAACCAGCCAAAACCTAGGAGACAAAGCTGTGTAAAAAAATAGGAAGACTGCCAGTGTCAAGGTAGGGCTAATATGTTTGTCAGATATAATGGTCTCCAATCTTTGTTGACACACTGTCTATGTAATGCAGACATAATATTCTGTATTCAGAATTTTACTTTGCCTTCACTGTTACCTTCAGTAACTGCGTCTGTGGAAAATAAAATACAGGACCGTAATATCACAAGACGTTATATGTATTTCATCCAAAACACACACAAAAATGTATGTTATTTAATATTTATAATGTTCAGAAAATGTGAACTCTTCAGGAGAATAGGAAACACTTGGAAATCTGAAGCTAGTAATAGTTTTTCTTTTTTTTCCCCCATCACTTAGTATCCATTTATGACAGCTACAGTATATACTTTAGTATTAAAGCTATTCCAGTGTAATCAATCAATAAGCATTTAGCACTTCCAGAAGGTGTGCAGTTATCCAGTTGATTATAAGCACACCCATTACATTCTGAGTGTGGGTTACAGATACCAAGTAGTTATATATCAGTAACTGGTACCGCAGCAGCTGAATGTTTGACAAAGAACTGTCTGCTGAAGGCACAACTTGTAAGCCAGTATAGCTTTGTTAACAGAACTGCAATCTAGGCATCAGGGGCTGAATGCTAGTCACTATTGGTGACTTTAAATAACGGCACTGATAACAACGGGAAAGGTGTTACTGTAAGATAGCTGCTATAAGTCCTCCTTGTGTATCAAATGATGTTTCCAGATATAAATCAGATGAAGATCTGACTCTTCCAGACTTCCATCAGTATTCAAAAAACAGAAGGAGTTCTGTTCACGATTTGGTTGTTGCAAGCATATGTATCAGCACAGCTCTCCCTCTGCTTTTATACAGAACACATTTAAAAAACAGTTCTTCTGCCAGTCCTCAGAAGGTCAATATTGCTTTATAGTATTTCTTCACCTACAGAGACCACTTGAGGTACTTATGTTTGGAGTTCATTATGGTACTAGGAGACCCCTTTTTTGTGGTAAATGTTTTTACTCATGGTGGGAGTAGATGGTTATCAGTCTCTGCTTCCTGTGTGCTCCAGCAGCAAAGTACATTTTATTAAGTGAAAACTGTCACTTACACCAATCTACTTCTGTGTTTCATCTGCAAATTGCTTCAGTTCACAAACAATTTGCTACTTAGAGTGCTTTGATGCTGAAGTGCAGGTGCTTTTGAATTTCCAAGATGGACAGAACAGTAAAAAGTGGTTGATTTAGCCCGTTACACCTTCATTACTGGTGCTGTTGGCACATTCACATACTCTTGCCCTAAGAAGGGCACACAGGATTTTTTTTCACATTCAGGACTAGCTATCTGAAGAGAAATAACACCAATAATCAAACCTTATTTGAAGCTGTAAGTATTTTAGTTTGTCATTTCATGTAAAGCAATCTCCATCTTGCACTCAGCTATATGAATTTGTCCCTAAGCTCTCTTAACATCTATTGCAGACCATGATGTTTGCAACCACTGCTGCACTAGCCGGAAAATAAAGCAATATAGAGCTACAAACAGAAATTTAACCAAAAATATGTCATCCATTTTTTAATCACAATTCACCTGTTCTTGAAAGAGAACTTTTCCATACAAATCCATCTTATTCATTAGCTAGACCCAGTTTTCACTTCAGTTTTCATGTATTTTACAACAGGTAAGCAAAGAACAGACTTGAACTTTGTGTAAGGTTCACTGTATATTGTCACTGAATCCTATGTGCTGTGCTGTTGTAAATTCCATTCCTGGCTAGGGTTCAGTGCAGTGAACTATGCTTGGATGACCTGTTATAAATCATTAACAAGAACTTGCTTGTACAGTTATTTCTGGTGAGAAGCCTTTAAAGTCCCCTGGAATGAACTGCTGTGGATTTAGCTGACAAATCATTTTTCTCCACATCTCCTAAGGAGACTTATCAAGTATAAAGACTTTAACAGGAATGATATGTTTTGCTGATGATCATTCTGAAATTATGATTACAGTTACACCCTCCTCTGTTAAACCTCTGTTAACACCTCATCTGTTAAAGAGAACTGTCTACAGAAAAATCAAGGGTTTTGTTTAGCTTTGTATTCCTTAGCCCAGATCCTTCATCTCTTTAGTTATGCATTGGCTGAGAGCACTGTACTGGAAAGCCTAAAGCTTGCCCGGTGCAACGGCATCATTCCTGTAGAAGGAGGGATCACTGATCATTGTGTGGGATACGAGATCAGTATAGACCTGTACATCTGTACCTGCTTTGGGCAGTGCATGATTACATTTGCTTCTTCTTGTTTTATTATCCCCAACACCAGCACCATAAGCAGAGACACACCAAACTGAAGAAGTTTTCAGTTTTCTTCAGTAGATCACAGGACTGCTAAGTATTACTAAATATACTGAAAAATACAAAAATACAGAAGATGTCATAGAGCTATGATCTTCTTAACCACCTCTGAGGTATCACCAGGTAATTTGTCCTTCCTTCAAATTATAAGAGGACCATTGATTTTAGGCCTACAGAGGTGACATGGGGAACTTGCAGACTGATAGAATTATTGCAGGATAAATGCAGAAAGTAGAGAGACAATACGCAGTGCAGAATGCATGTAGGTATTCAGCAACTATGGCCAGTTTGCATTTGTAATCTGTGCAATGATTATGATTTAGGACAAGTCTGATTGATAAAAAAATGTTTTCCTTACTAATTAAAGTGTGCTACAGATAGGTTCAAGTAGAGAAAGATGCTTCATTATCATAATAGGATTTCCAAACAGAAAAACAAAACATTTATCTACTAGATCAGACCTCCTTTAAATCCATTTTGTTTTTAAGTAGACAGTTAAAAGTATCAGCTGTTCTTTCATTCACTTACACAGTTTCTAGGCCTCTATCAGAGGATGTCAGCTTTTGTTGCTTCCTTTGAATTCTGAGAAGTATGCTTTTAGTTATGTTGCTCTGGATCTCACATGAGAGGAGCATGAGATGAATATTAAACCACTATACTTTCTGGAGTTACTTTAACTAATGAACTTGTGATTCTAATCATCTTACTGTATTTATTTTAATATATCTTCTTAGCCTTCACTTAAATTACACTTATTTACAGCATTTAACCAAGATTTGAAGGCTTCAGAAACAAATGGAAATTGGTTTACATAAGCATTAAGTAAACCTCAACGGCCTGTTCTTGTTGCAGTTTATTCCACTATAAAGTATTAGTAACTCCACTGAGTTGACACAGTTATAAAATGAGAAGACATGAGAAGAATTGGTACAGTCTTATGATCTGCCAGTGGACTCTGAATTCCCTCTTTGTGACATCCTTCAGTCACAAAAGTGAAACAGACACTGAAGTCCTAAGGTCTCATGAAAGAATTCATGCTGGATCCATGTTCTGCCTTTGTCTTCTCATTATTTGCACATACTGCAAATCACTGCAGCAGACTTTACCAGAATCTAATTACTGACAGTGTCATAATTCAACATCCATTTGAGATATTTTTTTAAGAATTGTACACATTACCAATCTAGATAACAGAAATAACAAACATCAGGTAATTTCCAAAGACACTGGGATTTCTGTGCTGTGATGCTTTGAAAAGTTTGAAACTTGTCAAAAAAGGGGATAGTTTATGTTTAATAAGGGAAGGGGCATGTTATTTCTACCAGGACCATTATTGCCCCCAAATAAGAAAGAAAGTGAGTAGGAACAGGATGATAATTATAAAAATTACTGCTTAAAACTGAAGACTTGTCCAAATTAGAGTTCATAACTGCCTCCTGCCGTGAGATTGGAACATACTCAACAACTAAGAAAATAAATTGCAGTGGAAAGCAAAATTAAGATTTAAGACAATTATTTCTTTAGAAGCTATGGACAAAGGACTACAGAAGCCTACAAAGTCAAGGGGGATTAATATAAGAAATGGAATGGTCAGACTCTTAGAGTGTAAATTTAACATTTACTAACGTCTTTATTATACTGTTTGTAAAAAAAAAAAAGTGGAAGTGTTTTTTTTTTCCACTCAGAAAGGGTAATGCTTCAGACTGAAGTTTAAACATATTTAGGGTTTTATACCTTTCTAAACCAACTCAATTAGAACTATCTAAACCCATGACCAACAGTAGAATATTCCCTACTACTTGCTTTAAGACAGACCTTTTTTCCTCAATAAAACTTGAGACAGATCAATGGTCTCAGGTAAGGTGAATTTTAAAAAGCAAAATGCTGTGAATGGAGTTAAGATCTTCTTAATATTATAAAGGTTATAATAAAGTAATATAATAATGAATAATACAATAAGTAGTATTTATTGGCACAATGGTAATTGCTAGCAACATCTGCTTCTTACCTCTCTGTAAGGTCTACAGCGTCTACAGGTGTCTCTGTGTACTATATGGGAGAAAATACTGACTTTTCAGTAGTGACCACTGTATATTTCCATCCTCTGTGTGCTTTCCATAGTGAGAGAACTGTTCTATAAGAAGTCAGCTGCTTCAGCTCAGTTTACTCTGTCTGGACCCTTTATTCATCAGTCCTTGTGAGCTACTAGTCTCAGCAGCACTCAGTGGTATTATGTACAGTTTATAGGCTCAACACTTGTTAATGAAGCCTTCTGCACATCCCTCTATACAAAGCTGAAAAAGGAATGGGAATGAAGTATTGCTCTTTATTTGATAATATCTCTGCCCGTGTTGCAATAATTGGCAAGAGACCAACTGTCAATGAGTACTGAGCTGCATTTTATGAGCTCCCTATTAATAGATCTATACCTGCTTCATTTCTTTTTGTCTGCTTTAGTGCTCATTTAGGAATTGACAGAGATGATACATATCAGATGCTTACTTCTAGCCAACCTTGGAAGGCTTTATTAGCACTGAAAAACAAGAACCTATCCTGAGGCAGGAGGCCCAGCAAATAATCTATCATTTTGGAATAGTAAAGGACATAATCACAGTTATGAGGGCTTGGTCCCAGTCCAGCAAATAATACAAGGATGTGTTTCCCTAATAATATAAGGAATGTGAGCACATTCCACATTTAAAAAAAATTCAGTCCCAGTCTGATGTCTGTTTTCTGTATTGTGTCCTCCAAGACTACCCAATAAAACTTCGGATCTTTGTCGTTTCCACTGACTTGAGCACAGGACTTATACAGAATAAACCCCAAGGTGAGCAGTTCCAATTCTCACACCCAACCAGAAGCATAAAGCTCATCTGTGCCGAAGACAGAGTCTCAGGCAATAAAACTAGGCCATATAAGTCTCACCACCTTAAACTCTGAGGACACACCAAGCTTTTAAGCATTTATTTCTCCATAAATACACATAACATGCACATTGAAGGAAAACAAAATCAAGCAAACTTCTGTCAAAATAAAACATTCTGTGTGTAAATAATTCTTATTGAGGAAAGAGAGTAAGGAAACAGTTAAGCTGAATGTCTGCAGACACCTCAGTTGATGATGATGTTAAAAAAACTTGACAGACTAATACAGAGAGTTAAGTGGCTGTTGCCAGCTGGTAGAGTTTCATGGCTTTCATGTAGCTACACTGATGAAATGGCTGAAGATCTAGGCTCTAACCTTCAAGAGAAGTTGATAAACTGGCAGGTTCTAGAGAGAGCTTTAAAGCCCAGTGATGTAATTAAAAGCAGCTGGGCAAAAGGAGCTCTGTACTGCATGTGTCCTCAGGGAGGGTACGTTGTTCTCTAAGGCAAATATCAGATAAAGCATATGAGAGAAAAAAACTACTAGCTCAGCATTTTTATAAATAGAGAAGTACCTTCCCCCTCTCACTGTGGTTACCACTGTGTTCAGAAAAGAATGAGTCTTCGGCCCACCCCCCTCCTCTGACTGTACCACTACCTCCAGCTGACTGGGGTGACTGACAAACTGCAGAACCAGATATTCAAAGTCATTATATTAAAAATACCCTGCCACTCTGCACAGAAAATGGTTTCCACTGAGAATTACTTTAACAGAGAAATATTTTGACTAATTTTGCAAAAGGGGTTTGCTTTGCTTGCAAGGTCGTTCAGAATAAGCTCCCTGAACTTTGAACCGTATCTGCAAAGTGAGATAAACAAGAGCCATATAAATACCACAGCCCTGTTCCCTGTGTTGTTTTCTTCTGCGGCGGAGTTAAGCAGAGCTGCTAAGGAGGGCGGGGAGGAAAGAGTAAGTCTGCTGGTTTTGCTGTGAAAGAGCTTCGTAACTTAAGATCTGGCAGAGTGTCTGCTTGTTTCTTTGGCTGAAAAGCCTGGCTGTGGAAATTTCCGTTGGAAACCAACTAGAAAGTTGAAATGTGAAGGGAAGTATAATTCAGAACACAGCTCTCATCTAGTTCGCAGGGTGAGACAACTGTTGCTGGGTGCAGTATGCCAGTGCTGCAGAAGGCTATAAAGGCACAGAAGCATCTCAAGATGTTGTAGGAATTTCATGTGTTTATAATGAATATAAAGGTGGGCAGCTTTCCAGATACGTGGAAAAAGTAAGAAACTGGCTGTGTTGATATCTATTGGAGCACAATTACTTTTTAAAGTACTGTACCTAAAATGCTTTTGGTAGGACTGCAGGAAAGAAACATTAGGGAGAGATGGATTTCATAAATTATGTTGACTTTGCAGTAGTTGGATTTTCTTTTAAAAGATCAATTATTAAAGTGTTGGGTTTTTTGTGTTTTTTTTGTTTGTTTTTTTTTTTTTTTTTTAAAGACTATAACAAGATCTTTGAAATGTGTGTTATTTATCAGAACTTGGTGTTTCCAAAACATTCTGTGTTTACTGTCAGACCTTGATGTGAGTTGTGAAATCATACAATTCCACAATGTGGGATGTGTTCGGGAGCAGTTTTATAACTTTGTGTAGTTCTTAATAATGGGTGTTTTCTGAACATACTAAGCCAAAATTATTATGTTAATGGAATAAGAGGAAAAGGTAATTACAGAATTTCTCACATGCTTTGATTTTTATAAACATTAACCATACTAAGTGTGCGTAGAAGATTTTTTTAAGATCTGAGGAATGCTGAAACTTTTCATTTCCTGTTTTTGCAAAATTTGTTCGTTCTAGTGCCTGTGTTCTTAAGAAATATTTTTCTCAATGGGATCCAAATGCTACAGACTGACTTACAAGAATCTTTAATTTTTTTTTTTTTTTTAATTTCTGCCAAATTCTCTAATACTTGCAGTGTACAAAATACACTGTTGCTGCAAGTACTTTTAAGTCAGTGGAATTACTCTGGAATCTGGAGTGAACTGGTCTAGATTCTTATTGGTGTCAACTGTCTCAGCACAACCTATTTCAAAACACAAGGGATGAGGCC
The DNA here is from genome assembly GCF_965140245.1 of Athene noctua. NCBI lineage: Eukaryota > Metazoa > Chordata > Aves > Strigiformes > Strigidae > Athene > Athene noctua. The sequence continues at coordinate 16,888,497 of NC_134077.1, read as the reverse complement.
ACTTTAAAATCACTGAAGTGTTAAAAACAGTCAAGAAGAAATTACAAAGAGGAAGGAGCAATGTAGACTGATCAGCAGCATTAAAAGAAAATCCAGTTATTCTGAACACTTACTTTTCAGCTGTTCATATACAACAACAACAAAAAAAATTACTGCCTGTTTATTATAGGGGAACTCCACTTCAAATGAGGGAAATATGATCAAGCAGTAAACAAAGTAGCTCAAATTTATTCTTACAGGGTTTTTAAAAACTGAATAGAGCCAGTATTGTGCTGTGTTTAGTTATGGGGATTTCAGAGTCTGAACTTCGTTTAGGCGTTGATCTCATTTTGTTTATTTTCTCTTATTTCAGATAAAGCCCAGCCATGTGGGCAGGGCTGGGCCTGGTTCTGGCTCTCTGTCTCCTCCCAGGAGGAGGGACAGAGGTCCAGAACTGCAAGGAGCCCCCAGAATGGCATATTGGGGAGGAGAACCCAATGCTGAACTCCAGGGGCTCAGTGACGGTGGTGGCTCTCCTCCAAGCTAGCTGATATTTGTGCCTGTTGCAGGCTTCCAGGTAAGTGCAAATCCTGGTTTTTGTTAAAACATGACTGGTCAGTTTTTTAATGCCATCTAGCGATAATCCATGTGCCCAATTACAGATGCACTCAGTGAACTCTGGCTTCCTCAACTGCTGCCATCCCAGCTAATGACCAGGTTAACTCTAGCAGGAGTGGTCTGTGTCTGAGATTCTTTATCTCTTGACTTAGTCCTGAGTGTCAGATTGTCTTCTCCAGATTATATTTACAACATAAAAGTATGATCAACTTGACATTAATGAAACATAAACCACATGAAACCCCAGCAGAAACAGTTCCTCAAGACTGTGCTTCAGTTAGCAACAGATGATTCATGTAGCAAAGATGCTGAAGCCAGGAAACATCATCATAATCTGACATGGCTAGAACACCTGAAACAGAGATTTGTAATCACTCATTTCTTATGTAAGATCTGTAGGGGAAAAGGCAGATCAAGGCATGGTGCTTTTAATATGCTTTCTCAAGTTCTGTTTAGAGGTCCTAGATATAAAAAAAAAATAAAATCAGAAGATAAAGACTGGCCTTTCAAAAAATAGATTAAGTGTTCAAGGGAATGATCAGTGTTATATTTTCATACAAGACCTGGGACTTTGATGTTCTGGTTACTAGAACCTACTTCTGTGCAAATAATTGGGTATTATAAGTGCAGCAAGAAAATAATTCTGAGCTGACCCAAAGAGGAGTTGCATACAGCCCTTATCTTGGATTGATTTAGTGATTGTGAAATAATTTTGGTTTAAAAATTCATAGTACTGGTTTCAGAGCTGGATTTTAGCCACTCTGACAGCATCTTAGTTTCCCCCTCTAGGCTACATAGCTTCATATTATAATAGCCTTTCCAAGTTTTTTAAGAACTAGACTTGAAAAGTGGTGGTAAATCTCTGGCTCCATCAAAGTCAAAAGTGGGCTTTGTGGTTGACTTTCAAGGTAGTTGGGATTAATTCTGTACATTTTGGAAAGGTTTTAAAGAATCTTTCAAGTTCTAGACTCTTTCCTGAAACTGGAGGGGGGGGGGGGGGGGGGGGTTCTAGAGAAATTCAGCAGGAAGGATACAAACGAAAAGGAAAAAAATCCCTGCATCATACAGCAAGAAAGCAGCTTTTTGTACTATAGAGCAAAGAAGGACTTTTGTGATAGGGGAAGATGAATAACTGCCAGGCAGATTGTGCACACATTCTATGGCCATCCCTTGACCCAGTTGCTGTAATACCCCTTTTCTGGCTATTCTAGAAAAGAGCCATGTGAAGATGAGTGGGAAAGCTACTGGCCTTTTACTGTGGGTTTGCTTTCTTGATTATTCATCTTCCTGCTGCATTTATGGTATCATTCTTTAACCAACTATGTGACCAAAACCTCCGCATTTAAATAAAGACATCAACTAAACTAACTGTGTTAGACCATGAAGAGTGTGAAAGAACTGAAATAAAAATAACACTGAATTCAGACTGAAAACAGATGTCTGCTTAGTACTGCATTCTACTCACAAGGGCAGGACCTGTGGCACATTAGTTCTTGTAGAGTCTGGTTTGGTGACAGTCTAGTTGATGGTCATGGCAAATGACAAGGGTGTTTTAATAGTGTTAGACTGTTGCCATTAAAACTGGAAGAAAATAACATTCACTGTAATAAAAGTAAAAATGGAGCATACTAACTTTTGTTGGCAAATCTTAGATTCTCTAATGATTTTACGATTTTTTTCTTTACATTCTCCACTAGATTGGAGGACCTGCGAGTAAAGTTAGAGAATGAAGGACTGGTCAATATCTCATATGTGATTGTCAACCATCAGGGAACTTATTCCCAGAGGAAATTTCACTTACTGAAAGAAAGTGTTTCAGACTCTATTACTGTCTACCAGCAAGATGAACAGCAAGCTGATGTCTGGACTACCTTAAATGGGAACAAAGATGATTTTCTCATCTATGACAGGTCTGTGTGTTAGAGAACACAGGAAAATACTTCTGTGTATTTAGAGGAATGCTTCGTAAATTTCTATATTTCATTGATTTGCAAATAACCTGGTTACCTCAAAACAAAAACATCATTATCAACTTCTAAGTTGCACTAAATAAAGCACTTGCATTTATCAGGAAAAAGAAGCTACAAAAGAAGTCTGATTTTGCTAAATAAGTTTGGGATAAATTTTTTCTTTATAATTACTGTGACTGAGTGTAGAATTTGATAGCATGATTCTGGTCTTACACCGATTTTATTTTCAGACAGCTTAATTACATCCATGTATTATGTGAAAGTAGAAGCAAGTGAGAAAAACCATCTGAATTATCACAAAAACATCTTGACTGGGGTTGTTGAAGATGTCGTGTAGCCATACAGAAAAATTAGTCCTTAGGTAAAACTTATGACTTTGGAATAAAACAGGTTTTTGATCATAGGATTCTGGGGCATATATCTTTTGGCAGAACCAGTAATAACGCTTTAGTTCAGTTCTGATGGAAATTATTCTAGAAGTCCTGCACTTCTAACATGCCCATCCTAATTACTATTATGTTACTGTAGCGAATGTTCTCACTTCATACTGAGGCATCATTAAGTTTAATAAGGAAAGTTACTTAACTTCTTTTCGGTAATATGATGAAATTGAATGCGTTATCTAAATCAGGTTTGTGGGATGAAACTAGAACTGGAATGATCTTTAGAAAGTGATTGCATGTTACAGCAGCAAATACACCTAAGTATGGAAGGTTGCTGTTGTATGACAGACAAACAGAAGGCTGTATGTAGTCTATGGAGGGACCCCAGAGCTGACATCTGATCCGCATCATTTGAAAGCTTTAACAGTTTTGTGCTGCCAACACATAAGATACACTGTCACTACATTTGGCACTAGTCTGGCCATGATCCATTATGGTTCTAGGAATGTATGTCCTTATTGTGCCTTCATTGGTAATGATGTCTTTGCTTGTTGCTGGTCCTAGACGTGCACTGTGGAGTGGTAGGGAGGTAAGGCTGGAGGACTGTGTGTTGACATTGCAGGTGGGGTACTTAACAAGGTGCCCTTGTGTTCAAGTTTTGTATTTACTCCAGCTCCTTTGAACATACCAGTTGTGTAGTCAGGTGCATACCAGAACACTCAAGTACAGACATGGTGCAAATAGGCACCATAAAAATCCCTTCATCCACTCTAAATCTCTAATGCACATGCACAGCAATTCATGTTCCAATCGAAATACATGTTATGTTTCATGAAAACACTCTTTGCAATGATGCAACAACGTTTGCAAACGGCCCTCCTCGTTAGCCAGATAGGTCTGTAATGAGTGTACCTTTGCTAATCTGAATGCCAATAAACTAGAGGCTTGTGCCAGTGTAGTTACTATGTCAGCCAGAAATCACACTTCACACTATCGATTGATGCAGCTGAGTGGCATTTTACGTGTAAACTCCTTGGACAGAAACACTCTCCATGGGACTGTACAGTGTGGGTGGATTGATGTGAACACAATAAGGTATGATAAGAAGAGATACTTAATTTTAGGTATATTTTTATGTATATGTAACCACAGAGTTCTTTCTCTCCTTAGATGTGGCCGTCTAGTGTATCATCTGGGTCTGCCCTATTCCTTCCTGTCTTTCCAATATGTAGAAGAATCTATTAAGATTGCTTACTGTGAAAACAAGTGTGGAAACTGCTCTTACACGGTATTTTCTTGTTTGATTCTGTATATACTAGGAAAGGAAACTGGATTTGACTGGTACTTAAAAAAAAAAAAAAAAACAACCTTCAGTATGATTAATCCAAAAAGGCATGATTTAGAATGTACATGTTTCATGTGTCTTGACAGAGAGCTTTTAAACATTTTTCAAAGTGAATTAACTCTAATTTATAATAGACTGGTTATCTGAATTCCTGCCCTTGATAGAAATGCAAATAATTTTCAGAAATCTAAATGCAATCTGGGAAGCTAATTCTGGTTTTGGAGTTATGTACAACTAGTGAGCAATTAGCTCCTCTAGTTTTTGGGGACAGGTAGGTACTTAAACAAGTAGTAATTTTTTTAAAAACCTGGGAATCAAATCTGAGCTGGTTTGACTTACTATTCCTTTTAATTTACATTTAAATATGGTATATAATAGTTAATTTAAAAAATTTAATACAAAGTGACAAATTATTGTTACTGTTATAAAAGAAGGGTAGCTTTGATAACTAAAGATAAGAACTACTTCAAGGACTATCAGGAAATATACATACATAGTCATGAAGGTTCAATGAGAATAATAATTTTTGATCCCATAATCCAGTTTTCCAGATAAATGTAGGCCTTGGGCAGGTCAGATGTGGGATCCTAGAACAATTACTATTTTTATTAACAATTATTTGGATTGTAATTCCTAAAAGTTTACATTAAGAGCCCTGTCCAGTTATCAATGGCGTTGTAGGAGGTTCTTTTTGATAACATTCATATCTATCTTCAGCAAAGTAGCACAGATAATTTAAAATTGGGTTTCAGGTTCTGCAGAAATGTTAAGATCATTAATATTATACAACTAGTTTAATTAAATAGAATGTTTTGTATTTAATGCAGGCTTCTGTTTTGCAGAAATTGGATATTGATGGTACATGTGAAAACATCACTAAAAAAGCAGATGAAAAGCTAGCGGAGATAGAACCCAAACCAACTGGTCAACATTCACATCACCACAACCTGCACAGACATAGACACCACCACCACCACCACTATCGCGAGGGCAGTCACCGATCCACAAATGAGAACCGTCAGGCTCCTTATGGATCGCAAAGATATCATCCTCACGGTGGTCGGCGTCATAGAGTTTTTGGCCATAACAGACATGATCAGACAGGTAGTCATGAACAAGTAGACCCTGTTCCTCCAGGAGAAAGTGTGGAAATTACACAAGATAAAAATCTATGAAAAAAGGGGAAAACCAGCTGTAAAAACCAGTTAACTTGAAATTGGCAGACAGCATCAGACTCAACTTCTAGTAGCTGATGCTGTCATTGTCGACACCTTCTGTTTGAAGAGCTAGGAAACTCTGTCACTTGACAGTGTCGTGGAGCACTGCCCAATTCTTGCAGGTGACATGGTCAGCTGTTAGCAGAGGACATCACTGAATCTTGACAGTGACGTCTGCTTCCTGCTGCCTGACAGTCACCAGCAGCAGGAGCAAGTGAAACTAGTGACACCTGACAGTGACAGGAAAAGGAAAAAAACTGAGCCTGAAAAACAAACTAAGCACCTTAAAAATGCAAGGGAGTCCTACTGTCTAAATTTGTGTCATTGTGAGTGGCAAAATTAACAGATACTTAATCTTTTTATTACCCCCAATTAAAAATCATACTAAGACAAGTGGACAGAGTTAAAATACTGTAAACAAGAAGACTTTTAGAGCAGAGCTTTTAGAATTACACAAGACCTTCAAATACCATCAGTGAAATGATTTATAACTTAAAGAAATTTAATTGTCATGTAGTTTGTTTTTCAGTTGTACTGGGAAGGTGTCTGCATTCTTGATTAGTTTGTCTTTCTTGTTTCTCTTCTAACGTTCTGCTTGCATTTGTGAGGACAGGAGCATAAACTATGACCTAGGGGCTCTTGTCTGATGTTTTGCAATCAAGAATAGAAGATAACCAAAAGAGATATTTTAATCATTTTTTATTAAGAAGGTAGAATCTATTCAGAAGTTGTTTAGTTTTTTCCAAACCTGGGGATACACATTACATACAAGAAGAGTATTTCTAAGCAATGTGCCAAGATAACTTTTTATCTCAAATGTAAGATAGAACCAGTAATTGAATTACTTTAACAGATTTATATGCTTAACTTTTGTGGCTTAGATATGGTATCAGGGTCCATTAATATATACTACTACAGCTTGTAAAATCCCACTAAATCAGTAAGATTGGGCCTAAAGTGAGAAGCAATGCTAACAACTCTTCATGCAGAATCAGTATCAAGAAGAGGAAGAGTCAGAACAAATTTAATCTTGGTTTAATGTTTATGTTTGTTTATAACAGTGCTGAATTTGATAACTCTGTATTAATTAGTAAGGTAATATATCTCTTACACTTATATAACTTCTCTGTGTGTAGCTTAGCATTCCTAACCTTTGATTAACGGAGTTGAAGTAAAATCATAGTTGTTTGAAGGCTTCCTGGATGAAGAGAAGAATATTCAAGAAAGGAAAACAGCTTTGAAAGTGTGCACCATAATTAATGATGGTTTAATAGGGAAATTATTACTCCTACGAAACCTGAATCTTTTTATGGTGAATACTGATTAGCAAGAAAGTAGCCCTGAATATACACAGAATGCATGCCTCTGGAATATCTGACAAGAGCTTTTTCAATAAAAAATATTCTGTATTTCTTCATATCTTGTTTTTACTTTCAGGTGCACAGTTTAAAATAGACTGTTTCCATTTCTCATTGCATGTAGTACTGAAATACATCATGTCATTTACTCAAAGTCGCCTCTGTTTCAAGTGCAGGTCTTGGGCTTTAATAAGACGTTGCTCTAAGTTTCTTATGGTGTCTCGGAGAATTTCAATTTCATTGTTTTTTTCCTCCTGGAGATGCTGCAGCTTCTGTAAAAATGCAAGCAAAAGCTTCACTGTTGAACATCACACAGAATTATGTAGCGATACAATATGCTGTTACTAATGAGAAATACTTTAGTAAGAATATTTTTCTCAGTATTTTGTATCACAGAATTACAAAGATGACTTCACCAGAATCCTGTTTTTGTGACATCCCAAAGTCTGAAGCCTACAAAAATGATAATGCACATATATAATTTCTGTCACAGTTATTTATGTCTGTTCTCTCTTAAGTTCCCAGGTCAGCAATGCTGTACTAAAACCACTTTGCATGTGGGCTTTTGTTGTTAAACCCCAACTATATCACTATTGGTGCAGAGACATGAAATGAGTTGTATGGAGGTGGGAGGGATGTGTGGAGGTGTGAGTAAAGTGGACTCCTAAACATGAAATTCTGCTGCCCCATCCCCAAAGTTCCATTGCAGAACAGAGTAGAACCCCAGGGAACTGCTGTTTGAAACAGGCTGTAACAGTAGTGTCTGCAGGCTATTGAGGTACCTACCCTTCGATAGATACTTTGTGGAAAGACAGAAGCATCTGCAAATGATTTTGTTGTTTTATTCTGAACTCTTGCTAATTTAGCATTGAACTGAAATCAGGAAAAGACCAAACATTAAGAACCAACAGAAAAAAAAAATAAATTTAAATAATACAAGTATAATTTAAACTTTTTTACATTGGATTTTGTACCTGAAAGTAGTAATTGCAAGCTTTTCTACTCTTTAGGCCTAAGACAATGAAGCTACTTAAGCTAATTTTTAAAAGAATGCAGTTACAGGCTACCTTTCTTTAAGAAATGCCTCAAAATATTGCAGAAATAAATTGGTACAAATATGATAAACCAAATAAATTTAGGCACACAAGATGGCTACTAAAAAAAAAAATTTGAAGGATCCAAAGCCACATGTCAGGAGGAAGAGAAAATGGAGAGGATGCTAAAAACCTCTGAAACCATCACCTTTCCCTCACATTCCAAGGACAACTCAGCTTGAACACCGTCACACCTTATTTCTCTTTTGGTATGTGAAAGGTTTGAAGTAGTTCCCTAACTGTTTCTGTAAAAAGAGTGGCTTAAGACCAGAGCCATGAAATACATGTTGAAGTCTGTGTCTGGAATCCCTACAGGATTAGATGTCTTCAAGCTCTTGGAGATTTGTAAAGAAACACAATTTCCCAGCATTCAGAAATTAAAAATAATAAAAATAAGGAGAAAGCATTTAAAAAGATTTATAGCAAAATTTTCAAAATAATTTAAAACAAGAACACAGCAAACTTCAGTTCCCTGTACTGTAGGCAGAATTCGATTCCTGAGCAGAAGCAACTCAGATACCATTGTGGAAGGGAGCACATGCCACTGGTATTTGTGAAGAAAATATTTTTTAAAGTTTTCCTAGATTCCACCATACTACTTTGTTAAGTAATAGTTAACATTTTTCACTACACAGTCTCTCCTAAGTTTACCCAATTGATCTTTACTCAGCTTTGTAATGCATACCTCTATTTGCAGTTTAATTATTTCATTCTGCTTCTCTTCATTTTGAATTTTCAGCTGCCTTGTTAGCTCTAATATTTCCAGTTCTTTTTTCTCACTCTGTTCTCTATACTCCACTTCTTTTACTTCAACTAGTAACACAGAAATACCAAATATGATGATTAGAGAAGATGTTTAGATGGAAAAATAACATTATTTCCCAAATATTAAAACTTTCTTGAACAGCAGGTCAGTATTTCAGGAAAACAATTTCATTCAAGCAAAAAACATACTTTAAAACTGTATGAAAACCACCCTGTCCCAATCTAGTAAGATAGAGTCTTTTTAAAGCAGCATCACATTTTAAGAATTTGGCTTTTTTCAGCTACATGAATGACCAAAAAATCCTACTCTTCAAGGATATGCCAGTAATGGAAAAAATTAGAACTGAAATCAGTTTTTTCTCACTGCAGTATTATTTATTTGTAAAAAAACCCTCCTACTCTCCTGAGCATAGCTGGAACACTCTAACAGCAGTCTATACTTCAAAGCAACTTTCCAGTCAAAACTTAACCCAAAATTTCCTTCTGTCAGACTGTTCTATCTCTCTGGGAATTTCTGTTCATCCTGTGTTGCTGTATTGTTGTCTAATTGCCATTGTCTATTCTCTTGAGCAAAAATAATACTGAATTAAAAAGACTGTCCAATTCTGGCTTTCGTTTCATATGTTTCCACTGAGAAGTAGAACTTGTCCTAGATGAAGTATAGCTCCTACAGGTTACAACATGCTTCACCCAATGCTATAGCATTCAGTATTCAGAGAACTTACATTTTTTTCTTATATCACAGTTCAACTGTGTTATTTCTAATTTGTGGTCTTCCTCTTTGTTTTTAATTTCTATCATAAGTTTCTCAATCTGATCTTTATATTCCTGCAAATGTAAAAAGCTTCATAAAAATCTTGAGGTTTCTGTGCTCTTAGTCTTCTGCAAAGCATAACAATAATGTAAAAATGTACAGTAGTCTCTAATTCAGTACTTGTTTTATCCTTGATCTAATAAATTCAAAATGCCAAGTTACTTCTTACACAATCTGGCTGAAGTCCACAGATGAAAAATGTGACAGATTTCATTGTATTATAGCTATCAATTAATATAAAATTAGAAATTGTACTTATTAGGAGAACAGGCAAAGGTACAGGTAACACTCCTTTCCCCAATCTGGGATCTGATACAATGCTGCAGTTAGATTAAGTGACTAGTTTTACTTTTATGTATTTTTGACTGTGAGATTGTACAACATCATATTTGAGATATTAATTTTGTTAATATTTCTTATACCAAGGATTCCACAACTTCATACTGGCAGCAGTAGAAACGTCAGTGATACCAGGAGTAGTAATGCTGGTGGCACTGATACTCAAGTGAAGAGTTTGAACACACCTATTGTAAGTTTGGTCCAATACCTACTCTGGAATTACCAAGGAATTGGCTGTAGCTGCAAATGCAGAGGTTCTTCCTCCAAAGCTGTTGTCAGAGCCACCTTGGTAGGTGGCCACTCACCAGAGAAATGGTCAGAGGCACTCACAAAGTCACTTACTGATTGGTGGTAATAGTAGATACGGACATTGTCAATTAAGTGTCTTCAGAACAACACTAGGATGTTCCACCATGCCTATACACATGTCTAATGTATAGAATCATAGTTTTCTCATGTCTTGAAGAAGGCATTACTTATTTTACTGCCAAACTGTCAAGATAACAGCTCTATTGGTATAAAAATTTAATTTTAACTCATAGTACAAACACAGGCAAAGAAAATCAGCAGTGAGATTCCTGATCCTATCCAGGTAACAAACAGATCAGCAATCTTAGCACAGAGAACTAACATGACTTGTGACTAGCCCTTCTGGTGTTACCTCCTTTCCCAAAATGAGTGGCATAGGTAAAAAGTAGAGAGATGGTAAATGGCATTTATTATAAGACACAGATAAAAAGTAGAGGCCTATTATCTTTGTAGCATTTACTCCCAAAGAAACTATAGACAAAATTCAGACAGTTCTTGATTCTCTGGCAGTACAGCTGGCTTCTCGAATATCAAAACCTTATTTCCACTCAAAAATATATTTTAATGCAAGGGATTAGATTTTAAGATGCAACGTTGAATTTAAAGCTGAATACAGCTAAAAAAAAAAAAAAAAAAGAGTGCATCTTAGATTGAGTTAGAGTTCTCAGCACTTAGTTTTGACCTCTTAGACTCACTGAGACATTCTCATATTGATACTGTCATGAGAACAACACTGCTCTTTTTCCACATGACAAACGTTAGGAAAAGTACAACAGTAACAGTATTGGTAGCAGACCCAAGAATATGAAGATATATGAACTGCTACAATAGAGATAAAATATTATTCCTCTACGTAAAGAATGATCATTTGTGGTGTACCTGTTCACGAGTCTTTAATTTCTCTTCCAAGATGTGAATGGTACCCTTCAGTCTATCATTTTCATCTACATAAATAAAAAAAATATATGGTACACTAAAAAGTACATTTTGACACTATTATTAGTATAAAAGCAGAATAAGGAAATTACTTTCATTTTTTGACTTGTCTGAACTTCAAGAAAATTTTTGTAGACATGATAATCATAATTAACAGAGCTATATAATCTCAGTCTCCATTTTTTTAACAAGAAAATTTATAGTTTAATCATAATATTTGTTTGATATTACTCCTTTGAACTGTCTTTAGCCTTCGGATAATTCTGAAGCATTCAAGAAAATCTTGATGCAAAGTTCTCTGGCTCAGAAAATAAAAGATTATTATAATGGCTACAAGAGCTTCAAATTGGAAGATGCAACTTTTTAAGTACTTATTTCCCAAAATGGGAAAGAAGTATCTCAAAAACAGAAATGAGAAAATTAGATAATGCTTCTTTTTATTATTAGAAGTCACTTTGAGTATTAAAGGCAGCCCTATACTTCCCATTTTTAAAAGTTTATTAATATCTATGCATATATGCCTTGAACACACAATAGATATAAAATTAACTACATGATGTACAGCTATACTGTTGTATAAAGATATAGCAAATATTTACGTATTTTAAAATACCAATGAGTAATTGTCCAGTATTTCTGGAAAACAGCTACATTTTAATAGCATTATACTGAGAATTAAGACTCTTTAACAAAGTGATAAAAAATATGCCTAAACACTTCAATAGACTACAGTCCAACAACTGAATGATACTTTCTCAATTTTTGTAAAACTGTCTGTGCTATGTTGAAATAAATTTAAACCCCAACTATTGATTAAAAAACCTCACTGAGGCAGGACTGCTTTTACATGTGGATTCTAAGTAGGATAATAGGCATAGGCATTCATTAAGCATATAGACCACCAAAATCTGCACAAGACTGATTTTAAATAATTTTTTAATGTTTTGCTGCCAGTGACTTTCTCTCTCTGAAAAAAACAGTAAATATAAAGTTTAAATGCCTGCTCTTCTAAATTACAGTGCAAAATATACAAGAACATTTTTCTTTTACCTTTCACATTACAGTGGTTTTCAATGGTTTGTGTTAGACCCTTTATCACATTCTGTAGAGTAGTGCATTCTAAAAGAAATGAAAGATCAAGGGTTTTGAATAATTTCTTCACAATTTTAATTTAATATTTGTTTATAAACTTTTCTCAAATATTTTATAAGAATATTGATTAAATATTCATCTAAGTATTTTTATTGACTATGGAAATTAGTTATTATTGCTTGATTACTGATTAATTTTAGCTTTTAGTTTGACAATATATTAAACCAAATTTTATCAAGCAATACTTGATAAAACTATTACATTCTTGTTTCTAGCCAGAATGGATGTTATTGTTTTCTGGGCAATAATAGACATTTTCCATATCAGCGTTCCAGCAATTTGGTGTAATTAATGAAACTCAGGCTTACTTTCCTGACTGTTATTTTTGACAAGATTCTTTTTAACAAGACCAACACTATTCCTCATTGCAGTTTCTCAGGCCATTTAAGTGCATATTAACATTCATTTTGTGGCTCAACATAAACTTGGAGACATTCAGAATATGGTACTATATCCCTTTTTATTTTTTAATCCCTCTTATTTTTAAACTAATAATGTGAGTGTATGTATATACATGCAACTTGTGATTTATCAGTTTACATATTATTATTTAATAATTTTATTAATTATATTTTTAATATTTGAACACCATACAGACTGTCTGTAATATAACATTAGTTTTTCATTAAAACTATTACCCCTTATGCTCCTTGTAACCTTAACAGTAAAGTTACAAAACATTCAACGACTGGGAAGATTTGGGGACACTTAAAACTGAGGTTGCTTACTCTTGAAGCCTTTCTTTCTACTTCCAGAGTACCACTACATTTATTAAGTGGCTTTTAATTTCCAGTTACTCATCTCCTAAGACCAAAGCTCTGTTGAAAATTATAGATTGTGTAATTAGAGACTACATTACAAATAATGGAGTCAGGAAGATGAATTAAGATCCCAGCTCAGAGATTCAGTTTTCCATTCAGTCTTCTTGATCTGTAGTCAGTTCCTCCATCAAGTCCACTTTTCATGCAGCCGAGTACGTTAGCCAGCTGCATTCTCCCATTCCATGCTTCCAAAAGAACAGTAGAGGGTGCACGCACAGCACAGAAGCATTGCCTGCCCTCAGTTCTTGTCTGGATCAAAAACATTTGTGGAAAAATCCTATTCAAAGTGGGAAGCACTAAGTTAGCATGCCCATTTGTACCCACTAGTTCTATTACAAATTTCCTCCCATTTGAAAATGTATGGAAACAAACCCAAATGCTTGTAATTCATGCACAAATTTGAAAGGCGTCTATGCATCTCAGTGAACAACAGGACAGCAGTTAAGTCTTGCAATGAATCACAGCTATTTGGGTGCAAGACACTCCTTTGTCCAGTCCCAAGAATATCTGCTTATCTTTCTTATCTTTCAAGGAGGTATACTGGCAAATCCCTTATGTAATTACAGTTTTGACTGGAAAAAAAATTACTGGGAACCCACAAGCTTTGTTTGCCTACATTAAGGAAGAAAAAGCAAAATTTTGCTAAATGGTTACAGCTTTGTGGATCTCTGGCACAGCATCTGCTACGGATTCTGTCTGATTCCTTCCCCATAAAGAATGCTGCCTACATGCAGAAAGACTGAACAGCCTAAGTGCTCTTTTTCCGTGTTTAGTATCCATAATTTCATGGACTTTCTTCCATCTGTATTTATAATTGAGGCTATTTGCTTTTTTAATAGGGCAATTACATCAACTGCTTTTTCCTTTAATACTTTTGAAACACTAAGTCAACAAATACGCAATCCTGAAGATGCTAAATAGAGCCACCTTAAGTGTTCCATATACGATAATGTGATTGCTTTCTTTTTAAAAACTACAGTAGATTTTATTTCAGAATTGTAGCCTGCACCACAAGAGTCCATTTAGTAACCACAGAAAAGGTTTAGGAGCAGAAAACAAGAATAAGAGACTTGCATCTGTCTTAAGTGGATCTGCAATGATTTACACTAAACATAAACTGTAGTCCTGAATCTCACCTTTGTTTGGCAAAAAACTTATCAAAACAGAGTTAATTTATGATCTTTCAGCACGTGTATACACTTGGTCAGTTGCTCATCTTCTCCCACCTTATCTTTGGTTCAAGTGTTTCACTCTCCCCTCTCCCTTGAGTTTTAGATGTTTTCTTTCATCCTTTGCATTTCCTTCAGAATTCCCATTCTTCTTTTACCTTAAACAGTTCTACAGAGAGAATTCTTGCAATAAAGGATATCAACGAGTCCTCAGGTTCTCACTTGCTGGATTTCTTGGAGTGCAAAATGCTCTTCCTATTCCTATTTTTCATACTAACAAAGAGTTTTTTAGCCAGGATAGAAGTCTATTTCCTCCACCCCACCACAACTAGTAGCCACAAACCCTTCAGGATAGGTGGAACAACAGCTTTTCCTTCCACAGTGCTCTTTCTCTCTGCTCCTCTGCTGTAAGCAGCATGTTTATTTGGAATCTTGTGGTCTCTCATGTTTTCCTTGGCTGTTCTGTGAATTGTTTTGTGGTCTACTGATAAGTTTTATATTCTAAATCTGAGTTGTTTACCTATCTGTAAATTCATTTGCTTTTGTGTTAAATTCATAACAGGATGAACTTGAGAATGCTCTTCAGCTTGAGAATGTACATACATTAAGACTGTGTGGTTGACACTCTTCATCAAGAAATCGATGTCCAAACCCAGAAATTTCAGTTGCCTTTGGACTAACTCCTCAAATGAGACTTTGGGGAAATGTGACTGAGCTGGGTTCTGGGAAACATCTTGTCACCAAAACGGGATAAAAAATTATCAACACCCTTGTGATGTAGATAAGCAGACACTCTATTAACATCTGTGTGCTAGGGGAGCGATCTCACCAACAACTTGTGTAGCATGCTGATTATATAGGATACAGTAATACATATTAATCAAGTTCTCATACATAAACATGCCAATTCCCATAACTCACTTTCTTATTCCCACCTCTTTCTGGTCACTTGAGTCCTGAAATGAGTCAAGGGGCTGCTTTTGCGACCATCACAGGCTACTGACTCAAAAGAAAGACCCCCAATGTCCTTTACTCAAGGATTTTGGCTCTCATTGCAATTTTAACATGCTTTGAGGCCCTTTCACAATACAACTTTTAAAACACCTGGTCTACAGGGCAATAAATCATTCTTACCAAACAGTTTAACAATGGTATTTTGTCCAGCAGCCTAACTGGTTGTATGGTTACTTTAAACTAAATAAAACATCTCTATGACTACTTAAAACATTATACCACTACCTTTTATAAAAAATTATATTTCTGTGACATTCCATTTAATTGATTAGTCCTAATCATTCCTTATCAAAATCACCCAAAATCATCAACTCAAATTAATAAAAAATCAGTAACATTCAGTAACAATCTTGGGACATAAGGCTAGGAGAAATCTTTTTTTACAAGCCACAGTTGGTAATATCACTGTATAAAAGCCATCCTCAAAACTAGAGTCTGTTAGGATAACTTGCCAGAGTAAGAATGGAAGTATGAATGCTACATTTGGTCCCTTGCATCTTCTCCAGTTATGCACAGGATCCCTCTATAACCTTATCAATAATAAAGAGTGGTTTTTAACAGTTGTTTGACTTTCAAAAGGGTCTACAAAGAATTAAAGTACTAGACACAACACTTTTAGTGCTCTGATTCTGAATACACAGTATGCTATTACCCCTTCCGAAGAGTGAATGCGATAAAGATGCAAAGACCATTTCTATCCATTTCAAAAAGAAAAAGCAAAATGCTTTAGGAACATTCTATATTTACTATAATTTATAATCACCACGCCAACCGTAATGTCCTTTTGAATACTTTTAATGTTATGGTCACTGCTGATCTCCAGTAACCTGGTAACTGTTTACCTGAAGGTTCCTCTGACAGCATTCGCTGCAGATTATGGCAATTTGCTGCCGAAAATGTTTGTGAAACTCTGTTTTCTGATCACCATTAATGAATACGGTTCAAAAATATAAACTTAGAAGCACTTCATGCCATGATACTTGGAAGTGTTTACCATATTGGCAAGCACATTAACCTAACAGAACATCCATGATAACTGCCTTAGTCTCTAAATACATTCTATCCCTTCAGCATCTCTTTTACTTCCTCATCAAGTAGCTTTCAGAACCACCTCTTGGAAGTCCCATGTTGTTCCAAGTTTCTGCTTTTCACTTTTCTTTGTTATTGCTACTAACAGTCTGCAATCTCTCTTACTGACCAGAATCCTTGTTTTCTAAAAATTCTGCCTCCTATCTATATCCATACCGATTTGTACCACTAGTAGGACTTCAATATTATTATTTGTTTTATTCTGACTGTCTCTGCTGCTAAAATTTTACTTCCTATTTCATGCTAATTGCTCTGGTATTTTTACTTGGATTTCTGCCATTTACATTTTTTCCCATCATGTGTTTCAAAACAGCTCCAGAGGTTCTTCTCTTCAGTTGTATCAGCATAACTATCTCCTCAAATCATTTCACTCTTATCTCATCGAAGTGAGGCAGTACTATTTACAAAACTCAAATATCTCTTCTGACTTTCATCTGTTTTCAGTCCATTCTACTTCCACAGTCCTTGTTGCAGTCATCCCAGCTGCTCTGATTCCCTGAGCTGCCTCTTCCACCTTCTCTCCTATATTTTATCCCATAGGTTTTATGGTAAGAATAACTTCTTTTTGTCCACCTTTCCTTTTTTCAAATCTATTTTGTATAAAAGCCTTCCTCTCTGTTTTTGTCAGTAATGGGGCCTTTTGATCTGTTTCTCAATGACTGTCCTGCATTGTCTTTTGTGCTTATTAGAGAAACAAATGGCTCTAATGAGTCAGACTGAAGTTCTACACAGTTCACTATCCCACTTCACAGCACCCAGTAGAAGATGCTTCAGGAAAGAGGAAAAAAAGCTGGATAAACACTACCCTTCATAGATCCTCTCAGCTTCCAAAACACAAAAATAAATGAGACCTGAGTGTCAATTACTGTCTTTGTGTTTAACAAATTTGTTAAGTTTTGTTCCATCAATTTTTCTAACCTTTTTGGACTAATCTATACTTCTGTTATTTGCAAGCTTCTGTGAAACTGATTTAACTATTTTGTAGTGTATGGAAAAGTTCCTCCTCTTGTTTGTTTTAAATCATCCAACAAGTTCGATTTCCATCTAGTTCTCTTACAGCATTAAACAGCAAATATTAATCCCCTAGTCACTTTCTCTATGCCATTCATAATTTTACAGCTGTGAGTCATGGCAGCTCTATTCTTTCTCTTCAGGCTGAAAAGTTTCCAGTCAACTTAAGTCTTTCTTCAGATGTTCCAAAACTGTGACAAAACCTGTAAGAGCCCCAAGGGCATTCTCCCCCACCCATCTCCTGAGTGTTTGGCTAAGCTCAAGGCCAATTTAGAGTACAGCTGGTGACCTTGAAAAAAGCTGTTTGAAGAAATGGCTCCCTCTCCTTTCCTTGGGAGGTTCTTTTAAGCTGAGACTTTTGCCTTTGGCCTACCTTGAGCTACGCTGCAGCTGTGTTGCAGCCACTTATCATGTATATCCAGACACTGGTCATGACCTAGGGAGTGACTTCCTGGCTTGATTTCAGATCTGCCTCATCACTAGGGACCTGTTAGTGATCACTAGAATATGTCTGGCCCTTGTTACCATTTCTGAACCTGATCCTGACTCAGCCTCCTGTCTTGACCTTGGACCTGTTCCATCACTACATATTTGTTTGGTAATCTGTACTTTTGGCTGACCCTGGCAGCCCTCACTGGGACAGCCCTGCATGAGTGTGGTGGGAGTGAATCTCAGCTGGTGGAGCCCCTACCTCTGTGGGCCTTGCTACATGATTGGTTCCTGATTCCCTGTCCCTTGCTCCTCCCTAACAATACCAAACCTTGCCACCTTCTCTGTTATCTTTTCTAGCTCTGGAAAGTCCATTTTGAAATGTGGGGACCAGAGCATTACATGAAAATCACAGACTTTAAAGGGACGTGATGTTTGTTTCTCTATTTCTTCCATAATCATGCCTATCCCTGTGTTTGCTTCTTTGACCACTGATATTTTCAGAGAACTGTCCAGATGGACACCAAGATCTCTTTACTGAGAAATCGCCTACTAGGGCCAACCACTGTTTATATATAAAATGCACTGCTCTCCCCTTTTTAGCACTTGTCGTCCTATATCATGAGATTCTTGGTATAACTGAGTAGATTAACATCATTAGCAAACTTCACTCAATAGCATTTTCAATTATTTTCTGATTATACTAAATTATTTAAGTCCCAGTGAAGACCTAAGAGAAACAAACTGGCAATCTCACTCCAGCATGAAACTAAGTTTATTCCTAAATTAAGAAACAGAAAATTTTAGCAAGTTGGCTTGTCAGATACTAAAGTTCTATAAAAAGATGCACCTTTCAGCAACTCTACAAACTACAGAATAAGCAACCACAAATCTATGCTAAGCACGACATATTATTTCTCTTTTCAAATACGCATCTGAAAAGATATACTTCTAGAATAAAGAAAATCTTAATAGTTTTCTCTTTAATTCCTCCTCTATTTGTCAGACTTTTTATGATGATGTAGAGGCTTATAATTCCCACCTATAAAATAGTAAATGCCATTTCATTGGTTATCTCCCACTGAACTGTTTGAATCCTCTTAATATTAACTATTATTACCATTCATAATTATTTAGCACCATAATGACATCTGCTATACAAAGTGAAAGAAATATGACCAAAAGTGATCACATTAAAGATGTCAGTAACACAAGTACAGCCTATGGAACAAACTTACAACAGTGGTATCAGCTTAACTGAACTCAGCCTTGAAGGATTATATACTATTCCTTACACTTTATGACCAAATTGGAAATGTCACTGAGATAAAATCTTGACCATGTCATTATAAACACTAAATGGGTTATCACATTTTTCAATCTGACCTCTTTAGAGATTAAATCTCACACAGATAAAAAGAATAATCACTTCAGGCTGTTTTTCAGTCTTCTAGAAATTAAACAAATGCCTAGGCAGAACAAGACACAGATTCCACCAATACCCAAGGTCCTTACAGAATTAATTTAAGTGAGCAAAATTCAAAGAAGAACACTAAAACTTTGACATACCAGTCAGCATGTTACAGGGAAAAGATATTCCAACCCCCGAACAGTGCTATCAGATTGTCCCTAAACAAACCAAATCACACAAGCAGCTAAGAAATATAATTCTTTATGCTATCTTGAAGCACCAGCCCACCAGTCTGACATGCCATCTCCAATTACAGGCAAGCTTTGACATTTCAGGAGGCAGCAAAATATGCATTGAAGAATGAATGTGGCTCATTTTTCATTGGACAAAATGTTTCTGGTGACCAGTGAAACATAACATTTGTCACACTGATACCAATGGAACAGCTCCACTGGAGGCATGACAGTGTCAGTGCTGACCTTACTTTTCCCAAATGTTCACCCTGTTGTTCTACACAGACATCTGAGCTCCTTATAGATTAACATAAATCACAGGATAGCACTTCAGGTAAAACTACTGATGTTAGTTTGCCTAAAAAGGCTGGCTTTGTAAACAGTTTGGCAGTCTTTGTAAACAGTCTGGCAGTTCACTAGATGCTCAAGAGGCCTGTATGGATGGGAAAGGTAAATATTTGGGCACAATAACCTCATCAGGTGTACCAAGCTCATCTGATGCTCTCCCTCTTTCCCTGTCAACACATTGTTTCCCTGGGGAAAAGAGATAACACAATCAAAAGAAAAAAGATGAAGAGGAAAAAGTGAAAGAAAATACAAAAGGGAAATTTTTATTTCATAGATACTACATGCACTCAAAAACTCATAAAATGGATGGATATTAACATCAACTGGAAAATAGTGATTTTAACCCAGGTCTCACAATATGTTTGTGGATTAAAGTTATCTGGTTTATGCAAATGAGATGGATTCCATTACATGACCCAAGATTAAACATTACTGCTTTTCACACAGTATCTTAGATCCTTGCTATTTTATTTTTGTATTTTATATGACTGAAAATAATGGAAGTATTTCTCAGAATTTCCTGAATATATGCACAAACCATATCGCTTTTAAAAAATAACTTACCTTCTTTTACTGATTCTTCCTTTGATTGGCTTAATGTTAACAACCTGTTACATTTTTCCAGCTGAAGAACCAGCAGATTATTTATTTCATTAATTTCTGATATTTTCTAGAAAATTGGAAAAAGACTAAAGTTATATTAATACCTTTTGATTTAAATTTTCCATCTTGAGTTTTAAATTAGTAAAAATTTTAAAATTTCACAACACTGAAAACCTGTGTTATTTGCCATTCTGGAAATTGTGTTACTCAGAAGAATGATGCTAAACGTGAGAGCCCGTGCTATGGTGAGTTTACCCTGCAGAACTAAGAATGCTGACTTACATCACTAGTTATAAACTGGTTTCTTCTCAATTCTGTAGTCCTCAGTTTGGATCGATCCTCAGCAAGGTTCTTCCTACTGCTTTGCATATGAGGTTGTCAATGCCTTTGCTGAGCACCAACATGAGTAATGGGTGTGAACAGGTGTCATGACCCAGACTGGAAGCCCAGAGAGTCGCAATGGTTCTGTGATCCCCTCAGGTTAAATTAAGGTGAAACGACACCAAACGATCCGTTCAAATGTGTTACTTGAGGTAGGGAACAATTTAAACTTGAAAAAGGATAACAAGTAATGTGGTTTCTTATAAATCATTAAGAAGGGAAGGGAAAGGTAAGGGGAAAGGTAAGGGGAAAGGGAAAGGGAAAGGGAAAGGGAAAGGGAAAGGGAAAGGGAAAGGGAAAGAAAAGGAGATAGAGTCAAAGAAATCCGAATCACCATCCCTGGATCCAGCGTTGTCTCAGGTCAGGTAATCTTGGGTGGTGAGTGCACACACACCAAAGTTTCTGTCCCCTTTTAAGTTCATCTTATCAGTTGATTATCATGCTAGAGGAGGGGCAGGGATTGCACAAACTCATTTCCATGAGAGATGAGGGAAAAGGTGGAGCATGGGTTCTGACTGAGTCGGTGGTCATACTCGCCCTGCCCAGCTTTGGCTTTTCCTCTGTTCCCAGAGATTTTTGCTGACTTCATGCTCCTTATTGGTTATGCCAGAGGTGATCACCTCTCATCAGTTCTTGTTACCACTTCAATGGCAAAAGCGTGAAATCATTAGCAAGGCAAGCATGGTGTCTGGCTTGTACAGTAAAGCCACAAAGTACTGGTCCAATACAATACAGTGACCATTGGTCCTTATGCTTGATGGCAAACATTTGGTTTCACTCAGACCAGTTTTCTCCTTTTGAGGCTTATCTAAGGAATTTGTCAATACAACTGCAAGGGACTGGGAAGGTGTATCCTTCGATACACTCCTGCTTTCTTGGGTGACATTCCTTAGACTAATCTAATGGCCACAGCTTGTCCTTCAAGTTTTCTGTGTCGAATCTTTGAAGAATTTCTTCTTTCATTTCCTTACAATAGGAATTGGTACAATATGTTTTTTCCATGAGAAATGCTAAATTTATATCAGAAGCCCCTTTTGTATTATGTTTAGTGTGGATTTACTGATCAGGAAATCACCAAAGAGCTGGCCAACATGGGTCCTACAAGAAATACAGTACTCATTTTCCTCAGTGGATCAATCTTTTAAGAACTGTCATATCCATAAAATAAAGAGAGCTCAATGCATGTGGAATATGAGAACAGATGCTCCTGCTATGGCAATGACATTTTTCTAGAACAAGGAACAATTTCTGAACGGCTATGAAGTGCTAAGGCTTGGACAATAGGCCCAAGCCTGAGCTGACCTATAGATGAATCCTGTATATTTTATAGATGATAACCATTATACTAGTAGGTATTGTACTAAACATGTTTATCTTGAATACATATATATATCCTTATCTTTCCTTGTGTATAGGCAAGATAACAGGGTCACAGAGACAGCTGTCTGGCCCTGTGACCTGGCGTGTAACCTTGCTCATAAATCAGTTAGATAAGGAGGGAAACTCCCTTAGTTTCTCCCCTGAGACCTGGCCAGGCTCTGGGGGAATATAATGTGAGAAAGAAACCAGATATTTCTGCTTAAAACAAAGGTGCCAGCTCTTCTGGCCTGCTGATTTGTAGGTATATAAGGAAGCCTCACCTATGGGTGGACGCACCGCATAGGATTTTCCACTTGCAGGGAAAGGTTCTCCAAACCCTCGCTGTAACTGGGGCTCCCCAGCGACTGCAGATCTGGATGATGGTAAAGTGTGCAAGTGGTGATGGATCTTTCTTAATCACTATTCTTTTTCTCAGGTAGTAATGATTTGATGCATTACCCTGTATTTTCTTATTTGTTTAAGCGTGCTGTTCTGTCTTTTCTTACTATATGTTTTCTGTATTATTCTGTTACATTATTTAGTTATTTTAAGTAAAATATGCCTACTCTTTTCACTCTGGTGTCTAATTGGTATCTTTAATCAGCAAAACAGGCTAGTCCAGCAAAACTGTAATACTGTTATCTGCAATAGCAGCTTCTGATACAGACACTCCCACATTTTTCCTGAGAAGCCAGATTTGGTCTCTGCACCATTAAAATTCTAGCACGGAAACAAAGGCTTCTCAGACTCCACAAAAGTACTCATTAGTTTGAGATAGAGTCAGTACAAACACTTTCTAAAGTTGGTATTATAAGGCACATTAATAAGCTTTAAAATCTTATTAAAATGTCACAAAATATTTTTAGATAGCAGTCTCAACATTATTTACCTTCTTCACTTACCTTTTCTATCTCTGAGAAGTTATCTAAAAGTTTATCGAGGTTCACCACGCTGATTTTCTTCACAGTTTCTTCATGGCTGTGATTCATTTATTTCTGGACCATATAATCCAGTGATCACTGTATATATAAAAAATAGGTCTATGAATTAATTTATTTCTCATTCATACTATGTCAAAAGATTTCATACGCACAAATGTAAGCAGAACAAAGAACCCCTTTTTTAAATTAAAACTATTTTTGTACGTGAAGCTAAACTTCAACCAACCTAACATCTTGCATTTCTAGGAATGAGTGGCAGACAGACCAAGCAAAATCTATCGAACTGTTAGACAACATGGTTTGTAAATTTTTGTTGCAATTAAGTAAACCTGAAACCACTTTCATAGACACAATGATGCAATTTTATCTAAATACACTAGTGGTCTGCATCTAGGGTGTTTTTGAAAGATAGGACCAATATGCCTTTAGATATGCTGCTAAAACAGATTGGTCTTCTTATCCTCACTTTAAAGAGTTGAAAAGTCAATCAATTGAAATGATTACTTATTCTCTACTGTGCATATTTTAGAGGCAACACATGAAATTTTGTTGTTTGTTTAACTTAAAAAATGTTACTTAAGTAAACGAGATTTTAGCAGGCACACATTAATGCAGGATCTACAGCTTTTACCTGTGTAGATGCTCCAATACTTAACTACCCAGGCTTCAAGTTACTTACACATTTTCTTATAAAAAAATTGCTTTAACATCAGTGATGAGACACTGCAGTACCTGAACCATATGAGCAAAAAGACAGTTTTTGGAAAAGCACCCATATAATTCCAGATTATTAACACAATTCCTATTTTTTAGGAGAAACTCTATTTAGAGAATCTTCAACATACATTTGCAAGATGGAACTGAAAGACAGTATGAATGGTTCTAAAAATACTGAAACTATATCTGAATATCAGGCTCCATGGAACAAAAATTCCAATTCCAGCTAAACTGTGTATTCCAGACAAAAGCATAATTTCTATGTGGTAATGTATGAAATGTCTTTTTACAAATAACAAAAAATTACAATGAGAGAGATGAACCATAAGTAAGAACGTGTGCACTACCCATAAACTGAATGAACTTCCAGACAGAAATACTTACACTAAAGTTAGGTGGAAATAGGTATGTAAATGAACTACTACTAAGCTGGAACCAAAATGACATAACTGAATTATTTTCTCAGTCATTCAATATTTACAAGTCTTTACGTGTATGTAACTTCTTATCAAAGCAGTAAGATAAAGATATTAGTTCTGTGTGTTTAATCCTAATTTTTCTCTTGTAGCCACTGTTTCCTCAGAGGGAGTAAAATTCATTCATCATCTAAGGCTAATTAACTTTTTTTAATCAACAGTTTTAAGCATATATGTAACATTAAAGAACCGATGCTTCTCAGTTAGTGATTTTTTACTAATTTAGCAATCTTAATGACCTCTGTTGTTACAATGCAATTATTTGTTATAACTGAGATTAAAATACTTATTTGATACATTCAATTTTGTAAAACAACTGCATAAATATATTAATATTCTATTAGTTGGTATTCGAAACACACACTGTGAATGCTAAGCCCTGATCTTTCCAGTCCATTAATATGGGCAGCATCCTATCTGTTTGTGAATCACCATTTCTTTTTATCCTGCTCTTAAAACTGTGTTTCACCCTCTAAATTTTGACTAAGGATGGGAGTTTGGGGAGCTGCCATGTTGCGTGCTGTTGTTTGTTTCCTTATTCCATGGCATCATTTGTTTTCTCAGAAGGCCGGATGTGCTCAGCACTTGGCAGCATTACGCAACAGTGCCACTGGGAATAAAACTCCTGCTGAACTGCAACAGTAAATTAAGAATAGTACGTTGTATTATTAATGTTGGATTTTTCCAGCAGGAAAACTCATCAGTTTTATTTTTGTGCATATCATTATATGTGTTATGTCTTCCAAAGGCATTTTTGTTAAGCGTCCCACCTATTTTGACCTATATTTATTTCACTAGGGGAAAATTAAAGATTTAAAAAGTATTTTTGACTGTCACAAAACGGACACCTTTATTTAATCTCTTTTTAGCACCTTGTTATCCATGCTCTCTCAGTATCCTTTCTAAAATATTGTAGCTGATGATCTGATTTTGAAATTTAAGGCTTTATTTTTTGCTTCATGTAACAGTGAAACCTGTATTTGTAGCCAAAATAAAATGAGTAGATATTAATTTTTAACTGCGTATCTTAATTGAATATAGTAATCCTTCAGTAACAGGCATTTTAAATAGCCATTATTCTGAATGCCACTCTTAAGATAGGCACCTGACATTTGCATTGACTATAACCTTGCTTTAATCACTCACTCTTTGAAGACCCCGAGCATATTTAAGACCTGGTTTGCAGACCAAAATTACCACCACGCAAGTGGCACCCACAAGAGGGGTGAATCCCCTTCCCTCACCCGCTTTCACAGACAACCGCCACAGGACAGAGGCACCAGCTGCACCACTACAAACCCTCCGGCGACGCCCACCGAGACCCGGCGGCCCTCTCCCACCCCTGAAGTTTGCCCACACAGCGTGCCCTGGGGAGAAGTGAGCCCCTCTCAGGGTCTCGGGTGCACGCGGCACGCAGAGCACGGCTTCTGCTCCTCAGTGCGCCGCCAAAACCGACAGCCGGAGGGAGATAACGCCGCTCCCGCCCCAGCGGCGACGCCCGCCCGGCCGCCCACCGCCGCCTGAGAGGCCGGCGCGCGCCCCCGAAGGCGGGAACGCGGCTGCCCGGCGGCCCGTACCACCGCGGCCCTGCGGGGGGCGCCTGCGCCCCCGCCCCGCCGGCCCGCTGCGGGGCTCGACCGCAGGCCCGCCGCGCCGCCCGGACCCCGCGCTGAGGTGCGGAGCCCCTGCCGAGGACCTGGTGTCGCTCCTGTGCCGCGGGTGGATTGTTTCATGAAACGGCCCCTCACACTGACGTTAACATCAGCTGAGGGGGGACTTCATGTGCGGAGGAACAGCAGCGAATAGACTTTGGATGGGAGCACTTCTGAGAGTGTCAGAGAGATTGATCAATTGCCTTCATCTCTGGTTTGTAAGTATTTATACTGCACATGTAACTGTGGGTACCAAGCAGTGATATATCCCTGGTCTTTCACTCCTTTTTTCTGAGGGAAATTACACAGAGGGATTCTAAGACAACTTTCAAAGACATCTACCTCCCTGTGGGCTCACACGGCCACGGAAATTGGGAATGAACCTCTTAACACCATGTGAGAGACTGAAATGCCAAATGATTGTCTCAAAGCTTGCTTGTGTGTGTGCTTTGCGTCACGGGGTGGTGTCAGTAATGCCTCCAACATCCATCAAGGACCAGCTGTGGCCTTTGTAATTGGTCTAAGGAATGTCACCCAAGGAAGCAAGAGTGTACCGAAGGACGCGCCCTCCCACTCCCTTGCAGCTGTATTGACAAACTCCTTAGATAAGCCTCAAAGAGGGGAAAACATAGACAGGGTGAAACCAAGTGTTTCTTACCAAGCACAAGGACCACAGATCACCAGCTCCATTGTATAAGCCCAATACCTTGTGGCTCTGTTGTGTATGCCAGATGTGATGCATGCCTTGCAAAGAGCTTTTCAATTTCACTGGTGAGGAGGTGATAAGAACTAGGAGGTGATCATTTTTGCCCCAGAAGCTGGATGATTGCTCAAGAAGCATGAAGTCAGCGGATCTGTGGGAACTGAGGCAAAACCAGGTGGGCAGGGCGAGCATGACCACCGACTCAGTTGGACAATGGGTGGTGCACCCCATTTCTCCTCAATGTATGAACCCATGCTCCACCTTTTTCCTGATCTCTCATGGAAATGAGTTTGTGGAATATCTGCCTCTCTGTCTAGTAAGCAAATCATCTGATGAGTTTAAAAGGCCACAGAGAATTTTGTTGTGTGTGCACACACCACCGAAGAACTGGACTGAGGACCAATGGGACGCTGCTGGATCCATGGTGGTGACTATTATTTTGACTCTGTTCCAGATGCTTGCTTGATTTTTGTCTTTTCCTTTCATTCTGTCCTATTGCTACCACTCCTCACTTATAGTAATAAAAATGGGTTTGGGTGTATGGCATTTGACCATGTTTGTGTCTTAATCTCACACTTAGGATCATTTCAAAACCTCCCCTAACATTGGATCAGGACACACCAATGTAGCATTAAGAAGGAGACATTAATTCAGTGCTGGGTGCACGGGGGATCATTCCTTCTAACATGCACATACTAAAACAAAAGTTCATCCTTTATATACCTAAAGTACATCAATATTCATACGTTGTCCGAGAAGTCTCTGCCTATCTACTACATTTACATAATGCTGGCATTGCAAAACTACACTGTGCATGTGTGGTTGTCTTGTGTGGTAATAGGTGGTTGTTTTCGGAGCTAGCCCCCTACTTCTTTTTCCTTTTCTGGTCACAAGTGCTTTGAGGAAAATTTCTTCTCCTTGGACGTTTCTCAACTTTGTTGTCCAACCAAGCTGTTCTTTCTTACCAGCCTTGTTTGAGAAATTCTGCCAGGATGTATCTATTCTCAAGCTTAGGATATCTTTTCTGTACACTTTAATCACTCAGGCCTTGTTACATTCAAAGTTAATAATTTGTTTGGTAAAAGAATTTCTCAACAACACCTTGAGGCCCAAGGCTGCTACGCTGCAGGTCAGTGCTACAAGTGGGACACTGTCTGCTCTGTAGGTAGGCTGGCCCTCAAGGGGCATGAGTGTACATAAGTGCCACTGAGGTGCTGGGTGACTGAGGCTTGTGCTGCTGCTTTGGGCAGGCTGGGAAATCAACTGTTCTGCTTAAATATGAAAAGGAGAAAGTTATGTTAGGGTTTTTTTGTTTTTTTCCTGTTACTGAAATTTGATAACAAGTCCTGTTAAGATTACCTGTCCTAACATACTTAGTATCCTGACAGACTTTTTTTTTTTTTTTTTTTTTTTAATTGGGTAGACGTGTAGGACTGGTAGAGACCTACTGGGTTGTTGGATAACATCCCCACGAAATCAGAGGCAACCAAACCCTGTGGTCCCACAGGAAAACAAAACAACTCTCCCTCTTAGAGCTTCTTCCCACCTTACTAGGTATAATTTGTTTCTTTTCTAGGCTAAAGTTGATGATCAGGACATACCAACAACTCTTTAATCCTGCTAGGGAGTGTCTAAGGTTTAATATTCTGGTTTACTATGGAAACAAACTGTGCTGAAGCAGTGGGGACTCTTTAGCAGTTGGGTTCCTATTCAGGTGTAGAATAGGCTTCTTAGGTAGATACCCTTGCTGAAAACTTGACAGAAAAACATTAGCCTTTTTTTCCTTTAAATGACCATAACTGAGTTTCAGGGTTAGTAGTGCTGGGTGAGTGACTATCTGTCATAATTAAGAGAATCACTGAATATTCAGTTTGGAAGGGACTTCTGGAGCTTGCCTGGTTCAAACGCCTTCACCAAGCAGGGCCAGCTTCAAAGCTAGAATGGGTTGCTCATGGCCTTGTCAAGTTGAGTTTGGAATATCTTCAGGGAGAGGATTGTTGTATAATATAATCTGAAAAGGAGTTATTTTACAGACTTGGATTTAGACAGAAACAACTGTTAATTACTTTATGTACATAGATTTTTTCAGAAACAGGGTATAAAATTGCATTCCTGGAGTCACATCTGCGTGTTAGAATAAATGGACTTGTTCTCAGAAATGCTAAATACGTGGTAGCATTTTCAGCTTAGTCTGATTTTGTTGGTAATAGAGGGGGAAGGTGTTGCATCTTGAATGTTTGTTGATGCTCTCCCCAAGAGCAGAACTGCTTGCTGTGCAGATGAGAAGCCATGGGAGCATGTGGGACCCTTCATGCCTGAGAACATCAAGAGAAATAACAACCTACTAGTCATGGTCACAAATGCTGTTTATAGGTAACTGCTTTATCAGAATGTCTGAGAGTTGGTGTCCACTGAGATCTGAGAGTTGGTGTCCACTGAGACATTGGCATAAACAAAGTGATGAAAATAATTTTTGTGGATAGAATATCTGCAGATGAGATACAAGTGGGGAAAGGACACACACCTAGTGTGTCACAATGATGGATAATAATAGGGAAAGGGGTACTCCTGTCATCTCTCAGGGAACTCAGTACATGCTGCTCACATTTTGTAGCTCACTTTCACTGCTTCACTGACCAGTTTTTACAAGACTTTACACATTTTCTGTTGTCCCTGTAAAGTACAGAACCCCCCCCAAACCTGTTCAAAAGGTTTGCTACTTAAAGAAATAAAAAATCCAAGCTTAATAAAGTTATTTGTTAGAGTGAAACATCACAGCAGTAAGTGCTCATCTTAGTCTGAGAAAAAGGTACACAATCACTGTTGATTGTTATAAAGGTAAAAAACCCCAACAAACTCTTGAGTGGTGAGGATTTTAATGTGCAGTAAACCAAGTGTATTGCACAGACTCTTTTTTGTGTTAATTACGAGTGGTTACATTTACAGGAAGACAAGGACTGAAGACTAAAATGCAGTTCTCTTGATCAGGCAAAAATGTTAGCCTGTGGCCTTATGTTATACTTACAGTAATGCTATGATAAATGATCCATATATAAATAAGTCACTTTACCACTGCAAAGGTGATTACTATAAGCAGACTGGGAAAAATATAATAGAACACATTTAAATATATAAATATGTATATGTGTGTAGGCAAATGTATCTGTTAAAACAATATCTATAGCCATTAAAGTAACCTGGTAAAAAAGGTTGGTTTGCATGTTGCTATCACTCATGCATGTTTGTTACCTAAGTCTTGGAGTGGAAGAATTAGGAAAAAAAAAAAAAAAGAGAGACTATGTATGTGAACTTATCCTTGTAATTGGAGCCATAAAACAACATAAAAGGCCATTTAGCTTCAGCATGTGCTTGAGCTGTTATTTTGTTCAGAAATGTTCTTCCACAAAGTATTTTTTTCCTCTGTTCTTGCATCTTTTTGCTTGGGAAAGGATGACCTAATCTTTGCTTTATAGCTTCAGTAGTTGAAAAAATAATGGCTTAGCATTAGTGTTTGTGGTATGTATCAAAACCCAAGTTTAATTATTTGTAACAAGACAATGGTAGGCAGTAAATTTCTGATGTTGTTTATATGAAGTCCATATTCTTGTAATCTCAGTGGTAGTGTTCTGTAATGCAGGATGAACTAAAAAAAAAAAAAAAAGGAAGGTAAACACTAGGTAAATTGGAAATGAAATCTCCTAAAATGTATATAATTCTGTGACTGTAAAACCCCAGATTTTGTAATCTCCAAAAGTCATTAGGTCATATCTAAAATTCACAGAGTTGAAACAAAGATGATCTAGACAAGGGGATCGAGTGCACCCTCAGTCAGTTTGCAGCTGACCCCAAGTTGGGTGGGAGTGTTGATCTGCTCGAGGGTAGGGAGGCTCTGCAGAGAGAACTGGACAGGCTGGAGCCATGGGCTGAGGCCAACTGGAGGAGTTTCACTAAGGCCAAATGCCGGGGGCTGCCCTTGGGCCACAACAACCCCCAGCAGCGCTACAGGCCTGGGGAGGAGTGGCTGGAGAGCTGCCAGTCAGAGAGGGACCTGGGGGTGTTGATTGACAGCCGGCTGAACAGGAGCCAGCAGTGTGCCCAGGTGGCCAAGAAGGCCAATGGCATCCTGGCTTGTGTCAGCAATAGCGTGGCCAGCAGGGACAGGGAAGGGATCTGACCCCTGTACTCGGCACTGGTGAGGCCGCCCCTCGATTCCTGTGTTCAGTTTTGGGCCCCTCACTACAAAAAGGACATTGAATGACTCGAGCGTGTCCAGAGAAGGGCAACGGAGCTGGTGCAGGGTCTGGAGCACAGGTCGTACAGGGAGCGGCTGAGGGAACTGGGGGTGTTTGGAGCAGAGGAGGCTGAGGGGAGACCTCATCGCCCTCTACAGCTCCCTGAAAGGAGGGTGCAGAGAGCTGGGGATGAGGCTCTTTAACCAAGTAACAAGCAATAGGCCAAGAGGGAATGGCCTCAAGTTGCGCCAGGGAAGGTTTAGACTGGATATTAGGAAGCATTTCTTTCCAGAAGGGGTTGTCAGGCGTTGGAATGGGCTGCCCAGGGAGGTGGTGGAGTCCCCATCCCTGGAGGTGTTTAAGAGTCAGGTCGACATAGCGCTGAGTGATATGGTGTAGTTGGGAACTGTCAGTGTTAGGTTAATTGTTGGACTAGACGATCTTCAAGGTCCTTTCCAACCTAGATGATACCGTGAAATTAACAGTCAGAATCCAGTAGAACTGTTAAGCAGGTATTCTTTATTGAAGTGCTGAGGTCTCCCTGGGGATTCTTCACCATAAAGACTCAAACTAGCAAGGGATATCAGTTTACATACACACAAATCATACATATTCATTGGATTTCCTGGAAAAGGGTGTCTTATGATAATGAGTTCCCAGAATTAATTTACATAGTCCGAGCATGCATAGTAAAAATAGAGTGAGGGTGTCTGGTGGTCGAGGGAATAAGTAGTCTTTTTCACAGTGTTCGCTAGTTGACCTTCTTTCCAGAGCATGTGCTGTGAAGTAAAGTCAAGGTGTCTTCTTTCTAAATTAGCAAAATAACCCTCCCTAGATAATATCTCTGTTTCCTTTTGTTTGAGACCCCTTTATCTTAGTTTGCCCATTTTAGGAGCTGCCCCAGTGTCCATTGAAGGCTTTGAGTCTGCTATTGGTGATTTACATAGGGAGATCTAAACAAAGATGTCTAGGAAAACAGTTAAGGAGTCCTTGGGAAAAAACCAAAACAAAGCTTTGAAACAAACGGAGTAAAACAGGAGCAAAGCTTTCATGTATCACAGTTTACTCTTAATCAATGATTGACAGAAATTCATTTGTTTGAGCCTTTTCAGAATCTTCTGTTTTAACTGTACCACATGCTCAATTTAAAATGGGTTTGGTTTGCCTTCTGAAATAACTTCCTAAATTTCTACAGATAGAAGCTCACTGTATCATGCTGTCTACAAGTCTTTGTCTGTAATAGCCTGTGTTCGTCTGCAGCATAACTTTTAATGAAATATTTAGCCATATGGTACTGAAGGTAGACAGCATGTTCCAGCACTTTGTTGCATAGACAGACTGGTACGTGCTGTTTCCAAGAGGAAAAAAGCCCCTCAAATGTCATTAGAGCCTAAGAGATCTTTGCAGTCATTTAGCTTGTCTGTACAATATTTTTGTTTTGTAAGTCTCAACCATGACCCTAGCAGAAGTGAAAACATTAATTTGTAGCACTGATTATTTGCTCTTTGTCTGGCACAGATGCTCATATATGTTGACTTTTAAAAAATTTTCTCAAGCATATACATATGTAACCATGCCTAAACACGAATCACATACTGAGACTAGATAATTTAATTATATTAATACAAAAGTTTAATCTATGCTACAGTGAAGAAAGTGTCTATCCACACACAGGCAGATTCAGATATTCTTATGCCCTGAGTTCTTCAGTAGTCAAGTATTCATTAGAATGTATCAATATCATCCACTTGGAGTAAGTTTCAGTGAGAACACAATTATGTGAAAATAGATTGTTGATTTTGGATTATTTCATTCTGTAAAACTTGAAGTCACTAGAATACTCTCCTTCTCAAAAGATTTTCACTTTATGAATTACTATTTACTATTTATACTGTGCTATGTCAGCATTCTAACCATGCCAAAGTTCTATCCTACAAGCCACAGTGCAAGCCTATGAAAAACATTCTTTGCTTGGAAACACTGAAGAGATAGATATTCTATCCAGTTTAAAAAGGATATAACAAAGAAGACTGATGAACCTGGGGGATGAAGAGCGAAAGAGAAAGAAGGATGAAGTCAAAAGAAGTAATTGTATTGCTTCCACTGGCTTCCTAAGTAAACTAGCCTGCATTCCTTTATTTTCCCATTTATAACAGATTTATTTTTCTCTAGACATACTGATGGGTCAGACTGTCATAATTTCAATTTTAAGAACAATTATAACAATTACATTCTTATAATTTATTTGTAATTTTGGATCTTTTCTACTTTTAAAGTAGTGTTGAACTTTAAAACTAGTGTTCTTGTACTCCAAAAAAAATCAGGGTGTTAGTGAGTGTTTGAACCACACAGATGTGTGATATTGATCAGATTGGAAAGGAGCATATTTTCTTACATATATCTAGTACACCGTACTGCTTAGTTAGGGACTAAATTTTCCAGAGATTACCAAATCTTATTTAATTGATCATATCCAAAGGAGTCCATTTGGACAGTATTTTGTTTGGGTTTTTTATGTTTCTTTCTTTTCCCTCCATTGTGACTATTAGCCCTTCTATGGAAGTTAAAGAGTTGTGGCTAGTCTTGTAAGAAAGGAATGCCTGTGTCTAAAGCATCATTTACTACACTATGGAAGCAGGAAGACAACTTGGAAAGACACATATGTAACTGTGGTAACACCTGCGAAAGTTCAGGCTGGACTTAGGACCTCTCAATGCAATAGGGTGCTGGGGACATCAGCCCATCTGAAGTGCATGTATACCAATGCACACAGCATGGGTAACAAACAGGAGAAGCTTGAAGCCATGTTGAAACAGGAAAATTATGATGTAGTGGCTATAACGGAAACATGGTGGGATGTCTCCCATGGCTGGAGTGGTCCAGTTGATGGCTACAAGCTCTACAGAAGGGATAGACAAGGAAGGAGAGGTGGTGGGGTGATGCTGTATGTTAGGGACTACTGTGATTGCTTTAAGTAAAAATGTAGTAAAGACAGGGTGGAGTGTCTTTGCGTTAGAATCAGGGGAAAGGACAACAGGGCAGATGTTGTAGTAGGAGCCTACTATAGGGCCCCCAGCCAGGACAAAGAGGTGGATGAAATATTCTATAGGCACTTAGGAGAAATCTCAGGATCATTTGCCCTTGTTCTTGTGAGACTTTAACTTCCCAGACATGTGCTGGAAATACAACACAGCAGAGCGGGACCAGATCCCTGGAATGTGTGGGGGATAACTTCCTGACACAGATGGTGAGTGAACCGACCAGACAAGGTGCCCTGCTGGACCTCCTCTTCATGAACAGAGAAGGACTGGTGGATGATGTGGTGGCTGGAGGCTGACTAGGGCACAGCGATCATGAAATGATAGAGTTCTCTATTCTTAAAGAGGTCAGGAGAGGGGGCAGCAGAACTGACATCCTGGACTTCCAAAGAGCTGTCTTAGTCACTTGCTTGACAGGATCCCTTGGGAGATGGTGCTGATGGGTATAGGGGCCCAGGAAGGCTGGGCACTCTTTAAGAAGAAAGTCTTAATGGCTCAGGAGCAGGCTGTCCCCAGGTACTGTAAGAGAAGCCGATGCCAGAGAAGACCACCCTGGCTGAACAGGGAGCTTTGGCTGCAACTTGGGGAGAAAAGGAGAGTTTACGGCCTTTGGAAGAAGGGGCTAGCCACACACAGTGATTACAAAGACGCTGTGAGGCTATGCAGGGTGGAAATCAGGAGGTCTAAAGACCAGCTAGAAATTAACCTGTCTTCAGCAGTCATGGATAACAAGAAAAGCTTCTGTAAGTATGTGAACAGCAAAAGAAAGACCAGGGAGAGCCTCCACCCCTGCTAGACACAGGGGGAAACATGGTAACAAGTGACGAGGAGAAGGCTGAGGTGCTTAATGCCTTCTTTGCCTCGGTCTTTAATAACAAGACCAGTTGTACTGAGGGAATCCAGCCTCCTCAGCCAAAAGACAGAGACTGGGAGAACGACCCCCCCACAATCCAAGAGTAGATAATCAGTGACCTACTATATCACACAGACACACACAAGTCCATGGTACTGGATGGGATACACCTGAGGGTGCTGAAGGAGCTGGCTGGGGTGCTTGCCAAGCCGATTTCATCCTTTACCAGCAGTCCTGGCTGACCAGGGAGGTCCCGACAGATTGGAAATTGGCCAGTGTGATACCCATATATAAGAAGGGTCAGAAGGATGATAGGGAAACTACAGGCCTGTCAGCTTGACTTCGGTGCCTGGGAAGCTGATGGAGCAGCTCATCCTGAGTACCATCACACAACACATGCGGGACAACCAGATGCTCAGGCCCAGTCAGCATGGGTTTATGAAAGGCAGGTCCTGACTGACAAACGTGATCTCCTTCTATGACAGAGCGACCTGCTTATTGGATGAGGGAAAGGCTGTGGATGTTGTTTACCTTGACTTTAGTAAGGCCTTCGACACCGTTTCCCACAGCATTCTTCTGGAGAAACTGGCTGCTCATGGCTTGTATGGGCACACGCTTCACTGGGTAAAAAACTGTCAGGGTGGCCGGGCCCAAAGAATTGTGGATGGAGTTAAATCCAGCTGGCAGCCGGTCACGAGTGGTGTCCCCCAGGTCTTGATTTTGGGGCCATTCCTGTTTAACATCTTTATTGATGATCTAGACGAGGGGATCGAGTGCACCCTCAGTCAGTTTGCAGATGACACCAGGTTGGGTGGGAGTGTTGATCTGCTCGAGGGTAGGGAGGCTCTGCAGAGAGACCTGGACAGGCTGGAGCCATGGGCTGAGGCCAACTGGAGGAGTTTCAATACGGCCAAATGCCGGGGGCTGCCCTTGGGCCACAACAACCCCCAGCAGCGCTACAGGCTTGGGGAGGAGTGGCTGGAGAGCTGCCAGTCAGAGAGGGACCTGGGGGTGTGGATTGACAGCCAGCTGAACAGGAGCCAGCAGTGTGCCCAGGGGGCCAAGAAGGCCAATGGCATCCTGGCTTGTGTCAGCAATAGCGTGGCCAGCAGGGACAGGGAAGGGATCTGACCCCTGTACTCGGCACTGGTGAGGCTGCACCTCGATTCCTGTGTTCAGTTTTGGGCCCCTCACTACAAAAAGGACATTGAATGAGTCGAGCGTGTCCAGAGAAGGGCAACGGAGCTGGTGCAGGGTCTGGAGCACAGGTCGTACGAGGAGCAGCTGAGGGAACTGGGGGGGTTTAGTCTGGAGCAGAGGAGGCTGAGGGGAGACCTCATCGCCCTCTACAGCTCCCTGAAAGGAGGGTGCAGAGAGCTGGGGATGAGTCTCTTTAACCAAGTAATAAGTGATAGGACAAGAGGGAATGGCCTCAAGTTGCACCAGGGAAGGTTTAGACTGGATATTAGGAAGTATTTCTTTCCAGAAGGGGTTGTTAGGTGTTGGAATGGGCTGCCCAGGGCAATGGTGGAGTCCCCATCCCTGGAGGTGTTTAAGAGTCGGGTTGACACAGCGCTGAGGGATGTGGTGTAGCTGAGAACAGTCAGTGTTAAGTTTTAGACTGGGTGATCCTCAAGGTCTTTTCCAACCTAGATGATTCTGTGATTCTGTGATATGTTTCTATTTTCTTGTATTTCTGTTTGTGACACTCCAGTATCAGTACCTAGCTAAAAGCATGCATTTTGCTTCTAAACAGTCATTTAGTACATTCATCAATGAAATAAAATCAGAAGGTTGTTATAATGGATTGATTGGTGATTGGTAGGAATCACCTAATTAATATTAATTGCATTCTGAAGAAAGTGACACATCTTTGCCATTATTTACGCTATAAAAGCAAGAGACTGACTTTGTGTCCCTACAGCTTTTCATAAAATAGGTCATTCTTTGGGTAGTCTGTTCTTGTAGTCTGACTACCACTATGAATTGCATGAGCTACACATGAGTAAAATTTTGCATTTTAAATACTGTATGTTTATGAATCTAATAGCAGTTAACATTAACACAAGTTCTTGCCCAGAGTTGCACATTCTTCCATCGGTAGTTTGGCTCAGGAAATTTCACTTAAAAGTTTTCGTGACATTTCAAGTCACTAACAAATCTTTCTGGGTCCATCAAAAAATATGCCATGACAAATAATGAATTCTGACACACACAGGTAAAAAACTTAAGGAGTCCCATACAGGTAGGCCACAGATGGATGACAGTATGCTCATAATGATCGTAACATCTCTGGGTAACAAGCAGACAGCACTCAGATGGCTGTTGAAGTGTTGAACACACTTGTTTGGTAGCACAGTTTTATTAGAAATCATCTTGTCTTTGGAAACTTTCCAACCTTGTGCCTTATTCTTCCAAGGAAAGTACATTTAGTGGGCTTACAGAATTAGTTCCTGAAGAAGTTTTCCATTTAGAACGGCAAGGTTGGCATTTCCTTTAACTCAAGATTGTAGCACTGTATGTGCTACACAGATAGTTGCTGTGAAATAGATCAGAAAATTTACCTTCTGTCTTAGTATGAAAAAGTTATCTGACATGTGGTTCTACATATCTTTCTGGTATAATATTACAAGGTTTCATATACAAGTGAAAAATATGTAAAATGTATGTTCTATTAATTTCATTACGGAGGAAAAAAGTGTGAGGAATCAATTTCCTGGTGTGCCTAGGCCTCAGGTGTCTCTTATGGAACAGATTTTCTTATCCTTCAGCATAAGCTCAAAAGAAGACCGAGGACAGTAATGGCAGCATCATTTATAGCATCTGTGCAGGGAAGCTCAGAAAGTTGTCATCTCTTCAGCTTTGCTTTTACTCCCACTAAGCTTTCTGCAGACTTTTATTCCTTCCAGTTTTGAGGAGGGGAGTTCAGTTATGTTCTCTTTCAATTTTACAACACGATGTGGAAGGATCCTCTTGCTTTCTCAGACTAATTTCAGGAAGCTAATGTACAATCAGTCAGGTAAATTTTATATATTAGGATAAAGAACTTCATATTTTGCAAAAGAAATACCAAAGGCTATAGCAAAAAAATTAAACCTGACAAACATTTGTGTCAATTTACTAGATGCATTGACTTTAATAGCTGCATCTGCTTTTCATTACAACTACTGACTACAGTTGTCATCCACACCACTCCTACAGCTCCACCTACAGCTAATGACCCTTTGTGTTGCTGACTCCTGGCAGCTGCTCCACTGTGCCTGGTTCTTTACCACTGTTACTGTTTCTCTTATTTTCCATGTGTTTCTGAATGTTGCCTTTTGTGTCTATTAGCCCTGATTAGAGAAGGTGAGGAAATGCTCACTCAATACAGTTATGCCAAAGTGTTCAAGTAATATACAATCCATGGAAATGGATTTGGGCTACATCTTGCTTCTGTCTGACGGCATGGTTTCTATGGCAGTTAAAGTACTGGCAGTGTGTGCAATTAATAATGATTAGTCAGAAAGAAGAATTTGTGCTGTAAAATTATGTTTAAACAGAGGGAGTTCCAAGAGAGAAATACATCCACTGGTATCTCCTCAAAGTAAATTGCTATAAAAGCTGATTAAATACTTACCCATTCCACTGTTCTGGTGAACTAGGATATTCTGAATTAGAACTGAAAAATGGGTAATGAAAAAGTAATATTCTGTAGTGTCTACCTCTTTGTCCACCCCCCCAAGTTTGCATTGCTTCCTAATAAAAATAACAACATGGGCTAAACTTTTTCTTCCTTTTCCTCTCAAATCAGGCAATCTGAGTCAGGCACTCCTTTTCATAGGGTGTCTGGTACTAAGCCCCTGAAACAGCACATCTCAGTGCAGGGCTAAAAGGTTGCCTGTGGCTACATGTCATACGGTTTTAAGTTTCTCTTTGAACCAGAGCATTAATTTCCATTCTTACAACTGTGCTGATGCATACACAATTGTATATACTAAGCTGTGAATGATGGTAGAGTATTCCCAACGTAGATTGCCACCATTAACTTGAAGCATTTCTAAAAACACAGCAAGTCTATAGAACACTCATCTCTTGTTTAGTACTCCAACTATTTTGAAATAAAACCCCATACCTTTGATAATGTTAATTTTCATTCAGAATGGGTGAACAAATCTCACAAGGTGCTGATCTCATCTCCTGTATCATGTCAGTGTGGTTTAACCGCAGCCATCAACTAAGCATCACACAGCCAAAACCAGCAGTCAAGAAAAATATTTCAACTCAGGTAGTAAAGAACAGAAGTGTAAGTCATTATGTTTGACAAAATTATTTCTTATCTGAATGCAAACCAGTATAGATGGTGCTGTTTCAGTCTCTTGTAACAGCTTGAAGCCTTGGAAATATGCATTGTCTTTCATTGAGAAAAGAGGCTCAGAAAGAAACTCCTCCAAAGTGAGGTGTGCTTCTTGCTGACACCAAAAGGCAGCCAGCAGAGCAACTTGAGTCCTGCTTGCTTTTGAGAACCAACATGGTTTCCAAATACAGATATTCACACAGACTAGCCTCTGACAGGCAATGTATGAGTGAAATGTCATTCCAAGTACGGGAACAAATGTGGCCAGTTTACATGCCAAAAACTTAAATGCAGTGAAAAATACTGGGTTTATCACCAGAGTGCTCCTTGCTTACAGTGTCCATCTGTGATGTCT
The DNA here is from genome assembly GCF_965140245.1 of Athene noctua. Classification (NCBI taxonomy): domain Eukaryota; kingdom Metazoa; phylum Chordata; class Aves; order Strigiformes; family Strigidae; genus Athene; species Athene noctua. The sequence continues at coordinate 16,849,047 of NC_134077.1, read as the reverse complement.
ATTTCTTTTCACCTTGTACAATTTAGCCATTGATTAAACCTGGAAACTACCGTTTTAGTAGGCATTTCTAAAAGAATGAATATGAGTCAATATAAAAGTGACACTTCTATATTGATCCATATGTCTGGCATTGGGACAGCAGCGTTATTTCTCAAAGTGAATAAGAGAGCAGATAAAAAATTACTGGTCCAGGGGGTCTTTACAGCACAGATATATTTTTTTCCACTTCAGAGAGAAGGTGAAAGTAAATAAACAGGTTACTTTGCAAATGTGTATAACCTTTTCTGTGTCTGGCAAGTGCACCATGTCTTGAAATAATAGGTTGCTGTGTTCTGTAAGAAAACAGCAGACTGTCAGTATAAAATGTAAAGCTCAGGGACAACTGCAAGTCTGATGCTTGGATTTCTCTTCTGAACACAAGCTGCAGTTGTTAGGCATGTGATTACTTGAGCTGCACTGCTGTTGGATGTGGAAGGGAGCTCAAGCTGGTTTTTCACAGTCCCTTTAAGCTGACCTAGGGATAGTTACTACCAAAAGAGATCACTACACTATGTCCCTGCAAACACACACCTACCTTAAGCTGTGTATCCTTTCTGTTTCTTGTCTGCATGAGTGAGCTGCATGAGGAAGCTGTTTTCTCCTGGGAAGATCACTCTAGCTCTTGGCCACGTGTTCCTGCCTTTCTTCTGGGACTTTGCTCAATCAGTTTAACTCATTAATCAACAGAAAGGAACTTCTGATACTTTACTTTCATGATTTTCTCAGATTTTAGAAAGTTGGATCAACTCATGGAAGGGCATTGGCAGAGAGCACTGGAACTGGCACAGTGAGAGCAGCAGGAGCTGGAGTTCCCCACATGGCAGTGGTGAACCATTGTCTTCACTGTAATTTCTTTAAGCTGTGAATTCTCCAACTCCCACTGGAACTTGGGTATTTTTAGAGACTTATAAAAGGCATAAACCCTCTGAAGCTCAGTTCTTCAAGCATGAGATATAAGCAAGCATATTTAGTCATCAGGATAGTTCATCTGAATTGAGTTCTACAAAGTTGTTTCAACAGACAGTATAAACCAAAAGAAAACAGCAACGCCCTCTCTGGCTTACCTTGTCCAATGGCTCAGCCAAGGGGAAATTCACACCAACATCAATATGTCTTTAACAAATATATTTGGTGTCTGAATATGAGCAAGATGTCCATGCTCCATTCTAATCTTGAAGAGTAGAAAGCCCTAATCAGCTCACCTAAAGCAGACACCTGTATCTGGTCAGCTAAGTAGCTCTTTAGACTATTAACTACAACAGTAACGTAGTCCTACCTGACACAAAGATGTTTGCATTCCTGAAGCTGTTTTTTTCCACTGGGGATCAATTCAACTGCCCAAACACAGTCCAGACCTACCTGACACAAAGATGTTTACATTCATGAAGATGTTTTCTTTCACTGGGGATGAGTTCAACTGCCCAAACATGCATGTACCATCATTCAGGCTTTTAGATAAGACAAAACATACACACGACCTGTGCTGTTCGGGCTAGCACCTGGAAGCCTGATTACATACCTTAAATGGCACAGGATGTCTGTGTAGAGGAACTGAGTCACACCTTGATTCCCTTGGGAGAAAGGGCTTACCCTTGCCTAACTGATTCCTCCAACAGCTCCTTCCCCACCTCGAGAGAGAGAAGACAGGCAGTAGTGCACGGACTGGGAGAAGTTCAAGATACGGCATTTTCCATAGAGACAGAATATCTGACAATTCTGATTTTTCAGAGTTCATATACTGCTAGGTTTTAGCTATCACTACAAGTAACTATCGAGGTTTGTCAAAATATCCGATTTGTGGATTCAACTGTAGGTGTAACTCAAACTAGCACAGCTTTTAATTTGCAACTATGGGCTGTGCCAGCCAAAGGTAAACTGATCTGCTGAATTAGTAACATGTGTCTTGGCCAGTTCTGGGTACAGCACGTCCTACCTCCATCTATAAATTTAGGTCCATGCTTCTATTTTTAACTATATACATATCAATCAGTGAAAACACTGATCTCTATTAGACATTGCTTCTATTCTAAGGAAAGCTGCATTCTACTTTATTCAATGAGAAATACTCCTGATTTCTCCTAATAAAATCTCTATTTTCCATGAAAGAATAATTACCTGCAATAAAACACACTGTGTCAGGACAATACATTTATTAAACTTTGAGAAAAACAAACAAAACACTGACATTAAGAAAGTTAAATAGAAACTGAAAGACACAGCTTCTGACCAGCATATAACGGCTTGTGTGACCAGTAAAGTACCAAAATGACATTCTGAGTTTGATTGAGGTATTTAACTATTTTTGGCAATAGAAACAGAGTAAGAAACTTCTTCCAAACACACACATAGGCATTACTTGCATTTGTGTCTATCATCTACGAAATTTTATATGAAACTAAATAACGTAGCTGTTAGAAAAATATAGCAGCAAATTAGCAGAATATCTAATGCACATTTACCATAAAGTACGTGCTAAACTTAAAAATCCCACCCCCTTGTTGGGCCCAGTCCTGTAGCCCTCGGTCAGAAAGAGAGCATCAGTAAGTTCTGTGGGAGACATCTTGAGCAAGACCTGCATTTGCTGCACTTCATGCACTTCTGTTCAGGTCAGGTCAAAGAAATGAGAGTCCCTATCTGCTTTCTAAGAAGAACCCTAGGAAGGTAACTTCTGAAGCAGTAATAGTTCATTGCAAAGCTCCATCAAGTTCTTAATTTACGTAAGAACAAAGAGAGCTTTCTCACTGAGTTTCAGTTCTCTCTCCTTTCATTCTGAAACACTGCCTAACACAGTCAGAGGAGATGCTGTTAGGCTGCAAAACCAAAAACTTTTGAACAATACCATATTCAATTCCCTTCTTCCACTGAAGCCTTTTAATCCTGTTACATCTTTAAAAATGCTGGCTAACTCCTGAAGTCCTTATTTATTTTTTTTTTAATCAAGGCTTTATGTGGCACAAACTAATAAATGTAGTGATACCTTTGGCTGTAGGAGGGCTTCAGAAGTTGGTCAGATGTGAAGAGATTATGCTGCTAAGTCACCAGAGTATATTCATGTGTTCTCAAAAATTTTCAACGAAAGTACAGTTGCACACTGTTTAATACTGTGGTCAACAAAATTTTGCTTACAAAAAGATATATTATTAGCATTAACCAGAATCTGATGAAGAACAGAATAAATTGCCCAAATATTTTGTATATTTTAATGTTTTCTACAAAACTTTAAATTGAATGTATATTTCTATATTAGTTACGATAAGAAAGTAATAGAACCAGTTACTTTAAGTTTCTACAATATTTTAAAATTTCTCTACATGGTTCTTTGGAGGTATAAAATGGCTCTGTAAAAATCTATTTCTTCTTTCTGCTGTGAACAAAACTTTTATAAAACAGAAAACTCCTTTTTAAGGTTGCAGCAATTACATTCCTTGGATGGGTCACCATAATTGAATTACAGTGTCTACTGTAATAGAAAATGTTTATGTTTTTATGACTAAAATATTAAAATATATTTTGTTAATTTATATAAATCAAAATAGGTGTGTTATTTATTCAAGCTGTTTTTGGTTTTCATCTGTATCTTCAGTTCCCAATTACTGATATAAAGATCTCTTCCAACAGCACAGTTTTTACTAAATTCTTAGACTTTAAACCACCTGATTTTTAGCTTTATCAAAATGCATGATTTACTGTACATTAAACATAGTAATTTCAATGCTTAGTATCACAAAAATCAACACCCACAAGAACAAGACAGTCACTTCTAGTGAAACAGTCTCAAGACAAATTCATAGATAATATTTACAGAACACAATAGGAATATTTTGATGAATATTTTACGTTGCAACATTTTAGATAAAATTATAAGAACCACAAGAAACTTTTAGACTTCATTTTGGTTTCAGCATACAAGCCCAAGCTGACTCTCTGCTGTGAAATACTGCACGCACCTAGTCAAAGAAGAGCTACGGCATGATTTTGTTCAGCTGGTCTGCGCTCACATAGCCACAAGACATATTGAATTCCTTGTCTGGCACAGGCAGTGCAGTTGCGTTGAGCACGAGGCCTTGTGGAGAGTGAACGATATGAATAGATGTATAGTCTGGGACAGGTATCTCTGAACTTGGCATTTCTGCTGTTGAAGCTCCAAAATTGACACCAGTAGTGGTAAGGCTCTCTGTGGTGAAGTAAGCGTCTTCGTTACAGCTTTGCTCCTGAACATACGGCTCATCCTCTTCATGGGAAGTCACAGCAATACATTTTTTCACATCTGCCTCACAGAAGTAGGTGTTGTCCATGGTGAAGTTTTGTTCTGTGCAGCCTTCACATTGTGCTCTCCCCACCTTGGATTTCTGCCCTGGTGAAAGTACAACACTGCCTGCTGGAGTAATATCACTCACTTGCGCATAAAAGTCAGTATTTGTCAATGAATTCTGGTTACTTAGCTGGGTATGGACCGATGGACTAGCTGAGACAATGCTGTCTGCAAAAGGTGGCCACAGCTGGTTATTTTCAGACTGAGTATTCATAAGCGCCCGCTGGGTGTCTGTGTTGGCAAGGCTTGGAAGTGACTCATCATTATCTTTTCTATCAAGGCACAAGAGATCCTCTTCTTTTTCAGTTACCTTTTTGAACTGATCAACATCAGATATGGCGTCACATGTGTCACTTGCACTAAAGTCTGTCTCAGGAATATCTGGTTCACAACAACTGGCCCGTCCAGAATCATCATCCTTTGCTCCCAAGCAACTGTGTGATTTCAGATGATCTTCACTCAGGAGCCTGTCTGTATCTGAGACTCTGTTCTTTTCATCAGGGTCTTCTATGTCCAACTCAATAAACTCAACCCACAAGTCATCATTGTATAGCTGTGTCTTGTAGTTGTCATGGCTGGCTAAGATGGAGTTCACTTCATCTAGCTTTCCTTTCTATAAATCAAAAAAACCCGAATATTATGAAGGAATTAATAAAACATGCTCATACTTCTCATGATGTTAACTTAAGAAAAGGTAACTGTAGCTGATGTAATAACTGCAAGGGGTTTTTTTATTTTATGAAAACTATGCTGTGGCCATTTACCCCATGTCACAATTTTTTCCTACAAAATTTTTTTGTCTGGGACAGCAATTGTCACCTGCTACTACTACAGTGATTCCCACCATAGATTTCAGAGCACAATCTTACCTTCAAGAGATCTGGATCAATCCCTTTAATCTTTGGAACTGGCACAGGAGGAAAAATCAGCATTTTTAACCTAGAAAAAATAAATGATGGCTTTTAATTGACAGTGGTCCTGAGGAAATTAGAAAGAAGCGAGCCGTACACTGTGTTTTTACTTAATTACTTCAAAACTGAAACGTTTGAAGATTCAATTTCAAATAGTCCTAAAGAGAAGAATTACTGTTTTCTCTCAGTGCAAATAAAAACCAAGTTTTCTGCAGCCTTCCTTGTTGAAATCACATACATTTATGTGGGAATCCATTCTGGAGTCTGGTCTTTGAAAATTTAATGCTTTATAAAAAGAGAGTAAATTCCTAGATCTCTGTCAATATTTCCCTTTTTTATATAATTTTAAGAGGAACCTCATACAAGCCTCAGTGTGCAGAGTGACTTTCTCAAAATTCTTTTTTTCAGGCAAACAGTAGTCTTGCATAAGCCCAATGAATTTAAATAAGGAAATAGAAAAAGGGACTTGGTGAAAAAGTGAATTACTTTAGAATTTATAAATAAAACAGAAACACAACTGCAAAAATTTAGGTTAGTATTTTGCCATCTCTATGACACTTTTGTTTTCTGAACTACTAACATAACAAGTAATATATAATAATGACAGGGCTTTACCCTTGTTGAGAAAGAACTAGTAACTTGCTTATGCTTGTACATACCATGGAAATACATATTATTCTAATCCTTCATAAAGTGAATTTCTAATTCTTTGAGGGGACAAAAAAACCACCCCAAAACCCAAATAGAAGGACGATTTTTCATTAATAATAATCCAACAATAGACTATCATGATTATCTCCTCCATTTTATACCCCTCCTTCTTTTGCAAACAGGTAGTTCCCAAAAGGAAAATCCAACATCCTCTTTATACTGCATTACTTGTGTGTTTTAGAAAGTAAGCTGTGGGAATGGTAGATCTAAATCCAAATGTTAGTTTTGCTGTATTGTTAGTGACCTTGGTGAGGTCCAGAGAGGATCACAGGAGTCTTAAGGAATGCTAGAGAGGAATTTAGTCACCTTCTGCTTAACTATGGAAGGCCCAAATTCCCCAGCTGTTTTTGTTTTTGGCAGACACTCAAAGTTCTGCCCAGCAAGCCTCAGTGAGAGCCAGAACTCCAGTAATTTTCCACCTAACCCCTGGAGGGGCTGTGTTAGCTATGCACTGGCTGAGCTCTCAGGGTACCAGTTTGACTTGCACTTACAGTTGAGTCCACAAATCATCTATTCTGACAGGATTGGGCACTGCTTCTAACAAAACAGTCAAGGGATTTTACCACTTGCTGCCTGGAAAATTCAGGAGGGAGAACCACACTGTGCTCCTTTCTTGGTCTTGCATAATTCAAGCCTGCATCTTTCAACTCATATGGCCTAACCCCAGGCCATAGGTCCTAGGGAGTATGGTTCAGATCTTGTGAGATCAGACTTGAGGAAAATATGAACTGGTATCTTTTCATATACAGAAGAAAACTGAGTCTGGATATTCTGCATTATGGGAAATCTACGCAGCCTGCTCCTCTGCAGAAGACACTGCCATTCCTACCACCAAGTGCACCAGCTTGAAGGAAAGGATGCAGGCCCACAGGTCCAGAAAAACTTTCCAGATGAAGGGTCCTCAGTGGGGGAGAGCTTCCTCCAGCAGTCATGATTATCATGGAAGATAACAGTCTGATCAAAGACATGCTTCAGTCCTCAAGATCTTTTGTGACAAAGCCACTCCTTCCTCAGTATGCTGACCTTAGTGAGGTCCTGGCCCTTCGTGCAAGTTGTTCTTACTCCATTCTGACACATCAAGATTTTGTCATGCACTGTATCAAGAGCTTTGCTCTTAACTGTGGGACCAGGATGCTATTGCAGGGAGTGGCTTCCTGAAATTAAGCTCTGCCAAAGCATAGTGCTGCTTGACTAAATTATTTTTTTAGAGCTGCTCCAACTGCACCATATTGTTTTCATTTCAATTACTTGTCCTTATGCTGGTATGTGCAAAACACCTCATGTTCCTTTTCAAAATGTGTATACAAGACCACTGACAACACGCATGTGTGCACTGGGACTTGACCATGGTGTTGCTCCACAAACTAGGACAGTACTCGTAGGACATTCAAGCTGAATTGTTCTGCCAAAACCTACCCCTGAACACACATATTAGGGGATGAATTCATTCTGAGACCATTTTGTAATTGTTATATAGATAAAAATGTGTCATTGTTTCATTTTTATAATGACACAATTTTATAGGTTTTATGACACAATCCTGTGTTTTGTTTTATTTTATTCCTGTTATTTATAGAAGCCAGTCTATCCACAGAGACCAAATACTCCCCTATGACTCACGCTCTTTCCCTTGGCTCAATGAAGAAATAGTCAGAGATTAGTGGAATAGCCTAAGAACAAAACCAAATATATAGTTACATTTGTGTGAAACTTTTGAAAAGTATGTAGGTAAAAATAGTGTTTACAAAATTTGAATGGACTTTAAAAAGAATCCCCTTCAAAGCCCAAGTAAATTAACTATGTAAATACTGTAGAATAAAATGTTCTGCAATCCAAAAGGAAGAACTGTCAACATATTCAGATTCCCATGCTGAGGGACAGTACATGCAGATGCCATGTGGTTTAGGAGAATGGGCAATCCTCAAAATAGTTTCTAGTCCCCCAGATTTGAAACCACTGAAGCACCCTATTTTTTAAGCTACAGGCACATAAAATCTGACAAATAAAAACTTTCTACCTTGGTTGTTTAGATAGCAGGATTAAGATCACTGTTACGGCCAGCCCACATGCTCCGAAGATAACAACTAAGAACCATGGAAACTCAATTTCTGAAAAAACAGAACAAAACCATGTTAGTAGGGATCTGAATCTCTTCTGCATCTTTAATTTCAACCTTCTCTTCCACCACCTGAGGATTCCAAAGTGGTAAAAACTTGTAAGAGAATTTTTGGTTACTTATATGTGAAAGTTCTGTGTTAAGAAGAAATAAAAACACCCTTTTGGTCTCACTACTTTCCATGATGCATTTGTAGGTTCACTGCGACTGCCTGCAAAAACAGAACTGGGTTTTAAAATATAAACAAGATCTTAGTGCAGACAATATTATGTAGCACAATCACTCATGAAGAACATGCTACCAGTAGTCCTGACAGCATATAATGCCACAGACCATGTTACTGCTTGCTCACCCGAGCTGAGAGAATGTTATTAATAGCATACTAAATCATAGGCAAACTCTCTCACAGAAGCTAAAATATGGTGGTGTCAAAAAGCATACTGCTCCTCTTTCTAAAGGCTGAACATTAGTTATGTTGTGAACCATCAACTGGGAAAATAAAAATCTTCCTTTTATTTACCTTGCAGGTGGCTACAAAAAATTCAGGTCATTGGGAAATGCAATATGGTAGGAATGAAAAACAATGCTGATAAATGAAATGGTTTATCTTTTAAAGACTGGAAATTCCATTATACTTAAGGTGACACTGTAGAATACAAAGTATAGAGAAATTTATTCTGGCTGTAGTTTTAGGTTCTTCTAATTTGTTCCCAATTTTAAGTTTTCCATCCTAATTTCACTCATTTTTTGGGCCAACAAATACTGGGCAGAAAGCTTTAGAATTCTACACATGAACATAAATATACATTCTCTCAGGGAAAAAACAAATTCAGGTACCAGTTTTATCCCTGTGCTTCTAGCTTAGATTTTGACTTGTTTTCAGGCATGAGTAAAGTCCTATCTGGATATATCTGTGTTAGACAGGTTCCTATTTTAATGAAGAACCAGTAGCTCCTTGTCACGTCAGTGACACCTGTGAATGTCCAGCTGCTTCAGAAAGTTAGAATATTGCATTTGAATTTAACTAGTCTAAATTTTTAATACATGGAAAATTTAAATTTTAATTCTGTGTTTCTAAAGCTGATATACAAAACAAGCAAGAATAAATTCTCAGTTAAATCAGATCACTACTGGTGTGTGAGATGTATGGGTATGGATTAACTTGCAGAATCTGAATTGCAGTGACTGAAGAAAACTGTGCTTGTAGGATGGCCTTAGCTTTTCACAGTATTTTAATTTTATTAATATGAAAAACTTGACAACTTAATGCAGCTGGGGTTAATCCACATGTCCAGAACATTAGCTGTTCATATATATTAGGAATGAAAACTAGTAATATGAAGAGTTAAAAATGGAAATATAGCAAGATTTTGAAAAATAAGAGTTACGTGTGGTTTTATTTAACATCTTCATTAATACCCTGGAAAATGAAGTGAAGCAGCCTGTTAAAATAATTTGATGAAAAGCTCATATTTTGAAAAGTTAATTTAGTAGCTCAGACCTGAGAATGCTTCAGGAAAAGGCACCATCTTGTTCTTTTAATAAAAGGAATGTGGTGCTCAATGGCTGTTTCTTCTTCTGTCTTTAACAGCACTTTAAAAAGAAGACAGAAGCAAGAATCAGAAAAACACTCACTTGTCCTTGAGAGAATTGGGCAGCTCATAAAAGCACATCATTCTGACAACAAACTTAGCCAGCAGTATAACACTTTAATAGAAGTGACAATTCACTACTGGAGTGCTCATTTTAGATAATGAAGTATGAGTTTTAACTGTATTTTAGGCTCTGTAAGATGTGCAACAGCAGTTACTACTTCTGATTCTTAAAGCTATCTGTATCTTTCACCACCACCGAAAAGACAAAAAGACAGCATGGTTATAAAACTATTTTGCTGCACTTTGCTTACTTACCTTCAGCACAATGAACAAATTCAATGCCTGCTTGAGAAAAAGATACATAAAGGATTTCACTGAACTCTCCAAATTTTTCAGAGGTACGTTGTCTTGATCGGACTCGTATCTCATAATCTCTTCCCATCTTCAGAGAGTACAGTGGAACCATTGTTGAGATCCTGGGTTCTAACTGTAAAGACAGAAGGACTGTGATTTATTTGTTTTGAGTTGTACTGGCAATTTTACACAGCTTCTTGATTTCAGAAATGAACTTTTGAAGGTGTTTTGCTACTTGGAACTGTAAGGATACCATGAGAAGAGTTCAGAGAGAAAATTCACACCATTTACTTTTGACTTATTAGCCATCAGGCTTTGTTGTGATTCAGGGGACAAGAAGTGGAGAATCCAAGCTCTCTGTCAATACAGTCAGTGAAGAAAGGCACCTGCTCCCAGTTACATGCCATAAGTAGGTGGTGTGAACATCTCCCATTGATCTTATCAAATTGTTAATCCTTTTTACTGTTACAATACAACATTACTGAATTAATTAAAGAATTGTAAAAAGAGAAATGATTTAAAGGCCTTCTAACCAGATGTGTTGCATCTTACAAATGTATTTATTTGGGGAACACTGCATAACTCCCAAAATCTTCAACTGCATATAAAATGTGATAATGGACACCTGTGAGAGCTGGCATCAGATTGTTGATCTTGAGACTTCTATATTAAGTACTAACTGCAACATACTTGGATACCGCCACATATCAAACTACGTAGGACGTCACTTAATATGTACAATTTCTCCTATTACTCCTCTGAGAATCTCTATTTTAGTTCCAACAGCCCAACAAAAGTACACTACAATAAGGACAATGTGCTCAAAAGAGAAATTCATGTGGCAGATGTCATATTCTAATTTTACTTAAGCATCAAGGATGATATCTTCAACAATACAATCCTATAACCACTGCAGCTGCATGATCTAAACTTGAGACACATTCTGTTGGTAGCTATGATCTGTGGGGTTCCCTGATCCCTGGTGGCTCCAGACTCAAGTGTTCTGAGAATCAACTAGTCAGATTTTGGAGGAGGCAGTGATCCCACACAGACTGCCTTACTCTGCTAGTTGTTGGGCACAAGATCATGGAGAACCATTGCTCTACACCACAAAGGTTTTTAACATGTGAAGACTATCCAGTTGAAAAGTATAAGAAAAGGTTTACTTATTTTGTGCTATGAAGCCACAAAGAAATAGTACACTAAAGTTTTATGGGTAGGGTGTGTTTTTGTCTGTTTGTTTGTAGGTTTTTGTTGTTTGTTTGTTTTTCCTGAGACAATTAGTGGAGATTCTTAAGGATGCTGTTTTCACACCTTGTTTGAAAACACATCAGCCTCACAGGGTCTGTATAGCTATTGCTAAGTCGTGACTTGAAGAGACATAAGAGGAGACATAATTTTAGTCTAGTGAATGTAATGGGCAACACTTGAAGGTAAGAGGGTACAATTTTAAAATGATACCCATCAAGGAGCTAAGAACAATGATGAAATCTTTTCAAACTGTGGGCCATATTACATTTGACTCTGTCTCATAAACACCTGCTATATGAGGGTGGAGATTTTACTGTTTTTAGGAAGTTTCTCAGAAAAATATGTTGATCCTCTTATCACCATAACTTACTAACACTTTACTGATTAAAGTTTTAGTACTCTTTCAATTCATAAGTTATCTATTTTTAATTAGTAAATAGATTGAAAAAAATGAATGCTATACATGAAAAATCAAACATGTCCATCCCAAAGCATCTAAATAATTACAAACAAGTCTCAGTAAGGGGGAGTAAGTACAGTGTCAAGTACTATGAATTAATTTTTGTATCTTTTTTTTAATCAATTATATGTACAAAACATTATGGTATATTTAAGCGGTCAAAGATTATCCTTTGTGTAAAACACTAGTTATAACAGTATAACTAGACATCTATCTCTTTTCTGCTTCAACAGTCAGTACAGAAGAGATTTGTAGCAAAGAATACAAAGAGTGAAATTGTTGCTCCAATGCTGTTTTTCAGAGTTTTGCTATTGTCTTAGGCCAGACCAAGATTTTGTTCAGAAATTTCTCTTTTGTGCTCTGATAGCATCTCAGGGAATTATGCCTTGTTTGTCTTTTTAAGCTGAAAGTCACAATAACATACAATATATACAGCTGCAGTACAAGATAACCTATAGTACTATTTTTCTTGAGGCAAGTATAGTATTCAGCAATTTCTTATCTGTTTTCTGAAAGAAGAAACATTGATCTTCAAACCTTTGCTCTCCTAAGAAGAGCTATTCTCAAGGCATGCTGGAATTATTGATGGTACTGGATCAAGAACAAAGCTTTATTAGGGTATTTATACAATTGATACCTAAAGGCTTATAAACAAAAAATAAACTGTGCATTTTAAAAGAGGTATCCTTATTGCCTATCACACTGCTTTTGTGAATTCCATAAATACTCTGCAGAGTTTCAACTTCTTAAGGAGTATTGATTTACTGCCTAAACTTAACTCATTTCACAGGCTTTAAAATATAAATGCTATACAGTAAGTATAGCTTAAACAGTATAGAGAGAAATTCAGTCAAGTCTTAGAAAAAAGTTTTGACATTCCAGGCCTGTTTGGCTGTAGACTTACTACTAAGGAGTGGGATAACCAGAAAATGCTAACATTGAGAAGGATAAGAAGGGAGAAGGGGTCCAAAGTCTTTCACAAATGAAGGCAAGCAAACCAGTTTGACTCTGTCCCAACTGGTAAATTTGCCTTTTGCCAACTAAGATGAATTCAAAACAGTATTATCTATTTTCTTTCTGTCAGTTAACTGAGTTCATATTAATAGGAAAGCAAAGGAAGGGTTCTTCTCTGAAATGATGTTCTTATTGCATTGACCTGGTATTCAGGAAGAGTTCTCCATATGCAGATTTGCCATGACACACTGACACTTAGCGTATGCATTCAGGTAAGCTGGGTACAATTTCCTCCCTGTAATAGGAAAACTAGCTACATGAGAAGTGATTTTCAAACAGAAAATTTAAAAGATTTAGGGTATATATATATTTTATCTTTTCATGGACTATCCATATTGTCACAAATTTGTCATTGCTGTTTGGTATGAAATCTGTATGTCTTATCTATGCTGCATTATTTTTATTTGCTTATTGTATCAAATTTTAAACTATAACTGAAAGACTGAAAGCTTTTTTTTTTTTTTTTTAAATCTACTGAAATGATAATTATAGATACTAGAACTTTACAGGTACTCTGAAGAATCTGGACTGGCATGGTGACATGTTCCATGAAAAATATTTTGTTCCAACTACTAAAAATACTAGGCACTGTTTGAAATAGCTGAGGTTTAGGAAAACAATAGAGAAATATTTTAACCTTGAAAAAAACCTGTATATATCTGACTACTGCTAAAATTTCTAACCTAACACAGGGATTTCAAGGTTTGTTATTTTTATCCTGTGTGTCAACTATCTTGATGCATAAAGTCACAATGTTTGCTAAAAAACTTAAGAAGAATATGGGTATATTGTTTAATACTTAAGGTATCATTTAATTAGCAGTTACAAACCTGTTGCTTTTCACAGTAGTACAAAAGTGTTAGGGACAGAACAAGCCTGCACTGTACTATGACTATTGTATAATAAATATTTGCTTCATACCTCCTTCCATTTTGTCTCATTAACTTCTTTGTACTGCAATTCATACTCCAGAGTAATCCATCCCTTCTGAACATCTGCTGTTGGTGGTGGATCCCATCTTACTTGGATATCCCCATGGATCCCAGTCTGACTAGTATTTAGCAGAGTCCAGTTAAGGTGGACAGGGGGATCAGGTAGTACTGTTTAAACAGAGTATTTGGAATAAAACAGCCAGTTTTCAATGTGAAATTATCATTCTTACTACACACTATTAAATGATTTCAAGACTGAAAAAGCATATTAACCACATATTTGCTGATTAAAATCTAAACCTATGAATCAATGACAAAGTCACTACAAGTCTGGTAACAAGAAGGCACCCTGCCCCTGGTGGTAGACATGCTCTGTATAAATCTCACCTGAGTGACTAATAAAGAAGACTAAGAACATATTACCTATTACTACTTTCTCCATAGCAGCTTACAAAACACTGAGACATAACCAATTCTCCATTAAAATTCAGATTTAGAGTTCTCACTACAAATAAAAACAATAATTGGAGTAACACAGAAAGATAAATATTTAGTAACTAAACATACAGAAGTATAAAAACTATGGCATCTGAAAAATTAAGCTAATTTTGCTCAGCTGAAGAAAAGAGAGCAGTGGGTATTCTAGTCACTTGCAGGAATAAATTAATTGCATATACATACACCACTGCTCTGAACAAGCAATAACATCTGCAAAGTCCCAGAATGCCACAATTTGTATTGCAATAAATATAAATTCTATCTTGGAAATGATAAACAACCTGATTATGTGGATTAGTGTTGATTCAGTAACAAAAAACTGGTTCCAGAACTTTGTAGGATCAAGATTTTAACATCATCCTTGTTCACACTGAATAAGTGTATGTAACATCCATTAGAAAGCGCTCAGAGGGACAGCGGAGCTCATCTGCACACATTTGAGAGATCACTGGTATTCAGAAAGAGAAACCATATATTTGATTTTATCCTTTCAGCTTTCTTACTCTTATTTGGCCAATATTTTCCAAATCCCTTCCTATATATAATATTTTTTAGAAACTAACCTTTCTGAAAGGGAAAATTTAAATACAGTATGAGTAATATGAAAGCTTATAGCATCACACCTACTGTGATATAAATACATAAAGGGGAAATGCATAATGGAAGCATACCTATTTCATCAACGCTGAAACATTTTTCATCAAATACTTCATCTTTATTGGCAAGCTTAACACAATATGGTATCCAAATAGAGGTGTAGGATGTGTTGAAATAACAACTATTTTCTCCTGCAGTGATATAATCAGGGCATTCTTTCCAGTCTTCATCATTCCTAGAATGACAACAAAAATGCAATATAAATGAGAGAGAGATTTATAGATCTTGCAAAATACAAATTATAGATGTTACAAGACACATTGTTGATAAGTCATAACTTTTATGGAAATGAGTAAAACATATAAATATTGACTGTGATTTACAGTGAAGCCAAACCACTATCCAAGGAACCTGTATAAATGAGTTCAGGTTCTCATGTACTGTTAGTGGCATTTCTATGCTTTGGATGCTGCTTCCAAAAGAACAGTCAGAGAGCACATCTTGCTATGCTGGTAGCTGCTTATGACTACCAGCAACCACAAACTTAGGTACATTTGAAATGCATTTACGCAAATGTTGTTCAGGCAAAGTTAAACTGCAGTAAGATGTCTATCTACATAATTAAGTCTGAAACAGTGAAAACCAGTCTTTATGGCAGATCAATACTGCAACACCTGCACAGCCAAAGGACAGGGGAATGTGTTGCTCTGGTGAGTTGAATTGGGAAGCAGGCACTGGAGCACTGATTGTGCACACGGGAAAGTGCCCAAGGGTGGATGCTCCAGGAGACCTGGCGGAAAACAACCCAGGACCGCAGGATGTGAACAAAGGGAAGAAAAATACAGCACTGTCAGTGAGGAAGGGCTAAATTCCTTCAGATACAGAACTTCTAAAACACGTGCTTTGGAACTGCTAGCAAGAAACCTCTTATATTTTTCTATTCTGATTTTGTTCAAAAATTCATAAATGTTCTTTGTAATTAAAAGAATTGCAACAGGAAATACCACATTCTTTTCATCTCTTAAAAAGGACAAACCAGCTGAGTTACAAAGAGTGGCATGAATTCTCAGACTGAGAAACACTGCTACTTGTGTAGGGTCATTTTCATGCAGCCAAGCTGAAACTACCACAGCAGGTTCAAAACCAAAAAAGTCTGCAGTTAAAGCAAAACGGGAATGACCAAATTGTTTGAAATAGTCTACAGGAAAAGTGACAGACATTTATTCAGTACTTTTGAAGTCACTTTAGAAAAACAAATCTCATGGCAAACAGATCTGCTGTTGCTGTTCTTTATCTTGATACTGTCTCTCAGCCCAAATATAGACTGAACACAGATATTTTCAAAAATTACAGTTGTGGTTTGTTAAAAATATACTGTAAATGTCTTTTCCTACTAAAAGTCATTGAAGCTACACAGTAGGAGGATTAAGCTAAATCAATTACACCAGAGTATCCTTCAATACTGGAGTGGGTGCTTAAGAAGTAAAAAGGCAGATGCTACACAAATTGCGTAAGAAGATTTCTGCCACTAAGCACCAGTCTTGTGCTTAGCTGATGAGACCAGACACTTTTATAAAAGAAATGCTGTAGTACTGCCAGATCCAGGACTTGATAAATATGTATGTGGTTTGATATTATAGCTTCTGTTAAGTATGAGACTGAGTAAGATGACTGAGCTCAGTCCTGAGCCTTAAATGTTGTTTGCATATTGAACAGAAATATTTTTAATGTGGATGTTCAATTCACATATTTTATTGAAGTATTCTGATTTCTAGGACAAAGAAGAAATATGTGATCTGCTCAACGTACGTGGCACTGCTTTATTGTAGAGTTCTATTAATTTTTAAAGTTTGTACTCTTGTGGTACATGCCACTGACAACTGCCAGCTAAACATTTACAATTAAGTAGTGGTTTTAACTTGGATCCCTGTATTTCTGAGAGATCTCAGAAGAGTAAGTAGGAGAGTCAGACTTTAGGCTTATGTTTGCTAAGCAAATGTATCATCACCTGTAGAAAGTGTCTGTAGAAAAAAAAAGAATGAAACTCAGTACTTAGATGGAACAGAACCTCACATCCCCCTTTTCATGTGAACAAAAGCCCTGTTTTCCTTAGACATTACTGGCAATGTGTTTGTCCTCTTTCAGGCTAATCATTGTAACAACTTGAAAATTATAAAAGCTTAAGTGGAACACGAATCAGAATAGAACAGGGCTCAATGAAACATAGTCTCCAGCCTCAGAGCAGCCTTTTCACCTGGACCTGCACATTCAGACTTTAATCTAGCAACTGATCAATGGGAGCTTTATAAAACTTTGATAAAAATTTGAAAGGGGATTGTAACCAAACTTCACATCTGTGCACAGATATAACAAAACTCACAGTTGCAAGTTATGTTGATAAGGAATAAACTGAAGTTTCCTATTAAAAACTCCTTTCCCAAGCCACACAGTGTTCAGTTTTGGATTCTGAAACCTGGACGTAAGTTTAATAAGAATGTGTTCTTATCTGCCAAGTAATGCTTGTTGCCGCAAATTGCTTAATAATTAACAACAACAAATTCTGACATTGAAAATATGCACTTAAACCACAGTTTTATGGCCTTAAAACAGTATGGCTCATATCACAGCAAAAAATTAACAGCAACGAGCTAACAGCCATAGCAAAAACTTCTCTTTCTTTTACTCTTTCTTTTGTTCTTTCCATATTATTACCTTTTCATGTACAATAGTTGTATTCTTCCTGGAGCAGTAAGGTTATAAAAATTCCCATCAGTCCAATAACATGAAAATGTCTCCAGTTCAGGTGATCTGCACTTGCTGATTTGTGGCCACCGTAAAAGGTCTGTCAGGAAAAATGGCAGGGGACAGAAGGAGACACATTAAACAAATCCATAAGCCAGACTAACATGCTGCTAAAATGAAACTCAGCATTTTTAATGAATAATTAACTTTTCTTTCAATTCCTTATGCACAATGAGGCAAGATTTAAATACGTTTATGTGCATATATGTAGATGACTATGCTTGTAGAAACAAAATCTGAAAGATGGGTCAAGCTCTCTTTCGTGCAGTGTGAAAGTGTTAGAATCACAGACTGACACACAACTGTAGTAGAACAGAATAGAAAAGACTATTTCAGTTGGAAGGGACCTACAATGCTCATCTAGTCCAACTGCCTGACCAACTCAGGGCTGACCAAAAGTTAAAGCATGTTGTTAAGGGCATTGTCCAAATGCCTCTTAAACACTGGCAGGCTTGGGGCATTGACCACCTCTCTAGGAAACCTGTTCCGGTGTGTGACCACCCTCCCAGTAAAGAAATGCTTCCTGATGTCCAGTCTAAACCTCCCCTGGCACAGCTTTCAACCATTCCCACGTGTCCTGTCACTGGATACCAGTGAGAAGAGCTCAGCACCTCCTTCCACTTCCCCTCCTCAGGAAGCTGTAGAGAGCAATGAGGTCGCCCCTCAGCCTCCTTTTCAGGGAGGGAGCCCTCAGCCCCTCCTCACAGGACACGCCTTCCAGCCCTCCCACCAGCTTTGCTGCCCTCCTCTGGATGCATTCAAGGTCCTTCACATCCTCCTTAAATTGTGGGGCCCAGCACTGCCCGCAGCACTCAAGGTGAGGCCACGCCAGTGCTGAATACAGCAGGATAATCACCGCTTTTGACTGGCTGGTCATGTTGTGTTTGATTAGTTCAGTACAGATATACCTGAATTAGCACTGCACTTGCTTTAAAGAAAGTGTGGTACCGTAGAGCTTAGTATTTACCCAGCTGAGCAGTTTTGCAATGTGTCTACTCATTAGAGTAGCTACCTTGAACTGAGTTCAGGTTTGTGTATACAACGTTGTGTAGATATAACCTTGCTCTAAGGGAGATAAAGACTGCCCTAAGCACGTGTCTGTTCTGTCACATGCTGCTTCTATATTCATAATTTCTGTACTTTGTCAAAACTGAAATGATGCAGGGCCATGAAATGACTGCTACAGTTAGTCGGTCTCATCAACCCATGTGAGAAAAATAAAAACAAAAGATGTGGGTATGACTCACTGCTTTCAAAGTAAGTACTTTTTCCTGATTTTTACGGGTCTAATGCTAATGTTTCCTATTTGGCTTGTAAAGCTTTCTAGGGGGAGATCATATGCACATGGAAATGTCTACCTCCCTTCACTGACTATCTGGGAAACATCATCATTTATTTAAGAAAATTTCTCCATAAGGCACTTAAAATGTAGGTATTAGTCAGGTATTTACGACTGGTGAAATGATCCCTGGCCAGGGAATGACATGGTGCTACTACAGGACTCTGCATGGGACGTTCTTTGCAAGTATCACACTGTGAATATCAGAATTTCAGACTAGAAATAAGGAAGTAATTTTTTACAGTGAGGGTGGTGAAACACTGGAAGAGGTTGCCCAGAGAGGTGTTAGATGCCCCATCCCTGGAAACATTCAAGGCCAGGTTGGACAGGGCTCTGAGCAACCTGATCTAGTTGAGATGACCTTTACAGGTCCCTTCCAACCCAAACCATTCTGTGATTCTATGATAATATTTAGTACAAAGCATTTATACTTGAAGTTGTAAAAAGTATTAAGGTACAGACATTCACATCCACCAGATGCTTTCTCCTATGCATGAGGATTTTGTAGCCTTCCTGTATGCTGACTCCTTTTGTTGCAACTCAGACACAGCCACTCAATGCCAAGGAAATTTGTATTTCTTGGGCTTAATGGTTCAAATTGTATGTTTTATATTATGCACTGCCAAGCATCCACATCACGCAGTAACTAATACATGAACAGTATGGATTTCTGTTTTGCTCATCCTGTATCATTGCCTCACTTCACATGCTAGACATTGAACAACACCTGAACATATGTATGTAAATAAGTGATTTTGTAAATTGGGTGGCTTACATTTCCTACAGCCCTCATACCATGCCCCCCTCCTCGCTAACCTAAAATAACTCATGTCTGATTGGAAAGACTTAAACAGAAAGCATTTTTTCTCTTTCTTAGTCAGCATGTTCCTCTTCATTGAACGTAAATTTTTTTTAAAAACTGAAATAAATTTTGAAACAAAGTGCTGCAGCAAATGAATTAAATCACACTGTTCTCTTCAGAAAATATTGAAACAAAACATTTTGACTACTGGCCCTGATTTTGTTTGGTATGGTATTAAATATTTGACAGCTTTGGCCTAAATCCCAGAATACTTTTGATTTTCAGCTTTTACACCCTTTTATATTATTCATCAAAAAATTCTTACATGGTAGAGATTTTTGTTAAAAACAGCACATAATCATGAAATTTCAAACTGTCATAACATAGATCCAAAATAAAACAGAATAAAAGATTCAAGAACAGTATTACAACTTTTTAAATTTATGAATGTTCCAGCTCTCAACCTTGAACCTCCTTTTCTATTTAACTGGAAATCAAATCATTTTTTAAAAACAAAACAAAGAAAAATGAATGAAATTCTGTGCCTTTACTTCTGTCCTGGTTTCAGCTGTAATAAAGTTAATTTTCTGCCCAGTAGTTGGTATAGTGCTGTGTTCTGGATTGAGGATGAGAATAATGTTGATAGCACACTGATGTTTTAGTTGTTGCTGAGAAGTGCTCACACTAAATCAAGGACTTTTCAGCTTTTCATGCTGCCCTGCCAGCAGAGGTTGGGAGCACACAAGAAGCAGGGAAGGGACACAGCAAGGGCAGCTGTCCCTAACAAGCCAAAGGGATGCGCCATACCTTATGGCACCATGCCCAGTATATACACTGGGGGGAGGTGGTGGGGGGACACCACGGCTCGGGGATTGGCTGGGCATTGGTCAGCAGGTGGTGAGAATTATATTGTGCATCACTTCTTTTGTATATTTTAAAATTATTTCTATTTTCCCTCCCTTTTCTGTCCTATTAAACTGTCTTTATCTCAACCCATGAGTTTTGTTTTTTCTGATTCTCTCCCTCATCCCACTAAGGGAAGGTTGGGGAGGGGGAGTGAGAGAGCATCTGTGTGGTGCTTAATTGCTGGCTGGAGTTAAACCATGACAACTTCAAAAGACACGAGTAAAATTGTCTCAGTTGCACAATACCTATAATCAACAAGACATGAGTCTCTCTCTTTTTCTATAAACAGACAGAGTGCAATGAAATACATGTTACGGCTTTTCCCGTTTCTATCCTCAGCTACATACATCAAGAACAAATATAGCATTTTCACCGAAGCAGGTTAAGAATTCTAGAAAATTATATACTGGAAAACCCTCCTAAATTAGAATATTTCTGTTGATGCCTGCACTGTATTTATAGCTAGAACGTGCAATATTTAAAGCCCAGGCAGACCATGTCCTCATCTCCAGGAGTAAATAAAGTCACACTGTCACTTCTTAATGTGATGAAATGAACTGAATGGAATCAAACCTCACTTTTTGAGAGGTCCATCAGGATCTTAGATACAGGCTCTACAATATACTAATGAAGAATTCTGTTGAATTCACTAACTTTATATACAAGCTAAATTAAGGACCATAAGATGTACAAACTCTTCTAAGAAAATGGATCATAACAGAGCTAGAAGTAGCATCAGTTACAACTGGATTAGCAGCGCACACAGAATACAGATTAAGACTTGGTCTCTAACACCCTAACTTCAGAAGAATGTATCCCTAAGACCCTACATTCTTTTCCCCTTCCTCATGACAGGACTCTTAATTCTTTGTTTCACAGGTGTTCCTTCAACAGGCACAAGAATTTTTGATCAGGGAGCAGTTTTGTTTGGGATTCATATACTCTGGTTTATTTGTTTACATATATATATATATATGTATATGCAGTGACCAGTCTGATTTGTACAAAAAAATATCTTCTGATTGATTGTTTCCAGTTTCTGTGTGAAGTTTCCAGCCTTTAAAACCACAGGCTTTTGTGACTGACTGAAGGAAACTGACATACTGACTTGTATAAGGCTTGGCACTCTTGGAGTAGATCTCCTGAGTTCCTTGTTTCCCACACAAGTCAATTATCAATGTTGTACAGGACCCTGTGTGAGCTCCGTCTCCTGAACAAACTGTACCAGAATGTGACAAATTAACACAATAGTTCAGCTGAATGTATTTAGGCATAAAGGCAGCAGGGTACTGAAAGTAAAGGCTGTCAAACTGAGATTTTAAATAGACTAGAAAAGCAGAACAAAACATGGAAACACACTTGCTCTTTTCCTACCTGATCCAATAAGTTCCAGTCAATTTGTCATGAATAAAACCATTTGCTTCATTCAAGATAATGGCTTGGCTGAATATGCAGATTCAACAGTAGAAAACATGGAAAAAATTGGTAAATCTGTGTCTTCCAGTCTGGCTACTAAAAATTTGGTAGAAGAGTTCTTAGTCGTGCCCCTGGGTTTAGCTGAAGGTAAATGTTCAGCTGCCACAACTGTGCTGCAAAGAGTAAAATCTCTTCACATTCTGATCTCATGATGTTATGACCACAGATTAGCCATGGTCTAAATTCTGACTCAAACAGAAGAAGCTGTGCCAAAACAGTAGCTAAAACAATAGGGTGGTTTATGGAAAAAATCAGGAATGCAGATGTGCCATCTCTTCTACTTACATTTGTTTGTGTGTAACCAGCCTGCAGTTTGCTATTTAGTGTAGTTTCAATGCCATATGTCCTTCAATCTTTAAAAAGAGAACATGGTACTGTAACTGCAGCTTACTGAAAGATATATAGAGATGGACTTCAAACCAAAACAAATCCTAAAATTTGGATGGACTTTAAATAGGCTAAAAATAAAGATTAACTTAAAAACAAAAAAAATCTAGAGGTGCCAGAACGCTAATTCCTTTAGATATTATGTTTCCTTGTTTTTTTTCCCTAAAAGTCCCTCTAATAAAATTTAAATTTAAAGGGAGTTAGGGTTAGGGTTACACCCTTTGAGTGTGGAAGAGTAAGGAACAGGAGTTTATAACCAGGGTGTAATAAAATAGGTTATCATCATCTTCAGGAAAGTCCTACTGCCACCAGAGCAATTAGTACTTCTGTGGGAGCAATGGTGGATCAGTACACAAGTTGTACAGAAATGTCTCTTACTAGCAAGGGTATTTCACCTATGGGTAGGTAATATACTAATGAGGATATAAATGATCCAAATAAATCAAACTAATCAAACACAAAATTTTAAAAGAAGATATATTTTTGCTGGACAAAAAGAAGTATTTCTGGTTGTAGTAATTTTAGAAGCTTTATGCAGAATTATCAGAATCTATAATACCTATCAAAACTAGAGCAAACTTAGAGTTACAGAAGAATAACATGTTCCAATATGCAAATCAGTGACAGAAGAAACCTTATGCAACAGTATACATCCTCTAGTAATTCACTCTCAAAGCATACACAATGCGTCATTGCTAAGGCATAATAGAGAAAGATGGAAATGGAAATGTAAGCAGGGGAATTAACTAAACCTAAAATTGGAAACAGTTATGAAGACCTGGAATGTTATTTACTATAGCTTAAATGTGTACATTGAGAGTGAATGCTCTATCAATTAGGTTGTGCTTCTGAATCCACGAAGCTCAACAAATGTTGGGCAGCTTAATAAAGGAAGGCTGATTTTTCTTGTATCAGGACATTCTGATTCATTCAAATTGTGCAGCAAAATGAACATCTGTTGTTGTTCAAATGACGATATTTCAAATAGGTACAGTCTAATACTAATACATTGTCAGATATCACATATACAGAGAGTGGGATATGGTAAGTGGAGACAACAAAGTCACTTCCTCGTCAGGCTGCTTGCTAGTTGGACTAAGCCTTTGCTCTAGGTACAACCTGTCCATGAAGGGCCAACAGTAAAGTTCTGGAACAACTTTTTGGGGAAAAGAAGACATTTTCTTTCACATCAGTAATAAATAAGACCCTTTTGCATAACCTACTCAAGAGAAACAAAGTAAAGTTTAATAACTAAGATGCTACATTGCAATGAAAACTGAAGAGAAATGCTGCTTAAGAGAATGTTTTGTCCATGGAGTAAGTCTAAATATTGTAATACCTCCTGATAAATACAAGTGTTTTGCTGAGGAACATGAAAGAGGCATATGTTTTCACCTCTACACTGAAGACTGCTTTGAGCGGTAATCTGTAGGCATCCCTGCATAACAGATGGCAAGTGTGCACAGTGTTTTGGGGAATGCCAGAAGGATTTTTTAGCAAGTTTGCAACATAATCAATGAACAAAAAAAAAAAAAAAAAATCAATCCTGGAGCTTGGTAATACCACATGAAGAGGCAATGGCTCTTCAGTTTCAGACTGTTCCAGCACAAATTTATCCCTTTTTTTGTCAAGTGAGATTGATATAGTTAAAAAAATAAAAGCCTTGCAGAAGCAGAGCTTTTCCACAGCATCAAAGCCCAATGGCTGTGCTGGTTTTGCACATTCTCTGTGCTACTGAGGATCCACAGAACAGAAATTGATGTGGCTCACTCATGTGGTGTCCATAATAGTACACACAAAAATTAAGTAAATAAAGCTCAGGACTGGGGGAAAAACAATCATGCAGCATTACTCAGTACTACTGCCCATGAAACAGTACAAGGATGAGTGAGGATGTGGACATGTGCCATATTCCATGGTCTTGGGTTTGTGCTTTTGAAATCATGCCCTCCCATTGCAGTGGTGGAATCACATGATTTCTGTTACAGGCAAACCGTATCAACTGGCCTGCCTACATGTATATATATATATAACACATAAAGGGAAGTAGACCTGGAGGTCACAATGTTTGTAAATGAAAGGCAGTTAATGTAACAAACACATTCTAATTATCTATTAATTGATTATATAGTTGTAACTCAAACTGAAATTACATTTTCAAGAAAGTATATAAAAAAAAAATAATGAACAATGCTTTTATCTGTTATGACCATTGCTGTAGATGTTCAGTATTGACTAACGTGTTAGGGCATATGAGGAAATATAGAAGTACAAATGAGGTCCCATGGACAAACAGTATGTGCAATGAGCAAACATCACAAAAGGTCTTCCATGTCCTTCTCAAAACAAACAAATTCTACAGTACTGGCAAAAGTGTCCAACATCCTTCTTTCTCCTGCACACGTGCTAGCAATTTCCAGTCTGAAGTTGCATTCAAAGTTAATAGCTGTCTAAAAGCAAACATATTGCTCACCATCATGCAGCATAATAAAGCCAGCATGCAGAGGTGAAGGGTTGTCCTAGCTGAGACACAGCCCCTGTGAAGCTGCCAGCTTCTCCCCAGAGGTGGGTGCTCAGAAACAGGACCAACATTTTTCCGGAAGATAAAATGAAGTATAATCTGGCATCCCCAAACCAGGCTCCAAGCTGACACTCATCTTCCCCAAACCCTAAGAGGAAAATACTCAAAAGTTTCTGGGTATCCAGACTGTTAGGTGTGAACATAGGTTAAGAACTGCAACTTTACAATTACCTTCATGGAAAAGTTATGCTAGGGTGCATCGTGACCTGACTAAATCTGACAATTTATCTGTCTTGTTTTAACATTAACTCTTTTCATATAAAGAAGAAGCTGTGCAGAGGGGGCACTTCATCAGTGCTGGAGTGAACAGTGAACACACAGCACAGTCATGCTTTGGTCTGGCCAGGGAATAAGACGGGACCAAGCCTCGAGCACCAGAGACAGGCAGAGGCAGTGGGGGACAAGTGGAGTGAGTGCATCGCTGTGCCAGGTGACAGCAAACGGCTGCACACCAGTGTTAGGAAAACAAACAACAGAAGTGCAAACCATGAGAACAAAATGGGGAGTGTTTTTACAAAGAAAAGTTACAGCACAGCTAACATCTGCAGGGGGAGTGGACAAAGGGAGCAAAAGCAGGGAGCACAAGATAAAGAAGGACAGAGACACAGGAGAAAAAAATGATGAGAAAAGATTACATGTTTGGAAAGAAAAGCACAAGAGGACGCCTAAGTGTATGAGAGGATGACAGAAAAGGGTAGCAAAATACTTGAGGTGAAGGCAGAAGAAACATAATATTGGCAAACTATAGATGAAACATGGGAGCTGATACAAACTTGCAGTCACACTGTTGCTCAGTTTAAATACTGAAGATGGTAATTTCTTGGTCCAGCACATACATATCCTGATAATATAGAGAAGAAACTGCATGTATCTGGGATCACCCAAAACAGATACTTAAGTAAGAGACTGGAGGAGAAAGCAGGTGGCTCTAAGGACAGTGTGAAAAGAACAAGCAAGCAATGATGCAGTGCACCTCTATTTAAGGACACTTGCAGAATAATGACAACCCAACAGAAGGACTGAGGTCTTCACAAACCTAACAAGGTTTCAATCTGTAATCACTGTAATCAGTGCTCCATAAAAGCAGGCCCGTGAATTTGCCAGGTTTCGTTAGACAGATGCAGCTGTGTATTGTCAATTACCAATGACACTATGTCCCAAACTCTGTATTTCATCATGGAAACAGTGCTGCTTATGCACAAATGCATCCTGATGTTTCATGTTATTTATTCCCTCTCCACACCCTCATTACATTTCAATGAAGTAACTCACAAAGATAGTAGCCCTCAATCTGGCCTTGTTCTTGACATTCTGTCCTCTTAATTCATGCTGCTTTTGGGAGACATGAGTCAAGTTGTAAATTCTCATACTTCCCAATGCTGAACTTTCAGGCTACTTCTGGCTTTGGAAGATTTTAACCATTCTTCAAAATAATGACTTTCTAATTTATGTGCAATAACACTTTCATACATGACAGAAGAATTCTGTCTCATACTCTACAGAGATTTTCATAGAGTACAAATCATCAATCTTCATCTGAAATTTGAAGTAGTAGAATTTGGTGTGGTTTTTAGTCAAGTGAAGTAAGTGAAGGAAAAATGCCAGTTTTATCCACAACCATCTGAATGTCTCTGAAGGAAACTCCCAAAAGTCAGCAGCAGTCTTGTTCTTCACTCCAGAGGGAAGTTCCCTGTTACAGTCACCATATATCAATATAAAAAACTAAAGAGACAAAAAACATTCAGAGGCTGTTACTAGGATTATTTGTTACCTTACACACCTAGAGTGAAACTCCAAGCGACATTACTGACCTGTCATTTAGAGATTCCTCTGAAAAGTCCCGCTACATGATCTACCTGACACAACCAGGGCACGTGCACCAAACAAAAGTTGAGCCCTCAAAGCAATCCAAGGAGTTACCTCCTGTACTCTGATCAGTGACAGTGATGACTGAAAACTGCATACAGCTTTGAACACTGAAGACTGAAAGTCATGCTCATTCTTCACAATTCTTCATGATGAGAGCCACCTGGTTTCATCTTTACAAAGACTGTGAAGTATACAGGGGCTTATACAGTACTTTCACCCTTTCTGCACATCTGGACCATAATGTCATTTCTTGGGTCACAAAGAAGACTGAATTGATTTGAGTGTTTTAGAACTGGCATGCAGCTTTTCTCCTGTGCTTTTTATAGTGTCTATTTGATTATTGTATCCAGGATGTTTGCCTGTTCAGTAATTCAGAGCTTTAATATTGCAATGAATCATAAACTATGAGTTAGCAGCTTCAAAGAAAATCCAGTGAAATTTTAAAAACAAACTAGAAAAGAATATAAATATTCTTTTCCACTCCATTCTCAAACTTAGCAAGAACCTGAGTCTTTGCAGTTTTGTAGTGTTCTTTTAAGAGCATCCTTTCTAGTGAGTTTCAAAATGAAAATGACTGTGACAACAGTTCCGTCCCCCGCTTAAGTAGAGTTCTTGTAGACCTATCAGGATTGTCCTTTTAATAGTATTTATAAAGCAACAATCTTCACTCTTCATTGTCAGAAAAGAAGCCAATATTGTGAGATATCATGTAAGAATCCTTCTAATCTACAAACTAGTTTTCTTTGGAAAAAACAACCAGCCAACCAGAGTACCAAGTTCTTAAGGCCATGACTTACATACAAGCTTTGGATCCCAGCTGGACTTTTGCACACGAAAGGAAATGTATGTGACACATTTAAAATTATAAACAGGGAGTATCTGATATTCTTCCCAAAATGGAAAAGTTGCTGAGCTGGATACGTTTTAACTTACTCTGAAATTTGGTATGATGTAAATACCAAAGGAGAGAGAAGTCACGCCAATGATATTAGACTGATGGAATTACATTAGCAGCAGAAAAACACCCCCTTCAAAGTATTGGCAATTCAACAATAGGATAAACAAAGCACTAGACAACATGCAAACGGGGAGCGCTCATGACTCAGAAGAGAGTTGAACTTAACAGAATACATATTTTCCTTCAGCTTTTATTTCTGTGATCTGGCTATAAGCCTAAAAGACTCTTACGATCTTCTGTATGGTGCTGAGTGGCCTGAAGTATTCCTCCAGACTCTTACTATTGTAGAGGAGATTTAGACAAAACAATCATATTCAAAAGAACAGTGGACATATTTATAAAGGAAATACCTTTTTTTTTTTTTTTCTTTTTTTTTTTTTTTTCCTGACAGACTGCCAAAAGTGATTTAAGTTTTATGTATCCTCTGCTGAACTTGACTTTCTATAACACCTGTTCCCTCTTTATGAGAACCCAGTGCTGTCAGTCCTGGGCTTCAGAGCTTAGAGAAGAGCCAAAGACAGAGGTGTGGGGGCTTTTCTTCTCAGTACTTGAAATTAAGACTCCAGAGATATATTGAAGTTTGATCACTATTAAAAAATAGGTCTTTCTCACTTGGCTTGTTTCTCATCTTCCTCCAATGTCTTTTCATAAACTAGTCTTTTCAAATAACCATAGAAGGAGTTTAGAGGGACCTGGTTTTTTAAATTTTAAAACACATCCATTTCCTGACTGGACAACACAGAGCAAACATTCAAGTTAACTAAACACCAACCTAGGTCTCTAGAATTACTGTTATATTAGCCTTTAGCATGCCTAAGACCCCATTTCTGACAAAAGAATGGATACTATGCCAAGAAGGGGCTCATTCTTCTGAGTGATATTCATGAAGAAGCAATATAGTTTTCATGGTTTATTTAGATGAACAAAAGGCTAATAGGCACTGTCAATAAGGGTAAGCCTAATGATTCTTTAAAACAATCCAAGAAACATAGGTCAGTCAAAAAATGTTCTTACCATCTATAATAGTACTTCCTTCTCCTCTAGGAGCTCTCTAATACGCACTTAAAGTCAGCAGGTTCTGGACACAAAAGACATTAAGAGCTATGTACATACCCTCATTCAAGCTATCATTCAAACAATCACATATAATTCCCCTGAAGTTATTATAAAATATGCATTTCTCTGCTTTTTGCAGTGGGAAAATGGGGGGAGAAGAGAGGTTTGTTACATGAACCCCAGCTGGGCTTAGAACGTGGGAAGAAAGAACAGTTGCCAAAGCCAAAATGATTACTCAGAAAATCCTGGCATCATCTTGCTTTAGTGTGTCAGACTGCATTGCAAGTCAGTTAGGAAGCTCCATTTACATTCAGGTTTCTAAACACAGGTATTCATCACTGATATATGTACTACAGATTGACGCTAGGTATTGCTATGAGATAGACCTTTCCTGCTCTGCAGACTCTCTAGCTTTGGAAAGCCTGAAGGCAGGTACTGCAGAATCCATCCCCCACAGCGATCGTGCATCACCTCACTTCTGGCCCAATTTTCCTTGTTCTCTTCCTTTGTTTCTCAGTATCCCTCTGCTATTCTGTAAGTGTCAACAAATGCACCATTTAAGCTGGCAGTCATTCTGTTGATTTTGCTGCCATGCCTTAGTAAGAGAAAATTAAGCTTACAACACCCCACAGATCACTTGCATGCATTAGCCAGATTTCTGTTATCTTGACCGTGGTCTCAGCAACTGTGATTCCATCTGCACCCCTGCATAGTAAGAGAAAGAGTTTGCTACTCAGACAGGTCTGAAGAATAAAGTTATAATCACACCACTTCCTCAGCAACAACCACAAGCTATAATTACACAAAATGGCCAAAATTACATTTTTGGCACTGAGGCACATGGGATTAAATGATAATTCACCCCCTCTACAGGTGAGCAGAAACACATGGTGAGTGCAAGAGGGTTAGTCTTGTCTTCAAAATAATAAATAAAAATAGCTATCAGGATAATTCATGTGAGAACATCCCTGGGGGGTGATACTAAGTTTTACTCAAGGAAATTTTTCCACTTCAGTGAAAAATTCCTCTCTAATCAGTGCTGGTTTTACTACTGTATGAATCACCATCAGCAAGTAAAATAGATTTATACAAGTATAAGAGAGAGAGAAAGCCAAGATCCAGTTTAGTTTTGGGTAGCAAGTCATTCTATGACTTCCTACTACATTTAAATTTCTCTAAGAAATTGCCTCAGAATGTGTTTAAGGAGGTCTCATAGATGTTATCATGTTGCCACACAGTCAGAGGTCTTTTGCATTACTCCTGGCAGGTCCAAATGCAGTGGACCTCAATAAAGAAGGATGCTATCTTCTTTTTTCGACAGGAAGACTTTGATAGCAATATTTTTCAAATTTTTAAAGGGTAGAATTTTAGAAATCTACAATGTTCATTCTTATCCCATTTCTGAAGGATCTCTGAATCTTCCTGCATTTTTGAAAACCAGGTTTTCACCATCACACTATGTGTGGAGTTTCCATGGTTCACACTGTTAGATCCTAATGCCTATGGACACATATAAACTGTAATTTTTTTTATTACTCACAGAAGTCCAACACACTCTCAGCAGTATTATACGGAAACTGTTTGTGAGATTTTCCTAGTTGTGATTGTTTTAAAATAAAATATGCTATCTCACAGGTCTCTTAAATTTGAAAAGTTATGGATAGTATTTATAAGGATATTTACAAGGATATATTGATACAATTTAAGAAAAGAGAGACTGAATGGTAAGACTAGAATGAGAAAACATTAGGGCAAAAAGCAAATGCAAACATCTGATTATAGCAGATAATGTGTAATGTCATTATGTGAAAGAAAATGAAAGGAAAACTAACCAGCTTTGGCACATTGTCAGTAACGTATTTAAATAAAAGAAAATCTGCTAAAATGAAACACAAATTACATGCTTGATCAGATTTTAATGACTAAGTAATATCTGAAGAGAGAAAAAGTAATGTTTATGATGACTAACCTAGCATATCTCCCACAGTATACTGTTTCTTGACTGCAATTCTAATTGGGTTCAGAAATTCTTAATTATTCCCATTCTTTCACCATACAGACACCTGCTTTTGTTACAGCAACAAGAGTAACCTTGTGAAATGTCACCGTTTTACTTAGATCCAATTTTTGGTTATATACTAAATCATACTGTCTCAGTTTATTTAAGAAAACACTAAATCTTTATGGTCCTGCAGGGCCAGTGCAAGTTTGGAAAGGTGAGATGAATTATACATTATGGCCCGTGTTTCAACAGATTTTGTCAAAGATGGTTGCAGAATCTTCACCTTGAGATTTATAGTGCTGAACCCCTCAACTAACCTTTAAATATCCCTGTATTTTCAGTCACTTCAGATGTTATGTTGAGCTAGAAGCAGCCCAGAATAAGTAGGTAGAAAAAGACAGAGGAAAAAAAAGGAAAATATTGCACACAGAAAGAAGAAAAAACGCCAAAGCCATGAACTATAAATCCTAACAATACCTATACTTGGAAGCTGCTTCTTTTTAAATGTATGCTGTAGAAAGCAACTGCTGAACAGATACTAAAAATGAACCTAAATTTTGAGACTCTCTGTATCTCAAAGAGCTGTATGTGGAATGAGAGGTCTGGTTTTGCCTGACCGGAGGCTGGAACTGCATGTCCACGTACGAGATGGGTGTTTGGCTTCCCACGCAGGTGGGGGGAGCAGCCCTGTCCCCCCACTTTGGACAGATGTCACCTGCCCCCGGACACCCTGCTGTAGCCTTGGGCAGCAGTTACTCCTGTCTCACACCCCACAGAGCAGCAGAGCACTGTGAAGGGGATGCTTCTGAGCTAGTGGGGAAGGGGTGCTCGATGCCAAGTTGATCTCAAGGGTAGGAGATTCAAAGCCATTTCCAAATCTGGACAGTGAGAGACAGCCTCACAGGCTTGATGGCACAAGGGAGGCCAGTGCTCCCTGCTGCCTTACTTGGTGAAATGAACACTTGGCTGAGTGTTTGACTGATCGTCAGAGAGGCCATAAGCTATAGCAGGAGACTGGCTAAATAATTTTACATAAGAAGATAAGGTAAGATTTCAGCAACATACACCTGCCTATGATCAGAAAGACGTGCAAATATACACATGTGATTATTCAACCGGATTAAGTGACACCCATTCTTCTGTATTACAGCCACGAGTAATATCTATTCTGGTTTTCCAAAAAGTCAGAAAGTAAAACCTGCACAAATTGGTGTTTGCCTTATGAACCAGCCTAGGCTCATACACAAGCTGCACCGATGTAAAAATCCTCATCTGAAACAAACACTGTTTCTTTCAGAAGATTCAATCTTTGTTATTCTGGGTAGCTACAAAATAATTTTTTAATGAAAACAGATAAAAAGTAAGAGCTAAATCTTTCTGTGGAAGGTTGACATTCAAGAAAGACAACAGAAAGGCACAAGCTACAGCAAAAGATTGGATCTCAAAAAGCTCACAACAGAGGAAAAAGACTAGATGGTAAAAGCAAACAGTCTGTAGAGCATGTTGCAACATTGCAGACCTACTTGCACTTACTGGCATGTCTAAGAGGTGAACTCATCAATAAGAGCCCATAATGCTTGCTCTTCATCATTGATTTTGAGGCCAGAACAACCAACAACCAAACAGGTTTACATCGCCATTAATGTTGAATCTTGCAGGCTGTGGAACACATGGCTTTGTCTCCTGAAACACTGAAGTAAAGACTCTACCAAAAGAACAACACTATTTCCACCAAAAAGCCCTTCCTCAGCAGGCATTCATTAGGGCTGAATTCTGGTCACAGTGCTGGACTAGCCTCAGGAAAGCTGAGCTCAGCATTCCAAGCCTGGATGCTTATTTGCATCTCTAGAGACAAATTCTTCTTCAGCTTGCAATCCTGATGGCATGAGTGAGGCAAGTGTTACAGGGTTTGCCTCATGGCCTGCAAAGCTGAGTTGGAACTCTCTGAGCAAGTCCCCTCCTGCGACTTCCAGCACCCTCCCTTTATAGCTGGGCTAAAAGTAACGCTAGGACAGGGACTTAGGCTTTAGAAAAAATCAATATGCCTAGAGAGGCTATCTTGATTGCTTTCACCTACTCTGAAACACTCAGCACTGTGCTGCATATAAAGATCTCCAGAGGGAATACGCAAACTCCACAGGGACCATTTAAGGCTCAAGTCAGCACTGAAATCTGCAAAGTTTTGAGTTTATGGCAAACTTCAGTGTTTCTGTCACCTTGTTTATGTCAGTGACCAAGACAAAACTATACTGAATGACATGAGCCATCATATTCTGATGGTTACTCCAGAAATAAAATGCAAACAACTTCAGCTAAGCCTGATATTCTGCTATGCCATGGTATTAGGATGTATGATTAGCTACTACATATAGACGTAGCACAGCATAGAATCAGGCCCAAGACAATAAAAATTCAAACAATACTATTTAAATTTCAAAATATGAAAAAAACTCTTGGTAATTTAAGAAACATGAAAATCTTTTTTTTTTCTCCAGCTGCTCTTAGAGCTATTTCTTTTGAAAAGATAAGCAAACCCATGGATCACATCTGACATTGTCCAGGCAATCACAGATATCTTTAACAAACTAATCTTTACTGAAACAACAAGGAGCTGAAATACCTATCAGCTTAGTTTACAAAGAAAAAAATCTCTGAGTGGATATATCCAGTAATGGTCCTTCAACTTATAATATTTAAGCTCAGCCTTCTTTCCTGAGATAGAAAACTAATATAACAAGAGGGACTGCCACAGAGACAGAGGACCCACAGGCGACACAGAAAACTCCCTCTGTATTTTACAACACCTCTCTCCACTCTCTTTCTCATCAGCCAGCCAAGAGATGCTATGGCTTCAGGGCTTGCAGAAGAGAGATGTGCAGACATGCTCTTCATATGATTTGTCTTGGTGAAAGCCTCCAGATGTTAAAAGAAACAGCAACAGTTGTGAGAAAGGAGGACAAAGTGTTGGGACCAGTGCTGTTTAACATCTTGGTTGGAGACATGGACAGTGGGATCGAGTGCACCCTCAGCAAGTTTGCTGATGACACCAAGCTGTGTGATGCGGTCGATGTGCTGGAGGGAAGGGATGTGCCATCCCGAGGGACCTGGACAGGCTGGAGAGGTGGGCCTGTGTGAACCTCATGGAGTTCAAGAAGGCCAAATGCAAGGTCCTGAACATGGGTCAGGGCAATCCCAAGCACAAATATAGGCTGGGGGATGAGTGGATTGAGAGCAGCCCTGAGGAGAAGGAGTTGGGAGTAGTGGCAGATGGAAAACTGAGTATGAGCCAGCAATGTCCACTCACAGCCCAGAAAGCCAACCCTATCCTGGGCTGCATCAAGAGAAGTGTGGTCAGCAGGTCAAGGGAGGTGATTCTGCCCCTCTGCTCTGATCCCATGAGATCCCACCTGCAGTCCTGTGTCCAGCTCTGGGGCCCCTAGTGTAAGAAGGACATGGACCTGCAGGTCCAGAGGAGACCACGTAGATGACCAGGGGGCTGGAGCACCTCCCCTATGAGGGCAGGCTGAGAGAGTTGGGGTTGTTCAGCCTGGAGAAGAGAAGGCTCTCGGGAGACCTTATAGCGGCCTTCCAGTACTTAAAGGGGCTACAGGAAAGGTGGGGAGGGACTCCATCATGGAGTGTAGTGATAGGATGAGGGGCAGTGGTTTTAAACTGAAAGAGGGTAGATTTAGATTAGATATAAGGACGAAATTCTTTACAGTGAAGGTGGTGAGACACTGGCACAGGTTTCCCAGAGCAGCTGTGGCTGCCCCCTCCCTGGCAGTGTTCCAGGCCAGGCTGGACGGGGCTTTGGGCAACCTGGGCTAGTGGAAGGTGTCCCTGCCCATGGCAGGGGGGTTGGGACTAGGTGATCTTTAAGGTCCCTTCCAACACAAACCATCCATTGATTCTACAATTCTATGACAACTGAGCTGAAAAAGGGTCACAATCCTGGTGACAGAAGCCACATTCCCTATGCTGCAGCACATGTGTCCAGGATTGGCTTTGCAAGGGACTCTCAAGTAGACACTGCTGTTCTTGGGCAATGCAAACATAAAATTAATGGTGCAATTACAATCCACAGCTCACAAAGCTGTTCTTCACACTTACAGGAACGGGAATGCATTTTGACACAACTACTTGATGCAGTTTTAGTATTGTCAGGCCCCCAAGATCCTTATTTACACTGACCTTGCCAGTCCCTTGGTTGCCCATAAAGGATCTGATGCTCTCAGGGATTTCCTTAAACATATCAAGAGGTAGCTAAGAATCCTAAACATTAAATAAAATAATGTCCTAAAAAACCAGACTGAAATAAAGCAGGAGGGACAGTATGTGCTATAGCTACAGGTTGGATAATTTCTTTGTGTGTTCCCTGCTCCTATCAAAGCAAGGGAGCGCAGAGAATCTTTCTGTGATGCAGACTGTTGTGTCTGATCTCTACAAATAAGCCTGGCATCTCTTCATCACAGCACAGTGTTGTGAAAACTCCCCCCACTGAACACTTCCCAGGGTGCTATGGACACGCGCCACTGATGTTGCCCCAAAGCCTTCCTTGTTCTGGGTGGGCTCTACCACTTTTCTTCTCCCTGGGCTACTTGGCATGCTTTCTGGGTGCAAAGACATGGATTCTTGCCTTCTAACTTCAAAGAGCTTAATTGATGCCCCTAAGGAAAGAGCTGAGGTGCTCTGTCTGATCTGCCATCTGAAGATACTGATCTCTCCTACTTGACTTCAGTTCAGTCAACTCTTGCAGCAGGCACAGAGGCCATGCTACAGGAACAAGGAGGTTACCGGGCCACTTGCTCTCTCTCCTGCTCCAAGAGCTTGTATGACCAGGTGGTACGATGGACCAGGGAAGGGAAGTGGCTGACAGCTAACACTAGGGAGAAAAACAGGAGCATTTTCCAGCCGAATTAGTTCCTCAAACCAGCCTCCCACGTGACTGTAAAAATACTTGTGCCAGCATGGGCAAGACAGCAGTGAAGGTACAGGAATCAGCAGCCAGGCACAAATGGGGTCAATTCTTTCACTGGCAGTGGGGCATAAATCTGAGTGCCAGTGATTCTGCACAGTTAAAAAAGTGATTTGGTCTACATAGCATGGAGTAAGAGGCTCAAAGCAGAAAACCATTTGGTACCTTGTCTTGATTTGTGGCATGAGTCCAGCAGCAGGAACAAGCATAAAAGACAAAAGAAATCAGCTTGCATGGTTTGCACTTGCACACATGGACTTATGGAGAGCAGTTTATATTGATTAAATGAACCTGAAATTTTGGCTAACATCTCTGTGTTGACAGTATAACACAGCTCCAGCAATTCTGGCTCTAACAAATCTGAGATACATATATATTAAAGAGGAATAAGCATGCCAGTTTAGGAAATAACAATAGCATGAAGTTTTATACAAGCTTACTACCCAGCTTTGTTGTGTTTGAAATTTGAAAAACTAAAGGTAATTTCTTCACTCTTTCATTTTTTTTATTTTTTAACTATATTAGTTCTACCAGGAAGAATAAATGGGAATGTGAAATTATCATTAAAAAGATGATTTTAAAAGTATAAAGTATTACAACAAAACCAGGAGCCAAAGAACATGGGAAATACCCATGTACACCTTATTAAAATTTCCAGTTTCATTTCTAGATGATTAAGTTTGAGGTAAGCATCCAAATTAAATCCTAACATTTCAAAGGAGAAAAAAAAGATAATTATGGTAGTCAAGAGACTGCAGTTACAGCTGTAAAACAAAACTCAAAAACTTTAGTAATTTTTGGGACGTTATCATAAGGCAGAAAAACTGTTGGAAGATGGGATGAGTAGTGAGAGTAGAGTGAGTAGACAGTGTCCACATGATAGAAGAGAGACATAAAATGCCAGAAACACATAAAATATATGTGTTAAAATAAAATATACATCAGTAGCAAAGCTAACAATGCCATCTGCTAAGTCTTCCTTACACATCTCACTACAAAATTCAGTATTCAATTGCTTGATGCTTTGCTTAATTTATTCATTTGAGGTGACAATCTCAGTATCACGCCCTGTATTTTACAGAAATCTCCATCTGAAACGTTAAGATATTCCTACACAGGTTAGAGAAAGTGGTTTGCTCATGTTAAGTACTCTGATGTTCTTCATTTTGAAAATAGCTTTTTAAAACAAGGACGCAACAGCATCTTGTGGAAATCTGCCTCAACTCCATTATGCAACAGGCTTCACACTGAGCCTAAATTTGCACTGGCCCCTTGCATGGAGCATAATTTTATCACATGAGGTGCCGAGAGACCTATTACTTTTATTAAAGTGACTGCTTATATAATGCTATTGTAGGTCATCATAGGTCTCCGTGTCTTGGTGAGGTGTTTGTGCTGTTATCCGAGCTGGGAAACCAAACCCAGGACTGATCCCTTTTGAGTCCTGAGGGCACAGAACATGGTGGCACATGTTGGAAATTCCTACGACAGTGGCAAAATGCTGACAGATTAATCTACACCTCGCCCCCAAACATGCCTAGTATGTCTCACCAAACAAGTTTTCTTCTTTTAGAAATCACTCAGCAAATATTTTGAGCTCAATCAGGATCCTTTTTCTCATAAAAGTGCCAAGCCCTTTTCAAACCATGTTAACTGAGGAGCAGATTGAAGTATCAGTTGCTTAAACACACACACACACACACACACACACACACACACACATATCCCCCTCATTTTCCTCCCTTCATCAGAGCTGGAAAGGAAATTGATTTCCTATCCTAAACTTTTTTCAGACAAGGCTATCAAAAAAGCTAAAGAACAGTTTTTTAATGATTAAATAAGCGAGACTTTCCAGACTGAGAGAAGAGATAGCTTAGTAGGGAGATCTACAAAACTAGAAAGAACAGAAGAGGTTACCTGGGATTGATTATTCACTGTCTCTTGAAACTAAAAAAAAAAAAAAAAAAAAAAAGAGGGGGGGGGAAGGGAGGGGAGTAGATAAAGCAACTACTTTCATCTGCTACCTGAAGTAGCGGGTTCAAAGGAACAAAAAGGACATATTGCTTGACTCAACTTGTAGCTGAGTTGTGAAAGTCCTTATTACATTTTACACATTTGTATGTTCAAGAGGACAACTGTCATCTTTACAGGGAAATGTATTCAAATGTAATAAATATCAAGGCACCACCTCTGGCTTCAAAGCCCGCCACAACACTGGAGAGAGGCAGAATATTCAGTGCTTGCCCCGATCTTCTGCTCTTCACTGTGCATTTCGTAAGGAACCAGTGAAGATGTAGGAGACAGGTTACAAGGCTAAAGGAATTTTAGGTCTTCCTTGGCACAGCTATTACTGTTTTACAACACTTCTGAAAAGAGAAGCCTGCAAGGAAGACAGACACGAGTACCAATCAATGGGGGCTTAAAATATTTTTCTTCTACGAAATAAATTAGACTTTATTTGATCAGTCAGCCCAGTTTTGTCATCCTTGGTCAGTAGCAACAAACTTAGAAGCTTTGCTATGTAACATGATACAAACTTTCTCTTCTACTTTCAGTCAAAAAATTCTGGGCAACCTCATGTCAGTTCATAGCTCTGTGACAAAAACTGCTATTTCATTTAACTGCTTCAAAAGGAAACCTAAGTTGTGTACAATGTATATATGGAGAGCTCAGAAAGAAGAGTATGGCAAGGACAGCGTGAAATTCTAGGGTTAGAAAGGTGTAAAGTCCTGTCCTCTTCTCTTGAACTCTACTCTGTCTCCAGTCTGTAAATGACACCTCTCAGGCTTGCTTACAAGTTACTATATAAGCACCAGTCTGGGAGTGTAGCCAAGCATGGGGTGGACTAAACTCTATCACCTGTTTAGCCCATGGGCAAAGTAATTTACTTACTGTTTTTTACAGAAGAAGGCAGAGTTTTGTAGGGGAGGGTATACCAAACTGTAAGGAAAGGTAGTTTAATAAAGCCTTTCAACATGTAGTCATTTAGCACCAGTAAGACTGATATTCCTGAACCTGTGAAAAAAACTCTTTATTTATTTCTCAGTTACCAGAATGCATACAGTTTTTTAGCTTGCTCCCCAGGCAGGCAGCTGTGAAAAGCAACAGTGACTTGAAGAACTGAAGGAACAGAGTACTTCCTGAAATTTTGCCATGGGCTTATTTTGCTGCTGAGACAGACACAAAAAGATTTATCTATTGCAGGTTATGGTCTTCACCCTCACTCCTCCTCATAAATCCTGTGGAGCAGTTTTTGCAACATTAACTCTCTCTGTGACTTCTACACTACGTGTGAAGATAAGGCAGAGGATGCACAGCTTTTGGGATGCAGTCTCTGATGATGTACCACGATCAGTTTGAGAGATGAACTGGAGTGCTCAGCAAAGGGAAGGGGCCATCATGGATTGTATGTCTGTAAATTGTGAGGAGAGCCAAAAGTACCTCTCATTTTCAAGCTCCAAAGAATCAAAATCCAAAGATGGTATTTTTTGTGAGTGATGTGTCATAGTACAGCAGGGCCAAAGACAAACTAGTAAGAAAATGTGATTAGTGCAATAATCTAACCCAAGTGCACAATTAACTTTCATACATTTCAGTGGAAACTGAGAGCACTTGATGCCAGGCTCCTAGGAAGGTGAGAGTCAAAGGCAATCGCTGGGATTTTTTAAGTTCAGTTTGCAAAAAGTGAATAACTAACATGCACCGGATGGGAAGATCAGAGAATAAATTCCCTTTCATGCTGTTTCAGAGCACTGAGGATCTCAGACTTTATAACTTAACCTAGTGACAGAAATCATTTGCACTTTGCATCTCTTCTTTTTTGTCTTTTCTCATCCCCTCTTTTGCTCCCTGAGCTCTTTGCTTCCAGTTAACTCCATGCCTCCTTCCTCAAGGTGCTTTCCTTCTACTCTTATTTTCTTTCCTTTTCTCTTCGGTATCCCATACTTCTTGACTGCAGTTCTGAGTTGATTTTCAACATTGCCCCTGATGGGTGAACATGGGAGTGTGCAAGGCTCTGATGCTGAATGCCCAGGAGAGCAGGCTGCTGCCAAGGGACAGACAGACCCTGGCACGGCCCCAGGGCTCAGCTCTGCTTTCTGTTCAGGGCAAAAAGTTCCCAGCAAACCTCCTGAAGTGGGAGGGTGGAAACTGGCTAGTTCAGCTCAATCCAGGGATAAAGAAACCCAGATTTATTAAGGGATCTACTTCAGCATCTTGAAGTAGTACAATTAGGGTGCATCCGACAATTGTGCTGCCTGCTCCACATGGAACACTGAAATTTTGCTATCGAGACAACAGAACTTACCTACCTAAAAAGTAATAAATACATTTTGGCAAACATTCGTGTGAATTCCCTTTTGCTATTTGAATTCCAGAAGGGCCCATAAGAACTACAACTCTGCTAGGTGACCGTGAGCCCTTACCCAAGCATGTTTAAAGATTGCAATAAATACATCACATGAACCTCACAAATACTACAAATAAAGAGGTATCAAGTAGCTAAGACACTGCAAAGCTCCCTCCAAGCTGCTGCCACAGAAGCCTTGTCATCCTTTCTAAAAGCCTGATATAATGCAGCTATTGCAGCATTTAGCCATTTGTTACAGAGTTTATAAATGGATTTACTTTTTGTCACAGGTATCCTGGTGAGAAACCTCTTGTTGACACAGACAATGGCAATTTCTTCTATGAAAACCATCTTTTAAGTTCACATCAAGGGTACATTGAATAGACATTAACATTTTAACAGCTTTTTAGAAAGCTGGGTTATACATTAAAAATGTCAGGATCACAGTGACTCCTGAGCAATATAAATCCTATTGCTTCCACTAAAAAGACACAAATTCATTATGAAATGAACACAAGGTGGGACTGGCTCTACCATCCTTACTCATGCTGAATGAGTATACCTAGACAATTCCCCCATGGGACCCTTCTGCAAAATGTAGTACAGGTCTGTTCATACTAAATTGAGAGAAGAAATGTAATAAAACGTTCACTTTTTAGTACCTTAAAATGCTAATCTGTTGCTTCTAATGAGACCAAGCTGGTGCACTTCTGGTGCAGTGCCTAGATGAATCTCAGTCACCAGCAGATTGGTATTTTCTTTCTGTAGCTCTAGTGCACAGTGGAAAAAAGACATATGCACATAGGGAGAAAATATGTAATAAACATGAGCGAACCCTTCTTTGCAACAACACTGCCTGGATGGGAAAGGCCTAATTGCCGGTGCTCCATAGCTGGCTTGGACATGTGCTCTGCCACTGAGATTTGCATCTCTTCAGTCTGAAGCAGTAGACCAATGAGATGAAGAAATCCTGTTCTAATTCAGGCTCTGGCAGAAAGTAAGCTGTGGGTTTTCTGCAAGAAAGCAGGGCTTACGCAGAGCTTTTCTGTGCATTTCTTTGCCAGTGTAATCCCTTGTGTCTCAGTATCACAAACCTGTCATTTGCTTCTGACTTCTTCTCCTACCACGGGATCCAGTCTTCAAGCTGTTGTGTTCTGTCCCACTTTCTCTGTTCAAACAACCCTAATCTTCTATTTGCTTGCCACAGTTGTCCTCCAAAGCACAGCAAGCTCCTGTACAAGTGCCTTCTCTTCCACCCTGTCTTAACCAGTCCAGCCTAGCCTCTTGACTGCATAACCATCACACTTGTTGTCCTGCACTGCAATATGCCCCCAGACGCAGGACTGCATGTTTCTTATTGTCAGCCGAACAGGGACTGCTGCTTCTTATCTCATCCACCCTGAAGTTATGCAATGCCAGATCACCTTTAGGGAATATCTGCACGATGTTAACAAGCCAGCAGCAGATAACACAGGTAGAGGCTGTATAGACAGCTGGATCCAACTGCACCACAGGTAAGCTAAAGGACTATCTAAACAAAATTGCAATGCTTTTAGGAAGCTTCTCATGGAATATGGAGACAGTTACTCTAGGAAGGAACCCCAAAGGCATGCAAGCAGGTAAGTAATAGAGACAAGCATCTATGGGGCCACTGAGAGTCCTTCAGCTTATGTCTATTCAGCTGCATAAATACAACCCTTGCCCATATCCCTTTCCCCCAGTTTAGTTCTTGTCCCCACTAAATTTGAACCTATTCCCTCCTCCAGAGTGCCTTGGCACCAACGAGGGGGTCACTGAACGCACACAAGAGACAGGCTTCCTGCTTTCCTTTCCAGGGCTTGGCCACATCCCAGCCTGCAGCAGCTGGCTGTGGCCGCTAAGAGAAACTCTGTTTGGTCTCTGCAGCCCTGGGACAAAGCATGCTCAGACATCATCTGTCGGCAGCACACGCAGGCTTGTCAGTGCTAATTGGTAGGAGAGCCTAAGCAAACTGCGATGTCACGGTCTTTGGAGATTTTAGTTACTAAGTGCAAGCAAGTTTCTGCTGAGCACACACACACAAAACAGAATTCTTGCAGAAGTACTGAAATCTGAGCACATATTCACAAACACAATAAAAGACAATTCCCTGGTGAGCTACAAGCAACTGGGAACATTTCAGTAGGAGGACTTAGGCAATCATAATCACATAAAGTGGTAGCAACACTGCCTACAGTAATTTTATCATCAGTGATCTCGGAACCACAGAGGAGCACGCAAAGTGGTGCTTATTTATGATGCATTTATTTATGAGAACAACAGAATAATTTAGGTTAGGAGGGACCTCTGGGGGTCATCTAGTCCAAACTCATAGTCAAAGCAGGACCATCTTCAAAGTTAGATCAGGTTGCTGAGGGCCTTGCCTTGTCCTGCTTTGAGTATCACCAAAGATGGAGATCCTGTGGCCTCTCTGGCAAAACACGCTCCACTCGTAGGGTAAGAATTTTTTCCTTACGCTCAAATGTGTCATCTTCTGTTGCAGTTTGTCACCATTTCCCCATGCTATTTGTGTGTAGCTCTCAGGAGAAACTAGCTTGTCAACAAAAGCTCCTGTATGTAATGGAAAACAAACTCAGTTTCTTCAGCTTCCCCTTGTATATTGTGTGCTTCTGCCCTCTAACCATCCTAGTAGCTCTCCACTGGACTGCCTCCAGCTTGTCAGCAATATTTTTAAGTATTTATAAAGCTCTCCAGATTGCACAATCCCACAAGAACACACTGACTTAACAACAGTAAAATAAATATTATGAATACATTTTAAGGATCCTCCATGATTCATTAAAGAAAATGATTGCTAGCAAAGTAGTAGATCAGGGTAGCAATTACAGCAGAGTACAGGGCAGTGTCTGCAGGCGTGTTCTACAATAAGGTTAAAAAGCTTATGTAACTATATGACTATTAGGTAGAAAATGTCATGAGGAGTTTGGTAACTCTAAAAAGCGATAACATAAAGCACGTTTGGTGTAAGTACAGGTTACAAATTTTCAGTTGCAATTCCTTTCCACTAGAATATTCCACTTACAGCAAAGCCACATATTTCTGTGAATTGAGATGATTTTGATGTGCTTCTGAAAAAAATTCAGAAAGAAAAGTCTCATTAGTCACTTCTTACACTTAGGAATTGAAAACACTCCTTGTGACTGAATGCTGATGAGTTTGTTTCAACTTATGTCTACAAAGAAGCTCTCCAAATTGTCCAACAGCCCTTGGTAAAACAGCAACTGATGAGAACTTCTGCAGCATAGTGAGGGCAGTTACCTTATCCTACGGCATTATTCTGTAGCCCTCACACAGGGTTTTATGGATATATCAGGCCACAGCTGAGTTCTCCTTGCCCTCGTGAAGCCTGTCTCCTCTCCTTCCATTATGCAGAGAAACAATGAGGAAAGCAGGGACCATGTGGCAGCAATTATGATATTCCCAAAGGAAAATAAAAATTATGTATTTCTGACAATGCTTGCCATTGCAAGTAGCAGGGCTGCCAACATTACTCCCATATTCCTAACACCAAAACCTGTGTTAGTGGCCTTGGGGAAATGCAAACCTAGGTTTCCTAGAAGCATTCTTCCCCGCAGAGCACTTTAGAAGAGCTGCATCAATACTGCTCAATGCTACTTATCCGTATGACAACTGGTCATCCTGTTATGGGTCAAGTGCTTATTGAAGGCTCTGCACTCCAATGTTCATTCATGATCCATAAGACTGATCCTACTCCTCCACCTATATTTAAAAATACATTTCATATCTCTTTTTCAGATAAAATTAAACTATTTTGGATTAGGCTACAAAAGCTGGTAAAAAAGCACTGAAAACATTGGTATTTGTAAATCACAGTCTATCTGGTATGTAAAGGGCTATAGTCATGGTGTTGAGTGAGACTGACAGAAACACTGCAGTGAAACTCCAAATATTTTTCCGTATTCTAAAATAACAATAATAAAACCCACTAAAATGAAAAAATACTTTTGAGAATTAACATTATAATGTATTTGAAATTGAAGGGCTAAGTATGTTGAGACTGGGACAAGAACATTTAAGTACAAGAATAATTTCAGTTACACATATACTGTTAATTACAGTATTTTTAAACATCATTAGAATAAATAAAAATAATAACAGTAAAGTAACAGCATTGTTAAAAGAGGTGACAGAAAAGTATTTTCTCTTTAATTTTGTCTGCCTCTATGCTCTTTGTAGCAGGAAGTTTTTCTCTCTGTCTTGTTAATATCTTTGCAGTTGGTCTGCCTCTTTGTGTAAAGCAAGAGAAAAAATGAAGAATGAAAATGTGGACATTACACTGCTAAAAAGCTTCTGGATTTGGGGACAGGAGAAAAATCTGTAAATGTTTTAAACACATTTTTGAAGATCAATTGTGGAGGTGTCTCCTTAACCCCTATATATTTCTGACATATCTAAATAACAGATGAAGACCGCTGCTGAAGAGAAGCAAGGGTCATGTGCTTCATTACCTAAAAACCCGTAACAGCTGTCCTCTTTCCTTCCCTATCTTTACAAAACAACTGTTGAACTCTCCTAACAACTCCCCGCTTCAGCTTCACATATTCCTTTCCTAT
Organism: Athene noctua; assembly: GCF_965140245.1. Taxonomy (NCBI): domain Eukaryota; kingdom Metazoa; phylum Chordata; class Aves; order Strigiformes; family Strigidae; genus Athene; species Athene noctua. Next base: position 16,804,143 of record NC_134077.1, on the reverse strand, counting down.
CTGGCACAGTACCTTCTGCTATGAATTCCAAATGTCCTCTTGACAAACGCTTGTGCACGTACTGCTGCATCTGCTACTAATTAGGGAGGGATATTTAGCCTGGTTTGAGAATGAGGCTCTTTGGCAGGGAAAGGAAGCCTGAAAGTTAGAAACACCTTTTCACTCCATTTCTATTAATTTTTATACACACCAAAACAGAAAGAAATGAACCTGTGAGCCTTCTCCAGAAGGCCAACATATCTGTGCAAACAGATTTGGGCTTTTTCGCAAGTTGCCAGAAAATTATTTCTTTTGCTTCCTTTGAACTCCCAGTCAGATTGGCATTTTTCCACATACCTGTCCATGACAGACCTTTTCTATCAACAGTTGTCAAAACTCTGTCTAGGCTTGCACAGGCTGAACAACTAATTCAAACTGCCTAATCCAGCCAAAAATTATAGTATGTCACTGTGGAACAGAAACAGAAGACAAAGTTACCAGCACATCAGCAAATGTGCACAATGGGCAAGAAAACCCTTATAACCTACATTAATTTAATAGGCTTTGCAAACATTTCAGAGCAAAGGAACAGGATATTTAGTTCATTCTTGACTTGAACTGCAATATTAAATATTACTTTATTTACTCTTTCTATATTCATGTGAATAAAAGACATTAAAATGTTGAGGTGAATATGCAAAAACATATAGTTAACACACACATATACACACTTGCTGCTTCTGTTTCCATCTAGTGGCCAAATGATGTTCAACTTTTCCTAGTCTTCCACACACGTCTTCTTTTTGTCTTATTCGAAGGAGTTTTACACAGTTCACAAAAGAGCTACAAAATGGATATTTGTAGAACAATGTATGAAATTCTGATGATTCACTGCAGGCTTTTCACCGTAATAACATTTGGAGACAGTCTTCTTGAACATCTGGCAGTTAGACCAGGAAAATGACAGTTGTACCTCTCTAAACCCACCAAGGGTGTTTCCAACAGTAAATCTTACTGTCTCCCTGGAACCTTTTACTATTCCTTACAAAAGAAACAAATCTACAAAACATTATTTTAAATGCTTGTCCTCTGTCAGTAAAAAATAGTGCCACTCATTAAGAAAGGCCGGCCACAATTATGAGAACTCTGAAGTTCCGCTGACAAATGGAACAGCTTATCACGTCCAGGATGAACGTTACAAATCAACAATTAATTACAACAGGCAGAGTTAGGGCTCACTGTTCTGACATGAAAACAAATATGTGCAGTTTCCATGAAAATACTGAATGTAGCTTCCAGTTGTGTCTGCTCATAAGAACATGTCAAGGCATCATGAGCCTGATGGACTTAAACCATGATTTGTTTCCAGAGCGGAGTATGTTTAGTTTTTAGAGAATCATCTTAATAAAGATCTTTAATCATTTTCCAAAGTGTAGACAAGACTGTCCAGCTTGTGACTGCAGACAGAAAGGTCATATCACACATGCAGCATGGTGAAAAATTTACTGTTTCCAAAACCTGAACAGAGTTTCTTTGCTTGTAGGCAACCTAACTCAAAGCATTCATACATTTTATGTCTTGCAACACAATTTTTGAAAGCATACAAATGGGTTTCTATGCTGACTGCGGTACACACAGAGCTCATACACAGAGCTTTGGATGTTTATCAACTAAAAACATTGCCTGCCTTGTTGTCATGTTTTATGTTAAAAATATGTAGTGGACACAAATTCCTTTTTTCCACTAGAAAAGAAAAAGCCTAAAATAATTTTTGCTGGAACCCATTTTGCATTCATGTGCAGGGAAACGCAGTATCAGCCTTCTTCATTTATCCCTCCTTTTTCCAGAAAAGTTTCATATTCAGTTCACCTTTTTAAATTGCTTTGGTCTTCCAGCATTTTCTTTGTTTGCATTTCCATGTTGTGCTCGGTGAACACTCAGAGCCATGGGTCTGGCAGAAGTGGCATCCTTCAGCATAGTTTACCATTTTCTAGCATTAACATACCTGAACCACTTAACAATCCTGGCAATTTTCCCCCACTCAGTAAAATATATCCAGGAACAGCCTTCAATTCTGAGTGTTGTTGGGCGCAAAGGGTTCTCAGCTCCTTATAGAAGGAAATTAGGCCCTAACAGCCATACTTAATCCCTGAAATGTAAACATTCTGTCAGAGATTAATAAATTACCTTGATAGGACTATAAACTGTAGTACAGAGCACTTGTGAAAATTTGCTTCTACAAGTATTTAAATACTAATGCACCCGAAAATCAGTAAACTCTGAATGTTGTTCACTCAGAATACAAATATGTTGTTCCTACCTTTCAGTTTAATACATATCAGATGATGCAGCTGTCATTACAATTACTAAGATTACTGCAACTTGTGTGGACATATCTGCATGCAACTCCACCTTATACAGAGGGCTTGCTCACTGTTTATGAAATGGTTTGGTATTAGGTCCTCAACAGAGGTCACCTCTGACCACCCTACCACCTCAGCCTCTCTGGCATTACACAAGCACAGAATAATTTAAATGGAAAGTCTCTTCGGTGGCTATCAAGTTCACCCTCAAAGCAAGGCCAACTTCCAAGTTAGATCAGGCTGCTAAGGCCCTTGCCCAAGCCCATGTTCAGTACCTCCAAAGACAGGGTTCCTGCAGCCTCTCTAGTGTGCTCCAGTGCTCAAGCACTTGCTTGGGAAGAATTTTCTCCTTATGTTCAAGTGGATGTTTGCTGTTACAGCTTGTGACTACTGCCCCTTATACTTTTGCATGTACTTCTGAAAGGAAACTGACTTCACCTTACACCCAACTGCCCTTGCTGTACTGGTGATTGCAGAAAACAGAAACCTGAGTTCCCCTCTTCAGGTTAAACAAGCCCTGTTTCTTTAGTCCCCTGTACATCAAGTGCTCCAGCCCTCCATCCATGTAGTGGTCACCCACTGGATCCCGGTCTGTCATTATGTCTTCTGCTGGGATGTCTCACACCATGATAAAACCAGACACAACAGACCAGCATGAAACAGAGAGGAACTCTTCTCTGATCTCCTTCCCTGATCTGCTTGCAATGCTCTCGATAGTGTGGTCCTCTGTGTTGCTAGCCTTTAATCTCACCCATGATCATCCACCTCTTCTCCTTTTCTGTTTTCTCCTCTCTCATGTGGCACTAAACAATCTTTCAAGAAGCACCCTGGTGTGAGGATCTGTACAGAGCACACCTTCATGAATTCACCACTGTTAAACAGTTTTTTAAAAAAATTGTTAAACATGATCTGTACCGTAACACGTTTTTCTTTGCACATTTTGCATATTATTATCAGGTTTCAGGCATCCTTCATATCATTCCATAAATACATCTTTCTGTCTCAGAAAAGCCAAAGTATTCTCATAAATTATATATCTGGTAAATAAGTGAAACTGTCAAGATGTTACTTGCCAGGAATTTTTGATCTCAGTGGACTCAGAGGTAATAAAATTTGAAGAGTATATCCCCACTACAAACAAAATCTCTCTACTTCATGCTTGCATTGAGGAGAATAGTTATCTGAAGTTGAGTAAAACATAAAAAAAAAAACACACAAGAAAAATTTTCTTGTACCCCTTCCCAAAACACCAGATTTGACTTGTGTACACCAGGACCTATTGGTCTTCCCTTCCAGCAACTGACAAGTTAAAAAGGGTTGTTGACAGTATTACTGGATCATAATCTACCAGTACAGTGCATACCTTAAAAACATCACATTTATTGCTAATATAATAGAAAAATGCAAAACAGTAAAATGAGAAACCTGGCTCTCTATGAGGATTTTAGTTTTTCTTCTCTGCCAAGCTGCCACATTCCCAATGATCACATTCCCCTGAAGATTTCCGGAAAATTACTGTTTCTCTGTATCTGTTTTCCTCAGCAGATAAATGAAAATAATTCTCAAGAAACATGTTGTTGTGATTTTATACTAAATCTTTATTAAGTATTTTGGTATTTCTAAATGTCCTCTATAAGAAGCATACACTGTGGTCATTTTTATCTACATACATGGTTCTGCCACCAAATCTGCACTGTATATGAAGACACCAAGAGCTTAGTAAAGATCATGTATTGTAACAAGCCCTACTACTACTACTAAACTATTTCACTTATTTTAAATCAAATTATAACACTAGTATAGGCTAGTTGGTGTGGGGTTTTTTTGTTTGTTTTTTTTTTTTTTTTTTAATTACACTGCATTTTCCTTGAATGGGTTACCAGGTCATAATCCTCCCACAGCTGTGGCTGGTGAGATTGATTTAAATTAATGGGCACTGCAAAAAATTATTTGAAAGCAGTTCACCCTGTTAAAACAATGCGGTGATCCAAACCACACAATTATTATTTTTTTCCCACCAAACGCGCTAAGGTTTTATTGATAACTATTTATCCAACATTATGGTTAGGTGTACAACTTTGCCTTTAATATAACGATGAAATTGGAAAATAAGCCAACTGCACTTACAGAAGAGTAAAAAACAAAGACTGAACATTGATTTAAATGACTGAATTTTTTCCACATAATTCAAAACAGCAGAGGGAGAATTCAAATTTCACAAGTGACATCAGGTTTGATACAATTCCCTATGTCCTTTGTGAGTAAACTGTTCAGGTGCTTATTTTTGAGAGGAAAAAAAAATCACCAAAACCCACCCTTAACCTCCAACTCTCTCATCACACAAAATACACTAAAAACTAACATTAGATACCCATACCTAAAGTCTTTTACGTTTTTCCCCTAGAAGAGTTATTTTCAGTTCTCCAGCTACATCAGATGGTACCAGCTTGCTGCCAAGAGACTGCGTTCTTGTATGTGGCTGCCGTTCCTGAGAAGGGATAAAGACTTCTCAGCTGGAAAAACCTGGTTGCAGAAGGAACTACCAGAAGAGACGCTGCGTGCTGCCCATCCTTGTTCTGAAATGTTCTTAAGCTTAAAGTAGGAAAGGAGCCAAGGACTCCCTCAAGCTGACTAGAGACTTGACTATTTGCAGTATTTTCTGGGGAAATAGCACAAATACCAGAACGCAGGAGGGCATACCAAGACAGGAGCTGCCCTGATTCTGCACTATGTTTCTATTACTCCTCCTCAACAACTGAACTTTCATTTGGGCATAATTTCTTTAAACTCCAGTATATGGCTGGCATACAAAGGAAACATCCATGGAGAAGAAAGACTTTTGAGACCTTTACTTTTTTATTGCTTTCTTTTAAAAATTGGCCGTGTAGTATTTATCTCATTTAACACTATTTTTGAGCATGTTACTCCAGAAAGCTTTTAACAGATGCAAAAATTAGTATAAAATGGACTAGACCCAACCATAATTACTTTCACTATTCTGCACATGCTGGGACACAGTGTAAAGTTAGCTACACCAGTGGACCTCTACCCTCCATGGTAGAAGGTCGATTGATGCAACCTGTGTGCTGCCATCAGGCAGTATCTGCATCCAGCATCTCAGCTGCAGCCTGTGAGAGACACCTTTGCTGTTGAGGCTGTTGGTTCTCCATTTCAGGATATCAACTTTAGGGGCATCTGAAGAGCAACAGCTTGAGGAAGGCTACACTGAGGAAGACCTCCAGAAAACCTGCTCCAGAGCTTTGCGCATCCTTGGTGGCCTTCTCTGCATTTTTCTGCAGTATGTTTTTGGGGTGGGGATGAATGGAGCTGTGATGAGCAGTGAGCTGACCTTCTCAGGGTACAGGCTGCTACAACAACCAAATCCCAGCTTTGAGTCATAACGTTTGAAGCCCATGAATTTACGTGCCACGTTAGGGTTGTATTTTGCTTACAAGCATCATTCTACATTTATGTACACCAAGTATCATTTGTTGATTTATCACCTAGGCACTTGTAAGGACTTTCCACAGCTCTTCAACTGGCCCTTCACAGTTTAGCAGAGCATCGGCAAACTTCTTTTTTTGCAAACATCAGCATTTGCTTCCTTTGCAGAGTTGTTTATGAACATGTAGGAAAAGAACAGGTCCCAGCACAGATGCCACCTCCCCGCGCTGATTCCTGTTCTCTGCTTCTTAGCCTGCTTGTCCATGCAAGTACTGCCTCTGTTACATCTCTAAGGGATTAATTTTTCCTTATACAGATTTGGATGGGTTCCCTCTTACTATGCTTGCTTCTTAAATATCTACTGTTTTATGTATGTACACTAATGATAATTCAAGATGGAAAAAAAAAAAAATCCAACCAATTGCAATCAATCAACGAGATTTTATATACTTTCCTGAGCTGTTGTACTCTCCCACATGGCTTTGCCTGTTTGACACACTGTGACTGCTGCTTTTAAGAAAGAGCTACCTCTGTCCAGAGAGGAGGCTCTGTATCTGGCCCAAGAAACGTAATGTTTTAGAGTTTACAAGTTTTCACTTTTATTCATCGATTCTGCGTGCAATGTAAAATTAAGTTGGAGATCTCAGGAAATAAGAGGTGAGGGTGAGAAAGTAGTTCAGCAGAAAAACTGAATCCTGTTTTGTGAAACAGTTGTGATCTAACCCTGTCCTGGAAGCACATATTTTCAACCTCCCGTACTATTTCATTTTTGAGGGTGAAAGAAGAATTTAAATTTCCACAGCTTTCAACACACACCATGTCAAGTATACAAAAAATAATTTTAAATAAAAATGAAAACACACAAATGGAAAAAATCCTAGCCCCTTCCAGTAAGAAACATCCCACAATACCAAACTGAAATGTCCAATATATGTCTCCTCTAGACAAATTTAATTTGCTATATTTTGTTGTTTTATGAATAACAAACTATTTTAAGCATCTAAATTGCCACATGATTCACACTGATGATAAAAGCCAGCAGAACACATTTGAACTTTGCACACATCCACCTCCTCTTGTTTTTAATGGTTTAGAACTGCCCTAATGTATTTACACAGGTTAGGCAGCTTAAAAAGCTGGCATACAGGAAACCTTTGGGCTAAGCTCAACATGATTAAAGTTCACAGTAATGGATGACAAAAAAAATCAGAACAAGCTACAACAACAAAAATCAAAACAACCGTTTTGCAAACACTTTAAATAGCAGAATTTTGTTGTTGAAAACACAACTAAGTGCAATTTTCTCAGTTATTAGAAAAGACTGGTTTCTTACAAATTTTTCTTCATGTTTCAAAAGACAAGTTTGACAAAAGGGTTAAATATGGCATCTGGAATATGGTCTTATGTATTACATTTCATGCTTTAAAGTAAACCATGATTCTAAAAATCCATCTTCTTCAGTAAGGTATTTTACAAAGTGAAAGAAAATGCAAACAGTTAGAAACTCCCATTTTGCTCACAGTTCTACAATCACAACTACAATATGACAAATATCTGGATACTTTTATGCAATTTCAAGGAATCAAACCCAGGGATTTATCTACTTAGAGATCTATAAAAAGAAGAACATTTTAAGTGGCCCACATAGCACACATAAAATATAAAGGTAACTCATCAAAAATACATATAACAGTTAGATGAGTGACCTTGAGGGTAGAAAACCAATTAAAATTATTTTTTAAAATCTGCAATATTGGTATTTCACTGAGGAAGATATTTTCTAGGATCATTAAAATCTTTGAACAGTCTTCTGTCTGCATTTAACCGATTAGGATTAACTAATTCTTAAAATTCTCTAAAAAGATTTAAAAAGAGTTAAACTTTTATAAAATATGTTTTATATTCACATGCTTTCAGTAATGCTTTTTCTTCATTAGTAAATTACTAAGACTAGGAAAGAGAGATAATGTACAACAGGCAGCTACATAAGGAGATGTTTGCTACTTTCACTTTCAATATTGTCAGTTATTACTTTCACAATGATAGGTAAAGGATTTTAGTTGGATGTGAGATGTCCTAAATTAAAATTTAAGGAAATCTACGGTAATTTAAGGAAATACAAGCATACAAACTATGACAATTAGATGTCTACCACTTCTCAAAATCCCACTAAGTATCTAGTCACCTGTAGTCATCTTCTCATCCCTAAAAAATCCAAGTCTACTTTACTACATCTATCATAACCAAATTAGATTAATAGTATGTATAGTCTCCACCTTTTCAGACTTAAAACCTCAGAAGAAAAGAAGGGAGAAGAGCAGGGGCACAACCTAACAAAAGACATAAAGCCACATAGTTATGGGATCTCTAAGGCCCATGCTTGTGTGACACCTGTGGCTTGTCCTTTATTTGGGAAAGGACCTGCTGCTGCCAAAGGTGTTCATGCACACCACAGAAGTGCCAGACAGGAACAAGTGTTTGCTTGCTGTCCTAAATGATGTTATAATTGACATTTATATTAATCCAGTCAGTATTTGGGTATGCAGAAGGAATTGGCAGGTTAGACTGTTTTGAAGGCAGGGAGGAAGCCAAGCACTGTACTCTAGTGCTGGTGTTTCTTTCGTCTCACTAAACAGTGCCAAATTCACAGTCCAAAGCAAATGCACAGCTCAGCCAGTGACAATGCAGCCTTTTCCACAACATTTCATCAGTATGTTTTAATGTTTCACACAGATCCTCTCTGAGAGGATGGTGGTATAGCTACACTTAAGTTCTTGCTCTGCTGATGCACTAACAGCAAAAAAATTACATTTCTTGATCCTAGTGATTTTCTAATGCAGCTTGCTAGCAAGCAGCTTGGCTTCAACAGTATATCTAAAAGCTTTCAGAAACTAAGCAGCTTAAAAATAAGTAAAATTTAACCTGTCAAAGAGTGCATCTAGAACTGATACAAGCACCTCCTTGTACAAGTACCTTCTGCAAGCACCTGCTGGTTAGCGGAAACCATGGACCAATGGCACCACTTTTCCTGTCCCAGCAGAGATTCCTCAGTCACTACCTGACACTGTGGGCATCTTGGTCACTTGCAGCTTCTCCAAAGTCTAGTCATCTGAGCTGAAATTATCTAAATCATGTATGTCTCATGATAGAAGTATTTTAGAAAGCTTCACACAGGACAATACAGTCTTTTCTGAGTATAAGAAAAGGGAAAATAGGCTCATAATTCAAAACAAAATACTTTCTTCTTTGAAAAGCTCCAGCATTTCCATTTTTGTTTGGATCATATTATTCCATGGGCAGAAGGGCTGCAGGGTCACATGGGCAACAACAAAAGAAAGAAAAGTGAACATTTCTTAGGATGGGCTATGCTTTTCTATACGTTCAGAGCATATCAATGAATTGAAGCAACATAAAGCAGCACTCTGCATTATCTCAGCTACTTGAGCAGCCCCATAGACACAATGTTCCAGGTGTTGCTGATGCTTCCAAAACCTTTAACATTAAAAGCAATCTTTCATTATCTCAACTGGACCGTGCTACACCAGGGAAGAATTGTGTATACACACTATGTGCATATGTTGACACAGATTGAAGAGTATGTCTGAACACAAGCTCCATTCAGATACGAAAGTGTGGGTGGCCATTTCAGAGTTTTTCAAGGCTACAATTAGTTATGGGCCCACATTAGCACAAGTCCTTGCCTGTTGGAAGAAAAGGACAGCTTCTGCAAGTATGCAGATTTATGCAGAAAACAAATATGCACTGGTGGAAACTTCAGTGTTTTCTCTGCTTGCTGGTGGTATTCCCTACATCCTGACAAGCAAACTCCCGCCTTCCCCTGCCTTGGTGGAGGAGGCAGCTTGCCAGCTTTGTGAGCGAAGACATATATTCTTCTATAATTTTGTTCTGCACAATAAGTGCAATGCTGTTGACAGAGGATACTGCACAACCTCAGCAATTTCATCACCATAATATCTGATCAACTCAAACCGACTAAGGAGTTTATCCTTAAAGTGACTTCTCACTTTACAGCTGGGGATCAGGCACACAGATATTAATCAATTTTCCAAGGACACAGAGGAATTTCTGTGGCACAGCCAGATGCTGAAAGCTTGTTTCAGACCGATGCCATTATTACAGAAGTAGCACTCTTCCCGGAGTAATGGCAATCTTGCCTACTTCAGGACAAGAAAGTGGCTTTGGAAGCTCACCTGTTACTGTCAACATGCCACAGTCTCATCTAAAGGGCTCAGGTTATAGCCACCCCTTTGCCTTTCTGCTGACATCACAGGTACAGCTGCTAGTCAGCTCAGGTAACTGGGACATGTTTCCTCCAGGAAATAGTAAAAAAATGAAAACGGTAATCATGTGGGAACTACCTACTAATTAAAAAAAATCAAGCTCAGGATTAATCAGTGAAACAAATGTCATATCTTAGCACTGAAATAAACACCTGAGAACTCACAACAGCCTAAGTGCTCTGCACAGTAGTGTTCCTGACACGTATGTTGAACGGCTGCAAGGGTCTGAGTATGCCAGCTCTGTTCATTCTAGGGACATGTCCATCCTGTAGCCATCCCCTATATGGAATAATTTTTATTTCCTATCTGTGGCCTAAGCCCTGGCCTGGGCATTTTTTGTAAAAATCATGTGTTTTTCTAACATACTGCATTTAAAAGCTATGGTGTATTATGTTATCAGCCAGGAAATGCTGTGGAACCTCCCTACCTATATAAGGAGTCAGGGCAGCTTACCTCTAGTCAAGTAGAGCTATGATGAATTCAGGGCTTTTCTAAAAGTAATTTGTTAGAAGACTGTATGAGCTTTTCATAAACTGCAATTGAATGCATGATGAGATTCCCAGAGCTGAGTAGAACCATACCATAAAATCACAGAATGGTTTGGGTTGGGAGGGACCTTAAAGATCACCTAGTTCCACCCCCTCTGCCATGGGCAGGGACACCTTCCACTAGCCCAGGTTGCTCCAAGCCCCGTCCAGCCTGGCCTGGAACACTGCCAGGGAGGGGGCAGCCACAGCTTCTCCGGGTAACCTGTGCCAGTGCCTCACCACCCCCACAGGGAAGAATTTCGTCCTTATATCTAATCTAAATCTACCCCCTGTCAGTTTAAAACCACTGCCCCTCATCCTATACCTACACTCCCTGATAAAAGGTCCCTCCCCAGCTTTTCTGTAGGTCCCCTTCAAGTACTGGAAGTACAGTCTTCCTTTCTCTTCTCTAAGCTGAACAACCCCAACTCTATCAGCCTGTTCTCATAGAGGAGGTGCTCAGCCCCCTGATCATCTTCGTGGTCTCCTCTGGAATGCTCAAGCAGGTCCATGTCTATCTTACGCTGGGGGCCCCAGAGCTGAACACAATTACTCCCAGTGGAGTAGAACAACATACAGAAAGCATTTCTCTTCAGATCCTGGAGTCTTATCAATGTAAGCCACATATGACTTCTATTGGTCCCCACTTCTGTTCTTAAAGAGGGTTAAGAGCTACATACTGTGTCTAATATTGTATTTCCTTTGGGTATAGCTATGATTTTTGGAAAAATAATGCTGTTTCTGGAAAGTCAATGCATATATAAAGGTATTTTGGGATTACTGGACGTCTTAATTGTATTTCACACATCTTTGCAAGCTGCTGAGATGTAAAACCCATGAAGCAGTGTCATGGATGTAACTCATGTTTCTTAAGGGATTTCAAGGGTATATAATGAAATCAAATAGCAAGACTTTAACTGTTGACACTCCTCTAAACAAGAAGAAAACAGCGTCTCATTCTCTTCAGAAAAGTTGCACTTTTGGCTTAACCAATTGGAAGAAGAAACATGTTGAATTCCAGTCATTAACAAGTTTTCACCAGTGAAAAACAGCATTTAACAATAATTTACAATCAAATCTTCTACTATAAAGTTGGACAACACAGACCAAATGCTAACTCCAATAGATGTAATCCTTGCACAGTCTTTCCTGTAACTAGAACTGCTACTTAAGTTTTTTAGCTAGATAAACTGGTGTAACAGAACACCAAGCCTGCTGTACTGGAGGGATAAGATAACATGTCAGATTGGGAGCTCTGCAAGGAGAATATAGTTATTTTAAGATGTTCAGCACTGTTGGAAAGAAGCCCTCACCTCCTGCAGAACACCAACTGGAAGCTGTCACTCACTTATCTAAACAAAACATTCACAAGATTGCACATGTGCAAACGTGCCAGATTCTGTAACGCATGTTTCTCCTGGTAAAAAACAAATGTTTCTTGACTTGGGGAGGAAAGAAAGAGCAACCCAGAGAAAAACATACTTCAAACAATGAACAGCGTTCATGGCCTTGGAAAAATAGATAATAGCAGCTGAATATTTTGGGCAACCACATTAAATTCTGCTGGTTTTGTCTTTGCTACCTCTCTTAACATGAAGCCTTACTCAGGAAGGCTCTGCAATATTATTGTGAGTATTTTTGTAGACAAGGATGCAACTCAGCTGGCTTGGCCAGGAATGGGAGGTTAAACAGTCTCAGCTGTCACAGCTGGATACCCTGAAGAGCTCCCAGTGTATCCTTTCAAGAGCAAAGTCTGGCCTTCTACCTCTGTAAAGTATGGCATAATCCAGCCAGGACTTCAATTTAGTTCTGAAAGGCCCTAGGTGTGTTGAAAGGCATGTGTCAAGAGTAACAGAAGATACCTTGGGTTTTTCTGATTAACTTCTACAGCTTCCTATTGTGCAAATGCTGTGGAGTCAGAAAGAAAAGATAATAAGTTATTGATCTCATATCCACTTCATTACTTGTGGAGCTGCCCTAGATGCAAGTGTTTTTTCCTGTGAAGTGGCTTGACAGATCTTCACAGCATGAAGAGCAACTCTGGAGCCAAGTGGAGGCATCCTTGAATAACAGGGCATTTCTGACTAAAACAGATGAGGCAGTTACTTTCAAAGCTAACTAAACCAGTTAGCAAGACCCTGTAAATCCCCCAAGAATACACTGGAGAATAAAACTATTCACTAGAAAACAAATCATGTTGTTTATACACATACACCAGCTATTTTCCACATTGTTTACCAGTGGTTTATACCTAATAGACCACTCATGTTTCCTTTGTCCTATGGAATAAATGGACTTAATTAAGCGGTGGAGAATAAACAGACCAGAGACTTATAGTTCCAAACACCTCACTGGAATGAACCCCAAATATCAACACATTGCCTATGACAGAAAACACTTCTGTGCTGCGCTCCACCCTCAACCATTTCTGGTGCCGAAGCCCTCTAACATAGACAGTAAGAACTCCAAAAGGCATTTCTTGCCTTTGCCAAACCATGAACCACTAATAATTTCCATTCCTTTAATTATTACTTTTAACTCCCAGAAAAACATTTCACTGCAAGCAAAGATCAACCTGGGATATATACAAGTGGATTAACGCAGATGGTTTGAATTAAATCCTATATAACAGTAACTACAGTTGGCATCATAATTTTCACTGAAGTAATTATACTGAGTATTTTAACTATTTGATTATTAATAGCAAATAGTAAATAGACCCCATTATAACATTTATAGTTAACCTTTTTAGTTATTACCTATATTTCCTTCCCTAACACTTACAATTTCCTGTTCAAAGTCAAATTATCACATTATTCTTTCTTTTGCGCTTCAGTGATGAAGAGACAAATTCACAATTCAAAGGGTATAATGACATTATTTTACTTTGTACATGTTCTTGTTTAATATTTAATATTTATTAAATGTTAACAGTTTGTCCTGTTTTACGGAAGACATGGGTGGCAAACAGTAAGTGTCTTTTTAAAAGAAACCTGACACACATGGCCAGTCATGTTAATTGCTCTGGTTATTTTGTCTTTACAAAGTAAAATACAGGGGGTTCTAGCAGATTGGGATTCAAGGATAAACTCTTGATCAAAGTGAGTTTTCAAATTTGCTTCTAAAGTTTCTGTGTCAGCCCTAAAGCTAAGACTACACATTGCTAGGGGAACAATAAACAAACAAAATCCCAGACCAAGTACAGAATAAACATATTTCTTTTCAGCATGTTTCTCTGAATATGTTCTGGGTAACAGTTAGGGATAGCCCACAGAACACACACTTCTTGGTCTGGGTGGATCTTTCGCGTCTCTCCAGCCAGACCGCACTCCATCACTCCAGCAGTGCAGTACCGGGTGTTTGCTCATACGCATGCAGGGATCCAGCGGCCCCCAGAGCACTCCTTCCTGCTCGCCTCCTTCTCTTTCATTCCCTTGGCACCATGCAGAACTGCACTGGTTTCTGTCCCCTCCTGCCATGGAGCTTTCCAAGCAGAAAAGATCTTGTTGATTTAACTTCTCCTTATACAGTCTGTAGAAGGTAAATATCCTTGGATGTTTCTGCTGTGGGAGCTGATCTTTTGCTCCTTTGTTTCCCCTTTTGATTAGTTTTTTATCCATGCAAATCCTTCAATTTTATCGCCTGGCATTTTTTTAAGGAACTGTGTTGGGTTTGTGTGTGTGGTGTGGTTTTTTTGGTAGCAGAATAGGGGGCTACAGCAGTGGCCCCTCTGAGAAGTTTTTTGAGGCTTCCCTGGCTCTAATTCAGACCCTCCTTTGTGCCAAGGCTGAGCCAATTAGCAACGGTGGCCAAGCCTCTGTGATAATGTATTTAAGAAGATGAACCTGTGAGAAGGAGTTGTAGGGACACCTATGTGAATACTGAGGTCAGTGGAAAAAAGGAGGAAGCAGGGGGGGTGTCAGAGCAGAGTCTGCCCTGCAACCCATGGTGAGAGGGCAGACTGTCCTCCTGTAGCCCATGAAGGGCACTGGTGGAGCAAATGCCCACCTGCAGCCCACAGAGGACCCTAGGCTGAAGTAGGTGGTTGTGCCTGAAGAAAGCCAAGACTCTGCAGGAAGCCCCACAGTTGTTGGGTTCTGAGAGGACTACATGTGGGAAGGACCCACACTGGAGCAACACAGGAAGAGTTTGTGGCCCATGGAAGGACTCATGCTGGAGAAAGTTTGTGGATGACTGTCTAGAGTGTGAGGAGTCCTCCTCCTGAGGAGGAAGAAGCAGCAGGAACAATGGGTGATGAACTGACCACAACCCCCATTCCCTGCCCCGTCCACCACTTGGAGGGGAAGAGGTAGAGAAATTGGGAGCAAAGCTGAGCCTGGGAAGAAGGGAGGGGTTGGGAAGGTAATACTTCTCACTCTCCTACTCTGTTTTATAAAGTATTGTTGTCAGTGTTTGAATTAAATTTATATTCTTTCTTCCTAAGTCAAGCCTGTCTTTTGCCCATGACCATAATGGGTGAGTCATCCCTCCCTGCCCGCATCTTGATTCTTGAGCCTTTTGTTGTATTTTTTCTTTCCTATTCCTGAGGGGGAAGGGGTGAGAGAGCAGCTGCATGGTGCTCAGTTGCCCTCTAGACTCAAACCAGGACAGGAACCTTTGCTACAGTCTTGTATCAAAGGCTCTCTGAAAATCCACATTGTAGGGACTGAACAACCATATTCTGTGTGTGTGTTGAAATCTTTTCGTGAGTCAGTAGCTATGGGTGACAGACACCAAGTGTCTTTTGAAAGAAACATGACTTATACAGACTCCCAAATTTATCGATGCATTTATCAATGTATGCTTTCTTAAAGTTTCTTCCAACTTGCCTTGCCCAGAGGAAAAACTTTCTGATGTGCATTTTCCTTGAGTTCTTTTTAAAAATTGGTTTCAAGTTTGCTACATCCCACTTCATTGTGCGAAGGCCGATGGAAATGATAAATTCCCAACTACACAATTTTTAACAATTTCCTTCTGCATTCTTTGGAACACCCAGGAAAATCTACACCAACTTATTAAGAAGGAAACACGGGACTGAACTGACATTATGCATGGCTCTTTAGATAATATACCAACTTTATCAGACTACCTTACGGCTAGTTTACACCTCTTAACATGGAATTACTTGCTTTGTAAAAGATTTTAAATTATTTATAAAAAAAAAATAAAATCTTGTACTTCAGGAAAAAGGAAATCTTCACTGCATTATGCAAGAAGAATTCAAAATCCCTATCAGGATGACAGTTTTCTAGAAGTCCTGCAGAACCTAACTATTGCTGTTACTACTTAATTTTACAGCATGCTTCTACAATGGGTGGAAGAGAAAGCAAAGTAGAGAAAATCCTGTCTTGTTAAACACCAGGACTTCCTCCAGATTCAGAAGCTAGAGAGTCCTTACCGATAATCTGAGCTCTCCTTCTCTCCTGCAACATCATTCCTAGGCTATTCTTCTTTCATAGTTCATTCTGATCATCCCTCCAGTAGCAGAGAAGGGAAACAGCCTAGGCCACATATTTTTATTCAAGGGAAACCTTTCCCAAGCCTTGTCATGGAGGGGCACACAATGGCCAGGCTCTCCAGCACTACCTCTTTCCCGTTCTTCTTTCCATCATCCTTAGAAGTAGATAATCACCTGGGTACCAGTACTCTGCTGGAGTGTAACAGGGAAGACTGGGGGAGCAGCCAAGGATGGGAAAGAAGCAACTGGTAGACTCTCTGGAGCCCAGTTGACCAAGAATTCTGCAAGGTTGGACCCAGCCATCTTCCAAATGGTGGCTCCAGTTCCTGAAGTCCCCAGCTGCACTGGCAGTGCTGCTGCAACTCTGAGAATCATGTGGTTCTGCTGAGAGTGGTGACCAGCGCAAAGCCTCAAGAGTTGCTCTGTGTGATTCAAGGATGGCATCTTGCGAACTCCTACTCTAAAATATGTGTCTTTCACTTCTGATCCCTTGGAACAGTTGAAGAGAACATCCAGGTGTGCCGAAATATTGCTGAAGTGAACACCATGATCCCTCATTTATACTGGTAGGAGCCAGGTCTGTTCAATGATGGCTCTCCAATTCCCAGTCACACTTGTATTCTGTTTCCAGTCTGATTCTGACTGTCACTTTTGAAGAGCACAGCATGGAAAGAAAAGATGCAACACTGCACACAGCCTCTTGGTTCTAAAAATCTCTCATATTTTAAATCAGGCAGTGCAAGTTACTGCACAATAACTGCATCATTGTTTAAATTAATGAAAAAATGTTACCCCTTCCCATAGTCATTTCATTGTATGTTATAAATGTGCAGTAACAAGAGTTTCTTTTTTCTGTTACAGATGGGCAGTATTGAAAGCAGTTTGCTTTATGTGTGAGCTCTACTGCATGAAATGATTCATTATAATTCATGCAATATGCTTTTATAATATGGATTAGTGTTTATTTGCTTGAGCTACTTCTCCTTCCCTTGATTCACAGTTTATTAACTGAGTTCATCTGGCATCAGTACAAACTGTTTAAACAGTTCACATGAAATATACAACTACATTTAAAATATCAACAGGGGTTAAAGCAAAAACTGTTAACTAGGAATTTTCTCACTTATTAGCTTTGAAGGTAACAAACTGATATGCGCATTTTTGCATCATCTCCATCATCTGATCTTCCTTTTTAAATACATGAGCTTAACTGCTTGTGTGGGCAAAAGTTCATGTTTCAAACCAGCCTCATTGCTTCTCCTCCAAAAGCAAGCCACAAGTGGCCAATGCCAGCCAGCAGTTCTGGGTGCAGATCTGCCCTGGTAAAGGAGCAACAATCCTGGTTCACAGGAGAACCAGCACGTGTGCTGCTGGCTTGGTTGCAGTCTATAATGGTCTGCCTGGGAGAGCAAAGATGTATGCTGGGATTACAAGCTTTGCAGCTGAAAGGCAGAAAAACTGACTACTTCTCTGACTACACCTGGTATAACTACAAAGGTGTGTTAATTCTTGCAAATTGCCTCAAAATCCAGCAATCAGAGGACAGCAAATTGGTGAGTTTGTGTTCAAAAGAGAAGAAAATAATGATGGCAACTGAAGGGTAATGAAGGAAAGATACATAATAGAAGGAATGTTAAAGATAATAACAGAGATAATTGGATGGGATAACTATGGCACATACATTATTTTGTAGGTTGTCTGACTGAAGCTGATTGTTCATGAAGTGGTTTTGGCAGGCTTGTGGGTGAAGATTATCCAAAGTCTTGACAGTCTTCAGTAAATGTTGGAGTCACGGATGTGGTTTGGAGGAAAGGACAAAGGAGACAAGTCTCTGGCAACCCAGATTAGCATTTGAACCACTGGATCTACTCAGTTACCAGACTAAACATGGATTTCT
The DNA here is from genome assembly GCF_965140245.1 of Athene noctua. Classification (NCBI taxonomy): domain Eukaryota; kingdom Metazoa; phylum Chordata; class Aves; order Strigiformes; family Strigidae; genus Athene; species Athene noctua. The sequence continues at coordinate 16,786,174 of NC_134077.1, read as the reverse complement.
AGGGGCATAATTAAAGGCTACTGTATCTGAAAATTTCAGCACAGTATTTTTATTTTCTGTGTTTTCTTACAAAATAGAGGCCTGTCTACAATTCATTTCTAGCATGTGTCTTCAACTCTTAGAAATCCCAAATCCCTTCCTGTTAAAATACCATGTATGCTCCAACGCAGAAGAAAGACAAGGTGAGATCCTTTCTTCTCCATGTGAGAGCATAGGTACTGGAAGACTGGCCCAGACGGAAGGCTTATCTGACTAGGAAGCAAGAGTGGTAAAAGTAACTCAGAAGTGCACAGACTCAAGACCTTTCCTTGGATTTTTCTGCTAGCCATCAAAGCCATGCGTAATCACAATGGAAACTGATGATGGAAATACTACTTTGCTCTCTGCCAACATGAATCTTCCCTCCAGCTGAAATGACTTAGCCAGATCAGAGTGGTATAACTTATGCTTCCCCGTGCCAGGTTTTTTGATACTCCTGGAATGGCTCTATAGCAATTTCTTCCACATAAGGCTACATATTTCTTGCTCAGAAACACCTAAACTTCTGGGAATATGGCAATTATTCTAAAGGCTTTGTCTGCAGGTAAAAGTTTTAAGTCCGCATTCTCAACAGTTCTGCCCCTGCCTGAGTAAAGCAGGATGCTCTAAGCTTATCACAGTTTTGAGCTTTTCAGGTTTTACTGTCCGATCTGCTTTGGCTTCTGTTTCATACTTAGGTTGCTGCATATAATTGAGAAAGTAGATAACACAGAGAAAAGCCATAGCAAAGACACACAAATTAGAAGAGAAGATGACCACAATGAACAAAGGACTATCAACTTTACTATGGCACTACAATTTACCAAGAGGAGGCAAGAGAGTCTGCAGCTTAAGCTAAGGAAGATTCTACCCTTTCTCATCTTTTGTCACTTTCTAACAAGATTAGGACTGTTAAATACACAAATATGTCTAGTCTTCCTGATCATCAAAAAAAGTTGTTAAAAATAAAAGAATACCCTTCATGCGTGAGGAATGGCTTGTCACTACACTGACTGCAATCTATAAAATTTGAGTTCTCCTAAATCTCAAAACATGTTTTCAGCCAAGACCCCACACAGCTATTGATTTTTCTTCCTGAATATTTCAAGCTAAGCAACAAAGTTCCTGTACATCCTGACTCCACAAACATTTGGACAAATTTCCCTTTCTCAGCAGAGAATATGCTGCAACTCAAAGGCACCTTCCTGCTTAGACTAAGAATTCTTCCTTGTGCCAGAACAGTCAAATCCATGCCTTTAGACAATATTAATCTGCTGCTTAACTTCATGGTGACAGCCAGGACCCAATTCCAATACTGTCCATCCAGTGAGAAGACCCCTCATTTTGTGTGTAGCTGAGAACCTACAGGGTGTGTCTAAGCAGCTACAACACTACCCAGAAGAAAGCATGCAGAATTACGCCATATCCAAACACGGCAGCTGTAAGGGTGAGGATCAGTTCACAATAGAAGACACCTATATGTACATCTCTTTATACAAGGTAGGGCAAAATCCAGTTGCCTAAACATCTGTAGCCATCTCAGACTGCCTAGGATATTCTGACTGCCTTCCAGCCTCTGCTTCAAAAGGCACAGATGTCCTATCTACAAGTCTCATGAAATTTTGGGGGTACCTAGAAGATATCCATATGATTCATACATGGATGAGTCTCACCCTTAAGGTGTCCAATCTCCCAAGAGTCAATAGAGAGCTAATCGATACAGTCCCAGGAACAAAGAAGAGCTGGTGGACTTAATTTAATTGCCTGAAAACAGATGTTCAGGTACATGTGAGATGCCTGGCCTTAAGTTTTTTATAGAGCTCTTTAAGCTTCTGGTCATTCCAGAATAATGCAGATGCCCTGCAGGTCCCGCATCAATGATCACTGAGTTCCATGCAGATGTCTCTGGTGCCCAGGGCTGTCTTTAATGACACTAAAGCCCTACGCATGGGTTATGGATTCAATCTCCAGCTCTGTAATTGGGAGCTGTGATATCCACTGCACACTTATTCTTAGATGGTTTAATATGGATATGTAATGAACACAAACCATCTAAGTACAAACCATGTGACCAGCCACCAGTATAACAAAAGGACATTTTGATGGAAGTAAAAATTAAATTTGGTGTGTCTCAGAAAGGAAAATAATTCATCCGACCTCTTACATAAAAGTGAGGGAAATAGAGCATTTGAGCATAACAGCTTCATACAATAATTTTTAAAAGTTGTGATGGAAAAACAAAAATACATTTCCAAAATCAGATTAGATAAAATGAACAATAAATTCAGACTTGTAGCTCTTAAAGTTATCGCTGTACAAAAACAGTTAACTTAAAAATATTTTTCCTGTGCTATCATTAAATATGAATGCCTCTCTAAACCTGCTTCGGGAGGATGAATTAGCATAGCTGTGATCATCTGGAACAAACTTTGGTCTAGTATAAAAAATGATAAAAGACATTTCCCACTTCTTTTCACTGTGAAGAAATTAGTTTTGGAACTGCTTGAGTTTATGTATTGTTTTATTAACTGGGACTAATTCCCAGTTTATTCCTCTATGTCCTTACATGACCTACACTCATCAGTTGTAGAAAAGGAACAAGCAGACAAAATTTATATTGCTTCCTAAACATTCTGCAATCTGTCTGAAGCAATTCCCTTCAACCACTCCTGATGTCAGTAGGTATAGTAACTCAAATACCTAGGTTCATGCCAGATACGTATTTGAAACACTGCAGTTACATTAATGTAAATACCTCCAATACAAATTGTGTATGTGTACGTGAATATAAGCTCTTTTTTCTTGAACTACAATTAGTATTGCAGAGACGTACGTGATCTACTCGTGAAGCAGTACTCTTTCTTGTTAATGTACCTAATAAACTAAATTAAACTAAAATTTCACAATCACACAATTCCCCATCTTCAAAGCAACCTAAACTCTTAGAAGCATAACTTCTGTTGACTTAATAAAAATGTCTTCATTAGCTGTGAAAATGGGTCTTAGATTTTCCAATCCCTAGGGCACAAAACTGATTTACCTATGGTAATTACACATGTATTAGAAATTACCTTCCTGTTATTGTAGCCTTGACACTTTCTTCCTACCACTGCCTCTGTTCTGTCCTTACTGTCATACAGGAGGCACCTCGAGGGCACAGACAGCATGTAGGTCAGTGTCCCCTAATAGAAGGCTGCAAGTCCCAGACCTGCTCAGCTCTGATACACTTGAAGAATTGGTGCAGTAGACATTCTTGGTCACATTCAGCATGGCCATTTCAGAGATGGCGGGCACCCCTGTCACCTCATGCTAGTCACAGCCTCAGTTTAAGGGGCTGGCAAGTCAAGCGCTTTGCAAAAGGAGAGCATGAAAACAGGCTAAATCAATGGAAACTCTCCAGCAGAACTTGGCACCAGTCTGGAGACAGCAAATAGGTGACTAAATGCCCAATATCTGGTCTCAAATACTGTGCAGTTGCCTGGCCAGCTGCTGGCCTCACACCCTCTCCCCTGCCAGGAGGAAACACGTATGGGATTTCACTATGTGCCAAGGGTGGATCTGGCCCCACGGCACAGAGCCAGCTCAAAGCACAAGCTCTTGTAAGACTGAACGTAAGCTTTATTTACTTTAAAGACATAAAAGCTTTCTATGTACAAGTCAGTATTATACTGGTTCAGTAACATGCTTTGGTGTAAGATTAACAAGTACATGTAATTTTTTTAATGTGCTGCCAGAAGAAACACAGTTACTGATGTGAATTTTTTAGGGAACCGTGACACTGTAGATCCAGTCCCTTGGGTAACGTGTCAGTTATGGCACAGGTATGGAGCACATCTAATCAGGTTTATAAGAAAGCCTCAGCAAGACTGTTCTGGGCAGAACTCTGTAAGACTGTCAGGATTCATCACCTGAGTGAGGTTAGATGCTCACAAGAACTTCTGCAGGTACAAGCACATTCACATGGGGGAAAAAAAAGGAACAGAACAACTAATAAACATACCTCATCTGATTCTCTGTCCTAAACCATGCAAGAATGGCAAATGGATGTTCTCTCATGCCGTTATCTCAAATATTCCTGTTCAACTTATACTTTGACTTTCTCAGCTGAGCATTTCACCTACTCAGAATAAAGGTGTTACAGCATTCAAAGCAGTGTAGGGCCTAGAAATTTATTCTCAGAAAAAAAAAAGATCCGTTCCCTTCACACACACAATTCTTTAACAATGCGACAAATCAGGACATAGATATTTAGTACTGTGTCTTGAATTTAAGCACAGGAACACAAAATGTTTTTAATTTTTTGATTCTGAAGGTAAATTCATGGAAGTTATTATTTCATCAGTATAGACAAAGTCACACAAAGGTGATGTGGTTAAGTTATATTTATAACACAAATTTTTACTGAACTTAGGACATCTGGACCACACTGCATCTGTCAAGGATCAAAAAAATCCTTATGTGCTCTTAAATCCTGAGACAGAAATCAATTGGTCCAGTAGACTGATCTGGGCAGGGATTATTTTTGTCTGTTGAATGAATGTATGGGGAGGGGAAGGATCAAGTCAGGACACATTCATTTTCATTCTACTGATCATTCTGCATGAAGCAATGAATAGAAGCTGGTACGTGTATCATATTTCACTGTGAAATACTGACTTTCCAGATTTCAGCAGAACCAAGGAGGAATTTGCAAATTTTACTCAGATGTATGAACAGAAATAAATGGAAGGAATGTACAGAGAAGGATTCAAAACACATTAAATAAAGGCCTCACATTGTTTCAGCCCAATTCTGATATGAAAATGAACACTTCACTGCCCCACACTTCCTTACACACTTCTTAAATAGGCACACTCATTTCCCATGGGACATGTAGACAGCAGAATGGAAGTATTGCTGCAAGTAGGAAATGAAAGTAGAGAACAAAAGTGAAAACTTGATTAATTCATCACCTTCAGTGGTCAGATACACTATAAACTCAAACCAAATTTGGTAAATCCTAAAGAAAAAGCCTTAACTAGCAAGGGAGAAGAGAATCTTACCAATCCTCTTCCTGATAACACAGAGAACGAGGGTCTGAGCCACACACATAGAAGTAAATAAACAGGAACTTGTGTTTTCCCTATCCAAACCCCTTTTTTAATAAACAGAATTAATTTTATGGAAGAATTCTCTGACAACTGATCATTTGAGTTCTAATTATATCTTATTCAGCTTAATGTCTCCATTAACAACAAAGTAATAATGCTTACATCTCTCCAGTGCTTCTGCAAATATGGATATCTAGAAATTTTAAGCACGCAACTCAAAGAAAATACAGAACTGTTTCAGGGCAAGGAAAGATGATTATACCTTTAAACCGTAGTAGAGTTAAAAACTAACGCTAGGAAGGGTGTGCATGGCTTGCAATTCCACAGGTATTTAATTTGCATTCAGTAACACCTAAGTATGGATCTTAATAAATAAAAAAAAGAGAGATGTCTGAGATTTTTATTGAAAAATTTATCAGTTTATTTACAGTTTGTTGTGGAAGCTGTTTCCACCCTGCTTTTTCCAAAATTACTCATCACACTGCCCTCTCTGACTTCCTCTGTTAAGACTGATTTTGGCTAGGAGGTCAGGAGAGGTACCTGCTTAAGGAGCCACCCTTCTGCAGCTGCTCCATAGCTCTGGGAGAAGACACAACATATTTGCATAAAATTAGTAATTATGAAAAACTTACTGCTGTCTCTAAAGGCCTGAACAAGACCGAGCAGACCAGGTTAAGTTCTGTTTGTTTACAGGAGCAGATCATAACCAGTGTAAGCAGGTAGGTCTGACACAACATAATTAATGGGAATTTTTTGTTTTTAATCAGTAAAGACTAGTCCCAGAAGACCCACCAGAGTCAGAATAGGCCTCTGTGTCATACAGAAATAGTTCTAAATTGTTGATGATTGTGACAAGAAAAAGCATCAGAAAAAACTCAGCTAGACATCTAATTCAGAAGTTGGAAGAATTGAGGTGAATAAAGATGGTAAGGAGAACAACTGTGGAAAGCCAGAGGTACATTCAGTGGATGTGAACCCTGGCTAGATTTGTTGAATCAACCACAGGATGTGCATTCAGAGCTTTTCCTCGCTAAAAAGTCTTCTACTAGCTACCCACAGCCAGCTGGCTGGTTGAGGGTACATGTTCTTTTCAAATCCCTTTTATAACCTCTACTCAAGAATTTCTAAGTGTATTTCTTACAAAACTTGTTCATATTGGCCTCAGACCCAAAGTGTACAGTCTTAAAATGCTTCCTCTGTACTTCCAAATAGTTCTACATTTAGCATAAAAATATACTAAAGAGACTTGTTAAGGAAAAAACCACCAGTTTATATAAAAAAATTAACCCCATACAATTATTTCATAACTTCAGTACCTAAGCAACAAAAATCCATTTGTCTAACACCAAAACTGATCCATCCTGTATACATATCACCCATCTAACACTGTCTATGAAATTCACCTTCATGCTACAACATGTCTCAATCTCATCCACTATCTTTACAACAAGATTGACTGAAGTATTTTTCACATTTTTTACCCAGGTTACTGACATATATAATATAAAAATACTCTTTACATAAAGCTATTATATGCCCTGGTTTGGGCTAGGATAAAGTTAATTTTTCTCCTTAGTATCTAGAATAGTGCTGTGCTTTGGATTCAGTATGGGATTTGGTATGAGAACAGTGTTGATAACACACTGATGCTTTGTTGCTAACAGATCAAGGACTTTCCAACTTCCCATGTCCTGTCCGTCTGCAGGTGCACAAGAAGCTGGGAGGGAGCAGAGCCAGAGCACTGGACCCAAATCGGCCAATGAAATATTCCATGTCACGTAACATCATGCTCAGTATATAAAAGAGGGTTCACCAGGAAGCAGAGGGGTTCTCTCTCGCTTCCAGTATTGTGGCTTCGGGATCTTGGCTTCTCCAGGACAGCTAGCTTGGAACAGGCTGGTCAGCACAAGTGATGAGCAATCACACTGTGCATCACCTGTTAGTACTTTCTATTATTGCTATTATTTACTTCAGTTATTAAATTGTTTTTATCTCAACCTACAAGTCTCCCTACCTTTACCCCTCCAATTCTCTCCCTATTCCCTGGGCAGGGGTGGGTGAGTGAGTGGCTGCTGGTGTTTGGCTGTCCAGCTGGGTTTAAAGCACAACAATGTACACACACAAAGGCACAGAAAGGTATCATAAAACTTACCATCACTTGCAGAAAGTGAGTCATTTGCACAAACCAGTGCCAAAGTAAACAGCAGATGCCGAAGATCCATACCTCTAATTCTGTAATAACAAAAGACAACAAGAGTTCCTTTATAAATTAGTATTACTAATTAATATGACATGACATTTAAATTATTATCTAGTTTTATTGGATTTAAACCAGAAGTGTGTTTAGTTTATGGTTTATTGCTCATAAAGTCATACATCATCTTGCAGTCTAGAACAAAGAGTAAATACTATTTTTACTAGAGAACTAGCTTATGGGTTTCTAGTTCATTTAATATGGAAGGGGAAGAAAAATCAAATATTGTCAATCTCTAGCCTACTTCCAGGGTAGCCACACTGTCCCCACAGCAGCCTTTGGGGGATGGATCGCAATGACTAGCCTAGATTAAATATGAAAGTAGGAGACCAGTATCTCTTTCAGGGAACAAAGATATGATCTTCCCCTTTCTAGCTCATGCTCCTCGGAAGCTGTATTCATCTTTGTAGGCCATGTATAACCCTTCCCAGGTTTAGGACTACATACAGTAAAGCTGAGAGGAGTGATGTAATATAATAAGACAACTCCCACACCAGAAAGTGAAATGGCTGTAAGCAGAGAAACACCAGCTTAGCACCTATGGCCACTGCCCATGGCAGGCAGCATGCCAGCAGTAGCTGTGGGGCTGCAAGAATGAGAGTAACCTGGGCTCGTTCGCTGGTCTGTTTCCCACTGGTACTGTGCACAACCCTGAGCACCTGCCTTAGCGCCCCTGCTCTGCTGCACTGCTCCTTGGGGGCTGCCAAGGAGGCTGTCCCATGCTGGAAACTTCTACCTGCATCATTTCTGAGAAGGCATTTCTGATGGACCTGAGCACATCTACACAAACCTTTACAACTCAAGCATAACCTAACAAATCTTTACAAACTCCCCCCAAAGCACATTTCTCCCTCTCCCTAATTCACCTGTGCCACACACATAGTCTACAACCCCATCACACAATGCTGTTTGAGGGACACTACTTTGCTCCTGCCATTATCACCAGCATCTGATAACAACAGGGAAGGGCAGAAGCTGGGACACGTTGGACTTGTGGGCTGTGCAGCCTTCTGAACAAAATTGTACCATGTCCCCCAAAGCTCATGAGGTCTCTCTATTTAGTAGGGGGAAAACATACATACCATGGATTACTACCTGACCATTTACAACCACATCAGTGGAGCACAGAGATTACTGGAGAGCTTCAAAACCAAAGCTACAACACCAAAATAAACGTGAATGCTGAAACAACAGTCAGGCAGCAGTTTCTTGTTCTGTGTCACAAAACTGCAAAGATACACCGACAACCCAGCTCAGTGAGGCAGAGGAGAGAAATAGCTCCACTTTCACATTTGACTGTAAATTGGTATGACAAACCTTGATTCTACTTGCAGTCTTCTCAATTAGACATTTTCTTTCTTCCTCTAACAGGAGATTAAATCACATGTGTCGGAACAACCACGCCCACTAATGAGTAACAATCTTTAAGTAGATGTTACTGATTAACAGCCAATGCTGTCAAATCTGGGTACCAAAAACTAGTCAGAAAACTTTACTCCTAGTAGAGTTAGTAAAGTTTGAATTTAGGCAAAAGTACACTGACTATGTAAAACTATGGTAACACTGAATTTGAAAGATAATTCCCTCAGTTTTCTTACCACAAGAGAACAGACTGAATCACACTACAGAAAAGCCTGAAACTATTACCAACTCCACATTTCTCATTCATGCTGTTCAGTACAAAACTTGAAAATCAGAAGGTATTTCTCACACCCTCATTAACACAACTGCTCAATAAATTTTGAGTTCAGGCTCAGTACAGGAGAGGAACTGACAGGCATCAGGCAGGGCTTTCCCCCGGCCAAGCAGATACAGGTCTCTCAAAAGGTAACTATCCCATTCTGAAGTTTACAGGTAGGAAAGAAAGGGTATGGTGAGACTGGAGGCACATTAGTGAGGTTTTGGGGTGGTGTGAGAGTGAGGCAGCCTAGGAGCAGGACCAGGAGCAATGAAGGCTGAAGCCACTGGAGTGCATAGGGCTGGTGAAAAGTTCATAAGGCAAATGACAAGGTCAGCAATCCTCCTACTCTTGGAGAGGAGCTACAGTGGCACAGCACTAGGCTCCACAATCAGCAGTCAGCTACGTTTTCAGCTCAGTTGTTCAATGATCCACCCGTACTCTTGTTTAAAGGATTCTTATTGTCTCTTATTAATAAAGCTCCTACAGAAAGGCTTTTCTGTATTTGCTAATGCCTCTCCTCTCACACAATTTCTACCCTGTCAAACAGTGCTCCCCTTCCCTTCAGCCCTTCCACTTTCTCCCTAAAGTGTTGTCTTTTCTATTACAGGCCTAATTACAATGTCACTTTATTTACAACTCTCCTGCTCTCTTCCTGTCACAACACCAAAGCATCCTGTGCTGCATCCATATTCACACTTCCCTGTTCTCCCATGTCCATCAGCATCTTCTGATCTTCCCACCAGTCTTCTCCAAGCTTTCCTACTTCTTCCTGCCTAGCAATAGCCACAAGAAAAGCGCATATCCTCTCAGGAGTTCTACTGTGAAAACAAATGTTATCAGTGGAGTCAGGCATTCAGAGCACATCTGTGAGCACCGTTTCGTTTTTCATAACCACACCAGAGAGCTCCATGGTGGGACCAGGACCATCCCTCACGTGCAGCTGTCACAGCATGGCTAACCCCTCCAGCCCTGTGTTGGGAGGCTATCCCCTCCAACCCTGCACTGTGACCAGCAGCCATCTCAGCTTTCTTCCATGAATAGTAGTTTGACAGTCAGGGAACCAACCCAGGAGTCTGGAAATAAATCCCAGGGGTCAAAAATCGTGTTCAACTTCACAGAATCACAGAATCATCTAGGCTGGAAAAGACCTTATAGATCATCCAGTCCAACCATTAACCTAACACTGACAGTTCCAACTCCAGTAAGATCTTGCTGCTGCAGATGATAACAATCCCCTTCCAGTACTGCTGTTCCTCTTGCGCTGCCAGACTTGTTTACATACCTGCACACAGCGGACTCCATCAGGAAATTGTTCCAGTTAAAATTAATCCATAAACATTTCTTGTAGCAAATCTGTTTGCTGACCAGATTTATCAGGACTCCACAAAGATGCACTCCAGGAGCAGAAACAGGGCAGCACAAGCATGGGGTAAGTAGCCAGGGTGGAGGGGAGGACACAGTCACCCCTCCAGCAGCATCTACTACTTGTTTAAGAGCAATTCTGTAATTATTGGGAGAATCTCTGCTGAGCCACAGATCTTGACTAGAACATCTAGCTCTCTGAAAGAGGGCACAGGATTAATTTGCATTCCTACAGCTCAAAGGTGATGGAAATTGCTGCTTAATGCCTGGCCTTTGCTAGTAAAATGCAGTATAGAAACAAATTATGCTGCTTCTGTGGATTCTCACACATGCCACTATCTTAGCAACATAAAGCAAGAGCATCTCTGCTCTGTCTAAACACACATGGGATCCTCCACTGCATTATCCGTCCAGACAAGTTGCATGTGAGAGAAAAATCCAACTGGTATACTCTGAACATGACCAATACGGACACGACTGAGCTCAAAAATGGTAACTGCTCTCATCTGAAAATATGAATGGACCTTGCTGCAGCCTTTGTACAGCAGCCTCTGGAAAGGGCAAGCTATGCTATGCTCCTTGGAGCTCAAACCCAGAGCTAGCTCTTAATGCAGAGCCCTTGGTACAGGGCTCATACTCATGGTCTCTCCAAAGCAAAAGGAGCTCTGCAAGGGGTGTGAAGAACTAGGGACTACGTGACCTCTCTGTGTCCAGCACATACACAAAAGCTCTGCTGGGCTCCAGACACAACTACCACTTCTAGATGTGTTGAAGGCTAAGGGAGAGTTACACCGCCACGGCTCTCGGTCTGATGGGAAGAATCTGGTGCAAAGCAGGAGCTGCCCCATCACAATACTGCTTTTGGTGGTACAGAAGAAAATTTCTGAGAAGAATCCTCTGAAGTACCACCTGCCCCACCATCAGGCAACAACTACCTTGCAGAAAGTTCCCACAAGTCTGCCTTGTAATCACCCACTGCTGTTCCTCTAAGATACTCTTGCAAGCTTGCTGCCAACAAGAACAGTATTGCTCAGAGGCTGCAGTGTTAACCTAGCAAGAGATAGATTCTCTGTTGGCTGTAGGTCAAAACTGACCTTTTACAATCTAGTATTTTCTACCTCCCAATACTTACCCCTGTATGCGTATGAAAGACAAATGCCACTAATAAAGTCCTTGTTATTTAACAGAAAAAAAAAATCAGTTTCTGTAATACACACTATTCTAAGGAATCATAGTCTATATCCTACCTAATTCCAGGAGTTTGTAAGAATCAAGAGAGCTAAAATCAGAAAAAAAAAAAAAATTTACAGCAGCTGACTGTCCTCAAGCCAGCTGAAACTTGACCACAGGAACATTTGGCTAGAGGTCGGCTCAGGCTAATTGCTGCAGTACAGAAAGGGAGCCAGGAGTTATAAAAAGGATAAAAAAAATTCTTGGCCCTTTTCTATAGCAATGCTGGAGTAAGGTCAATCACAAGGGAGTTTAAACACGACATCTCTCCAGTGGGACATGAACACAGTCAGCATAAACAGGCAAAATCAGGCTAAGAAAACCCATGAGAAAAGAAATAGTTTAGTCACAGCATACTGAATGGTTTGCATCTACTTTGTTCAGGTAACAATGTTACCACCCAGAGTAAACCATAATGAGTTCTGCTTATAAAAAAAAAAAAAGCTTTTGAAGTGAGATCTTTATATTTAGATAGCTCCTGAACCTTAAACAACCTGAAGGAAGGAGAGGGACATTACACGTCAGTAAACTGGGCCTATGAAGGGACTTCTCCTTGTGACATCTCCATTAACTCACTGTGCTCCAAATGTGAGAGAGTTTTTTCCCCTTTAACCTCTTCCAGTTTAGCACTGCTTGCCAAAGCAGGACATGTGCAGCCAGTCCAGAACTAAAGGTGGCCACTCTGCTGCAAACCAAACCATAAAACTACTGAGTGACGGATTAATCTGATGAGTTTTTCTGTGCATTGTTTCATTTCATTATTCCATCAGATCACAAACAGGCAAGGACACAAGAGTGTGCAGTGCACATTAATACACACCAATACATCCGCTATCAAGTAAGAACAAGTGCTGAGAAGGGAATGTTACTCCAGGCTCTCTAGATCTTTCCTGAATCTTGTTTAGGCAACCACCAAATACATATGTACATACCCTGTCAGAATTTTTATGGGTGAAAGACCTTTATTTTTCACAGTGCAGATACACTGTACAAGTTATCTCAGGGCAAGATTAGTGACACCAGGAGGAAATTTTTTTCTGTGCTTGCATAAAAACATTCATACTGGTTTGGCTGATCATGCACAGCTGAAATCACTTTGCCTGCTTACCCTCATTCCCCTGAATGCCAACAGGACAGAGTCATTCTGCAGATGAAATGAGTTACAGCCCTTCCAATCAACACAATCTAAAACTGCCATGGACCTAAAGACTTCTTCCCTTGCTTGCCCATATTACAGCTTGATTGAGTCATCAGCAGCACTTGGATAAATGCCTGTTTTTACAGAACCCTTGTCAGGGCTCTGTACTCAGTCATGTTAAGAAACAGAAATAAGAAACTGTCACAGTTGATATGAATAACACACCACTCACCTGGTGTGTACGGTTATCTGGGATATGAAAAGAACAAGGAGTAATACTGTAGGAGCAGAAATTATGTACTGCAAATTAAAAAAGAAAAAACCTCAAAAGGCACATAAAAAAAAAACAAACCAAAAAACCCTAACAACAAAAGACAGCACCACTGGAAAAGAATAAAGGTCTCTGGCATAAAGCTGCCTTTATTATGCATGGTTTGATGCAAATTTGAGGATTATTAAAAGGTACATCATTATGACAAATTAAAACTATGGAATGGAGGCAATTTTATAGTATTAATTAGAGCGTGATAAAACTATTATAAATTGTTTAGTTTGTAAGGATTAAAATTGAAAATGGAATATTCAAATAATTGCTCACTTTGGATTTAGAAAAATTGATTTTTTTTTCCTGAATAAACTTTTAATTTCGGAATAGAGACTACATGAAAGTTTAATTTTAACACCAAATTTATTTGTATCTCCATTGTAGTAGACATTTTCAGTACCCTGATTTCTTTTTCCAATGGATAGATGTGTCAGCTAATTACTCTGATTTAAAGTGCATTTAAACTGGTTATCAGTGCTTGGATGAGGTTAAAGAGCCCTTCAGTGAATCCAGAGTTTGGGCTTGTACTGAAATCTGTTCTTGGTTAATCCAGCTATAAAGTCATACTCCAAGAACTAGGCTACAAAGTCCAAACTGGCTCTGGCATATCAATTATTTATTTACAATAAAATCTGTTATTCTTTGACATCATTAACCTAATGGACTAGGTACACAGGGGGAGGATCTTACCTGTAAAACTAGTAGATTATCTCTTTCAGAGGACAACTGATAAAAGAGAATTGAAGTTATCGCCTTAACTTGCTGTTTATCGCATAGACAGAAAAGTTTGAACTTGGAAAAGACTTAATTGCTTTGTTTGCCTTTCAGCCCCCAAAACACAGCAAAGCAGCAAAATAGATGCATCTCAGCTGAAACTGCAACATGTAGCTGCTCTCATGCAGATGTGAATTGCTGAGCTGATACTGAGCTTTACACAGACTTTATCATTAAGGAAGAGGATCCAGGCCTGTTTAGGAGTGGTAATTTTTTCAGGCTATCAACACTTTTCTCATCCACACTGGTAATTTTTCCCAGGCTTATTTTATTTTATTTTATTTTATTTTATTTTATTTTATTTTATTTTATTCTTAGATAAAAGTTATCCAAAGACAAAATTCAGTACTTCGCTTTGTTATGTGTACAATCAATAGCAAAGAAAAGTGAGAAAATATCTCTATATAAGCAAAAGGTATATTCCAGTTTGTTTGAAGCCCATCAATTTAATGCCAAATACCTTGACAAGAAAGGAAAAATAAATGTCTGTCTGTATCTAGAACCAATCCCCTAGTAATCTGTACTAAAAATGTGGTTTTACTCAAAGGAAAACATTTCACTGAGATAATTATTCACACTTTACATAAGGAGATTAAATTGTATTTCTAGTACTGTAAAACATTTCTGTGCCAGTGTAAAAAAAAAAAAACAAAACCAAAACCAAACCAACCAAAAATCTTCAGTGTCTTGCTAGCATTAAAGTTTAAATCCCATGAGGAGTCAGCAGTGTGGCCCCAATCCAGCAAAGCAGTTAAAGACATCTGATTTTAAGCAGTCAAGGTTATATATTTAATATGAGAACATGGCTAAGTAATTCTTCTAGCACAGCCATATTGTTTAGCACCTCGTGGAAATTATGAAGAAATGATAATACACGGGGATTGTGGTGGAAAACAATTTATGTGGCATTACTAGCAGTTTAGGCTGGAACCCTGTTTCAGCTGAGGTCAGCAGGAGCTTCATCATTTTGAAATAAGGTTCAGTTATAGCCAAGCGTTTTTGAATAAAGCATCCTCAATTTCTTCTAATCACCTTGAACCCAAACATGCCTTTCAGACCTCAAAGAACAATTTCAAGAAATCAGAGGGAGCAGAGTTTTAATTTTAAATAGAGTTAGCAAATAAAAACCCATTTCTTCCAGGAAAACATCTTCAAGAAGCTGTAAAATCTAAATTCAAGACGCTGGTATTTATCCTAGACTAATGGAACTACTTAACAGTCCATTATCATGGGACAAATTAATTACATGGTTTAATCACATGCTAAATTATTCATGTGGTCCTAATCAGATTAAAGACTACATAACAAAGCCTGTATGGCATTTAGGAAGTCATTAACTTAAATAGCGGATTAAGTGAAAGCTCGTAAATGATGGACAAAGGATTTGAGCAGCATTTCTGGATGGCCACTCATGATTCCAAGTACTCACACATTTACTGACACTTGGTCAGCATATAAAGACTAGTCAGCTTGATAGAAGGTATAACAGTAAACAGTGCATTTTAAATTGGTACAATTTTGTATGTCCTGTTCATATCAGTTTAGGATATGATTTATATTTATTTAATTTGCATCTGTAATTTACAGATTGAAGCTGAGTTTAAATCTTGTTTAAACAGATGTAGAATTAGTATATGAGCACATTTATTCAACACAGCTGGCTTTAAAAACAATTACAAGTAAAATTATCTTTTCAAGAAGTTCTCTGTTAATGAGAAAAAACACGATTGTAACTGCTTTCCATTTGTCCTTTGTAAGAGCATACCAGAACTGTTGCCTGGCCCTATTCTCCTCTGATTTGGTGCATTAAGCCCATACAAATCTGAATGTATCTACTGTGAGGACCTACCATAAAGTAGTATACTGCATTCAACAACTGCATAAACCACTTTGTAAGGCCATATACAAAGATTTTGAACTAGATCCCTAATTGTGTAAATCAACACAAAGTTGAGAGAGATACCGAATGAGATCAGCAAAGAGAGAAGATTATTCAGTATTTTTAAATGCAGAGTTGCCAAAAAAGTTTTCATGAGGTAATGACGTGTGAAGAAAATCTATTCTCTGTTAAAACCTTTCATAAAATCTTAAAAAGTCAGTTAACTTCTCCCTCCACTTGCACTGGTAATATCTGGAAATTAAAGTACCTAACTTTAAAGTTTAAAGTATGTTTTGATGAAGGATCTCACATGCAAAAGTAGACATATGTCCACACCTACCAAAGTGGCTTAAGAACACATCAGCATTTTTATATACATCCAAACAGGATCTGTAGAACCTTTATACTGAACCTATGACTTCTGATACACATTTTATGACACAGCTGTTGGTGAGACCTTTTAAATCAAGAATCACAGAAAGGACGCTGTTGAATTATTGTTTTAATCAGAGATTTTTCCAAGGTGAGTGTGTCCAGTATTTCCAAATAGAGGGAGACAAACCAGCTCATTTTACTAACTGAACTATTCAAAGTCAGTGTTATTTACGTACTGGGTACATTGTTTGTTAAGGACCTCAAGCAACTTTTCTTCCAGATCACATTTTTAATAATTTCATGGCATTATTTTAGCCATTTCAATTATCACAGTTCCTGCAACAATCCTTCACAAGGAACAAAGGTGGCGTTTGGTTTGTGTGCATGCGCTTGCACACACTGAACACGCACACACATATGGGTGTTTTGCTGAAATGTGAATGTGTAACTTTACTGATATTCAGCTGATTATGTGTATCCCCATGAGATAGAGAGGTTCCATCCCATAAGGCAGGTGAGAGCAAGGCAGAAGGAAGTCTGATGAGGAGGAAGTATGGGAAGCCTTGAGGAAAGCAAGTGACACAGGATCCAGGACAGGCCTGGAGATCAGGTTGGAGATGAAAGAGTGATTATTAAGGACATGGAGACAAGTGGATTGCATTACAGGTGATCAAGCCAGTTTGACTTTTAAGGGGAATGAACTAAATATCCATGCCTGGTAATTTCTAGAGTTAGTGACCTATTGAACATTAACTAGTTTAGTGAAGATGAATATTGTCCTGTTAATCTTCCAAATGGGCACCTGCAGCTAGCATAGCCCTACAAGACTGTCTTCAGGAATAAGCAAGGTAAAGGGAGATGTCAGGCTGCCATTAGAAATTCACACTGGAAACTCTAAGAGCTTAGTCCCAATGCCTAAAAGTTCTGCAAGAAAACCCTACCAACAAAGAAATGAAGAAGTGTCTGCAAAATAAGCAGTAGAAACAGCCACACTAATTTTAAAGGTAATTTGCCAAATCTATTTCTAAAGAGGTCTTCTAATGCTGTCAGACAATGCTTTTCCTTGTCAAATCCTGAAGAAGTCTGTAGTGAGGGTCAGTGGCATTATCTATGTTATAGACAGGGAATGGATGGACACATCAGGAAGAGGGGCAGGTTGCCTGTATTTACACCACAGCCCAGCAGCAGAATAAGGCATGGACTACAACCCTCTCCAATGTCGTACCTACCAGAGCGTTACAGAGTCTTGTGGATTTATTGCCAGCCACCTTAGCACCACAAAATAAATCTGTAGTGGATTAAAAAACCCCACCAAAACAACAAACTAATAGTTTGCATTAAGAGAGCTAGAACTGCAATTAAGAGAAAGACCAGCTCATCTGAAACAAGCAACTAGCAAAACCTTCTTAATAAGTGTATGGCTTTATTTAATAATAGAAGTGAACTGGATTCTTTAGCTATGGTAGTCCCAGTATAGTGCATGTAAACCTCTCTCTCCACATTTACCACTCCTAAAATGTCAGAGACTAAAACAATCACAGTTTTGTATTGCAACCTTTGCTTTTACACAAATTAAAATACATGAGCTCTGAACTGATCAGCTCAAAACAGGACACTCTGCAATGGGTGCTATGAACAGCACAGCTGCTCAGTGCAAGGCTGGCTGGCTGGCTGATGGAGAGCATGTCCATCTCCACTGACACTAGGATCCCCCTCCTCGGCAGGAACTCTATCATGTTACCAGCTATCTGGTTAAGAAAGTGAAATTCTGGAGCAGCTTCAACTGTTTTCATTAAAATGGACTAGTGCATTCATATTTCTTTATTGCCGTTACTGTTATTTTATACAGAACCATGAGGAAACAGATGTTTTCAGACAAAATTGACAAGATACCTGCCCTGAAGGAGCAGCTGAGAGCCAGAACCTTCATCCACCACTCCAACAAATATTGCTCAGACTTAAACCCACTTCATTAGGGCTATTCACAAAAATAAATCCCATACCAAGCTAGATCTCAGGACTTACATCAGACACAATAAAAAAGAGCAGACTAAAGGGGAGGACATTTCACTATAGCCATAGAAAGCTTTGTAAAAAACCTGCTAGGGGCTTTCCTGGTCTAGCATGATACCCAACTCCTCCGAAGCCTTACCAGCAGTCGTGGCTCACTACCCATTTTTATACTGAAATAGGGAGCAAGGCACAGGAGCAAAAGTCTTAGCAAATGGCTTTCTGCCTTTAATCAGTGCATCAGTAATCATCCCACTCAACACTGGGCTCTGTGGACTAAACTATCTTTTTAGTGTCACCCATGTGACCATATGTGGGAACTGTCAGCATAGAAGGATTGAAGGGAAAGAGTATAACTGTTTCTTTTTGTTCTTACACTGAGTAACTTTAATATCACAGGGAACTTTATTTTTGCAGTTGTAAAAGCTTTCCATTTTTAGAAAAATCATACCATAGAAACAAAATCTTTTTTTTTTTTTTGGAAGTCATTAACAATGATATCATCTGCTCCTAAAATATGTATGACACCAATCACGCTTGAACTCTGTGTAAGCAACCACGTTCACAATAAGCATGATGAGACTGCTCTTAGGTTCTACTACAAAGTATATAGCAGCATTAGATAAATCACTTCTGCATAAATTATAATTCTCCCATCATTACTAAAACTGTGGAATATCACATCAGATGGAGCTTTGAGTTTTGAATTGCCCTGATGCATAAATTAGTCCTGATTTTTAGTTCACTTATTGCACACAAGTTTTTCTTCAGCAGGCAGACTTGATAAAGGGTGACTAGACTTATACACTAAAAAGCATAATGACTCTGTATATGTAGTTCATTAAAGGATGGTATTTTTCTGTTGCTGCTCTCAGAGATTTTAAAAGTGACAGTCTGCAAAGATTTTTAACAGCTTACCAACCAGTTAGCTCTGAATATAAATTGATACAGGGTGCTTTAATCACATGTAAAAAAACTCCAAATCCCCTCAAAGTCTGTAGCCCTTTCACAGCTTAGAAAGTGAATCCAGATGTCAGCTGTTCTATGGGCTGCAGAGAACAATTAATTGCAAGATTACTCGGTGGTCTATAAATTAGTTTCTTGGCTGAGAAGAGTCTGATTTTGGCTGTCCTGGAATTGAGATTTTATCTCCCTAGGAGAGCAGGCTTTTTTGCAGTCTCACACAGGCTCTATGGTAGACACAGAAAACTCACAGAAAAAGCACATACTGTGGGTCAGCCACGCTTCTCCTGAATAGCTCAGCTGGTAGGGAGGCACTGAACAGCTGTACCCTTACAGAGTAGGAGGTCCTCAAAATGTAGAGCTTGCAGTTGTATTTTAATTTCCCTGTGACTTTTTGTTCCATATTAGAGGAAAGGGGTGGTTTTTTTAAGATTTTTAAGTCTTAATTAAAATATGGGCATTCCTTTGATATAGGTACTTGTTCTAGGTCTTGCTATAGATGCTGCTATATATACTTACATACATGTTTGATAAAGGATTTAGAGAACAGTTTAGAGCCCAAAAAGTTAAAGTATCATCCTACGGGAATTAAAGGAAAGTTTTATAATTCGATGTGCGATTTTTTAGGCAACTATCTTATCTGAAACAACCCAAAGGCTTTTTTTCAATAAGAATTTGTCCTGATGAGAGTAGTACATTTAATTTACTGGTGTGGCTGAAAGTCATCTGATATGGTCATTTCTAGGAGCTGTAGCACAAATTAATAGAGATGATGATGTATCTTTACAGAGAAACACTGGAAAAAGAGGACTAGCATTTCTGCTTAGTGAAAATTGGATTTTTTTAAGAAGGTTTTTATTTATGCCATGTAGTTCATAAACCAGATCTAGCCCATGAAACGATGTCACTGAGCCTGTGTCACTTCTGCCTGGAGAAGATGAGAAAGGGCTTTTAAAGCCATGAAGGCTGCCTGAACCCCCCAGCTTTTTCTGTCAGCCACGGCCCAAAGGAGAGCGTGACTTCCTCCCACTACCATCGGTGCATGGAGATATGAGGGCTGTGATTTTCCAGCCCCTTGCTCTCCTCCTTTCCTCTTTCCTATTTCTTGATGTTTGCTCTTGATGAAATTAGAAGGGCATGGCTTTCATGAAGAGGAGATGGGAAAAGGAGAGTTGCTTGCATGGTGAAAGGGATGCGTTTTTTCCCTGGGGAGAGGGCACAAAGGGTAGATGGGGTAAGGCAGTCTGATGTTGCTGAACTAAGAGCAGGATCACCACAGCTAAGTGAGAATATTGAGTCCAGCCTTTCCAAAATCCAGATTTACTTCCCACATACTACTCCAAAGATCGGACCATACGGACATATTTTTACTAGTCACGCATAATAAACCCTACAGTAGTATGGACAGTGTAAGACTTCATTTGCTAGAGTGCATTTTCAAAGCACACTGAGTCATAAGTGGTAGGATAGATTTCCACACATGTATCTAATCTGATTATTTTTATGGGTTTGGTGTAGTATACTTAGTCTGAAAAATCTATTTTTCACAGATAATTCTCAAATAGTGTATTTATGAGCTACTTTACGCAGAAGCAAGAACCAGAATAAAAGTGGTTAACAACGAGTGCAGAGTATTGTCTTCAAAGAAAGAAAGACCATTAAGCAAATACTTTATGCAGTATATTTTAATGTTAACATTCCTAGTTTCATTTCTGTTTTATTCACAGTAGTTAATAAAATGACTGCCTGTAGTCCTTTGCCAGAACAATACCTGACTTTGCCAGACTTGTTCAAACTGAATCTTAACTTTGATTTCAAATCTGCAGTAACACATGATTCAACAGCAGCAGAATTTAACTAGATTTATTTAAAAGCAAATTAAATTGTCGACTGATGACTGTATCACTAAATGTTAAAAAGCAAACCCTTCAAATTGTATGATGAACTGATAAAGCAGAAGTATGAGGAACAGCCATAAAGCAAAAAAAAAAAAAAAAGAGTGGTTTAGGGGTTTTTTTGTTAAGTATATGTGTGTCTGATTTATTCATAACACTATTGACCAAAGGATTTGGATCTAATACCAGTCACAAACTAGCAGACGTACCTCACACATGGTGGATACCAAGTTTTTGGCAGCCTGATGAGAAAAGTATTACAACATGTTGGTATTAAACTGATTGATACATTTGTTGTATTACTGGCATGTTCAGTGTAGGCAAGTGAACTTAAAATGATGTTCAAAAGGAGAAGCCCTGTATTCCTGTAATTTTTTTGTTAACTGTGGAGGAACAGTCAATTTTATTTCTGTACTCTTAGCTTTTCTCAGCACCACAAATGGTTTCTGTACTTTGTACACTGTATTCCTCAGCAAGCAGCTTAGCAGAGTGTTATTTAAAGAACAGAAAGGTGTGCTGACCTGTTAGCTGGATAATTGTTAAAAGCTAAAAAAATTATGGTTACTGGAATATTTTACAGCAGTTATTTTACAAGCATCTCTTGCTACTTTTGGCCAGATACTAAATTTTTTTCCAGCATATTCAGCAGAACTACCAGCACTGTCAAAATCTATTTAAAGCTGTGCCTCATGTTATCTTCCATTGGGATTGTAAATGTCAATGAGGCACAACGTACTCTTGCCACATCTACGGGTCACTTTCAGTATCCCAGACTTGAAATAACAAGGCATCTATTTAATTTTTAAGGAAAGAATGCGACACATTCATTTGGGATAAACAAAAGCCTCATTCAGAGTAGAACACTTTCTTAGCCTAGAAAATGTGCAGATGAACATTTCCCACTGTGCATAATACATTAAATGCCTCAATTTCACAGAAGAGCTGAACAGTAAACTTGCCTCCAGATGACTGAGTCTGGGGCTGGTATTGCCAAACATGTACTGAAAAGCAAATATATGAAGGCTAAGCCATTAATTGATCTACATGGAGACAGTTATCACATTTCCAGTTCTTAATGTAAAACTAACTTGGCAGAGGTCATATAAATTACAGATGTGTCATTTTCAAGATATCTGGTCAGCATAATCTCCCCTCACTTACGATCACATTATACTTGGATTATGTTAGTTGCTCTTGCCTGTGCCAAAATATTTATCTCTAGTTAGTGGAAAATAACAAGCAAGAAAGCACCACAGAAATTACTTTTCTCACCCAGGGATCCACTGTTAATTTCCAAGCCCAGGGTCACACTTAAATGCAAAGGATTTGAACTCTGCCCTGGTAACACAGCATCAATATTACATCAAATATGACAGGCACTGTGTGAGTAACAGCATTTCCTAAGGAAGGAGATGCTTTGGTCCTCTGGAAGTTAAGAATTATTAGCTTTCATTTACAAAGAGGAAACTGAAACATGATGAAGTTACAGAGGGTGGTAACACAGCTGAGTGAGCTCATGGTCAAGCTCTGCAGTGAGGCCACACTCCATGTCCAAGCTGTGTGCTCCCAGTGCTGGACACACTTCTTGCATTGCTGCTTGCAGAAGAATCAGGAATGGGCAGCTTAGCTAGGGACTGACTAGCTTACTGGGCATGGAAAGCCAGGAAAAAAGAGCACAGAGGCAGCTTTCTGTAGGGTTATATTGCCATGCTTCGGCCATAAAAGGTGAGAAGTCATTCACAAATTGTTTTACAGGTGTGCTTACTCTGCATGAGAGGGCATAGTAAGGCTTTGGTTGAGGAGGTCCCTCCTAATGACTCTAAATTATGCCTACTTTACAAGCATTTTTATAAGTAACTTTTCACTATCCTGATCTTATCTTCTAAGTGGAGTTGGTATATCCTTAGACAAGTGTCCCAAGCAGAGATCCATGGTGCAATGAATGCATCTATAATTCCACCATCTGGTTTCAGAAACATTAAAAACATGGACATATGCAGCAAGTTCTACTTATTGTAGAACAAACAACGAAAAAATTATCTAGAATTTCTCTCCTATTTAATGACATTTGTGTACACTTAGACAGGAATAGCCAGTGAAGTCTCATAAAAATACTATATGCTACAGCTACAGATAGCAGCTGTAAATTTATCCCACTGTAATCTGATCAAGCTTTCAGTAATACATCTCAGATACAAATCAGACCAAATAAATACATTCAAACTACATGTTAAGTGTCATTTAAACCAGGATTTATTATTTACAATGTTCTGATATGTATGTATTTTCATGTTCTCTCTCCCTAGAAAAACACAGAATTTTTTTTTCTCCACTTGTTCCACTATTGTGCATTTATAAAGTCAGGCCCTTAATATTTTAAGTAACATTATAAATGAGCAATGGCTCCTTAAAATACAGTATAATAATTTTTAAGCACTCCTACCAGTCACCAAGCCCTTTGTCTCAAATTCTAGGTTCTAGAGATTGGTAGAATGGGGCTTGAAGCCATCAATTTACATCAGGATTGAATTTGAAAGGCTTAATTCAACTATCTCTATTGTCTGGGGTAATAATATATGACGATTGGATTCCAATCAGAATTCTGTATACTGCATATTATCATTATCACTTCCTGTAGGAACAGATCATGTGATCTGTGAAGATTATCTGCAGAGTGCTACAGGATATTATTGATTGCTCTGCTTAGCCAGCATTCATAATAAAGTCACTTGCAGGTAAAATAAAAGTTATCACACTACCTCAAATGTCAGCAGGGGATGGATGATGCTTCACGCCTCCCTCAGCTCAGCTGCAAATCGTGACCTTCTCCAGCCATCCCAGCACCTGCACAAAATCATGGGAAACAAGAGGCAAGAGATGAGTTCTGGAACAGCAAAGGTCACCGATGGTGGGAACGCGACATAACAAAATCTGAAGGGGTACCCTGGCACTATTGTCCTCTGGGGAAGGCCACCAGCCAGGCAGTCCACACAGCAGCCCTGAGCAGAGCACCTGGGCTTCTCACTCAAACGGCAGAGGCTGCCAGAAACCCCCTGTGTCACTGGGGGCTTGCCAAGCCATGGGATCCCACACTAACCTTGACATTAAAATGCATGAACACAGATTTAAATGGCAAAGAGAAGTCAGGGTGACTGATCAAGACTCATTTTCAATGCATAGCCACGGTGGAAATCAGCTGGACTGGAACTAAACTCTGAATCACCAAGAAAAGGGTGTGGATGAGTAGTATCTCACTACTACTATTTCAGCCAATAGATTACAGTGTAGTAGCTTATAAACTGGTAATTTTAAGAAAGTTACATTTCCTTTTGCTCTAAAAGGACAGTGTGTAAGCCTCAGGAAGACGGCATGATGTTAAAAGAAAGAAGTATGTCATTTGTTATGTTGAGAATTCCTAAGCATGTTATCACCCCCATGATATTTGGCACAGCAGCATCATCTAAAATGATTTTGAATTAGTAATACTTCTATATTTAAATAAAAGTAATATTAATTCAACATGGAAGGTTAATTCTTCACAAGGATGCAAGTCAGCTTTTTAAAGCACTTTACAGTCAGTCATGGTGCCCACATTAATTGAATAATTCATAATAATTTGGTTTCTAGTGGGTGGGACTATGAAAAAAAGACTGGATTTCGCAGTATCAGACTCTTTACATAACCAGGAAAAGCAAGCAGGCTGCAAAAACCACTAAAAACCTAAAGAAATTCTGCATACATTCAGTCTGAATTCCTAGGGCCACACTGCTGGAGACTTAACAAGAAGAAAGTAGGATTTTAAAAGAGAGCTTTCCTTGACTGAGTACTAGCACTAGTTTACAAAAGAGCAGCAGGAATCTTAATTTGTACCTATAGAACTTTCTTCCTTTCATTTTTATCATTTTAGTGCATGGATAGATCTCTAAACAACAAATAACTGAAAGCAAATTGAGATTGCGACTGAAAATTTCATCATATTTCTCAGGAATCCTTCTTCAGTGCAATGTGCAAAAGCGTAAGTTTCACCTCCGTATTTATATTTTAAAAAAACCCTAAACTACCTCTCAACTATCAAAAGGGGAAATCCTTGAACAGAACAAAGAGAAAAATTAAACAGATGTTTGAACATAATAGAAGGCATTTTCCATGCAAAAGCAAGAATACTATGCAATAGCAATCCAGGTTAAAAGAAGTCATTCTATGTGTGGTTAGCTGAAGTGAAACCTGTAAACAGGGTTGTCTCCTGGTTCACATCATGAAACAAGAGGACTAAAAAGGTCCATCCATGGTAAGTCTTTACCAAATCTACCCCAGGTAGATTTAATAGCCAAGTTCTAATATACCACTTTTCAGGAAGAGCCTGCTCACATTTCATCAGGCTGAGAATCTAACACTGTGTGTCACATTTATATGTAATTCTATAAGGAGTTTTACATTGATTTAATTGCTGTTTTTCAAAAAGCCTCGTAATTTCAGAGAGAATAACTGACTAGTGACCCACAACTCTCTTATCCAAAAATAGAGGGACAGCTTAGACTGAAACAAAGTTGTAAAGTCTAAGGAAGCTGTTAGCTATCAAGGGCTACTGACAAATCCATGTTTCAAAACACTCGGTAGGGTATTAGCAAGTGGAAATGATCTTCATGTGACAAAGTCAGAATCCTACTACAAAAGGGCGGGGAAAATTATTCCAGTAGTCTTTCCAAAATATTTTGAAATTCTGCTCAACAGCAGAAAATATCTCTTAGCTACTTTATGGGCAACAAAAGGGAGATGTCCTAACTTCTGATTACCTAATTGTACTCAGAACATTTTGTTTCACTCTTGGTAGCAAGTGGTCATAGCACAAAGAGTGCATGCAGTGACACTGTTTACTTGCAATACCGCAGTTTAGAGCAAGCCACACAAGCATGAAGACTCCTGTATTTGCACCTGGCTCTGACACTTCATTTTATGTGAAAAGGAGGCACTAGTGCACATAAGATAGCAAGCAGCCACCTTTTAAATGATTCTTGGAAAAACTGTAATTTCAGCAAAAGCAGAACATAGATTTGTGTGAATAAACTACATAGCTGAGGCTTTTTCAGAAACATGCATTTTCCTCAGAAACACATTTGATTATTCTAACCCACATGACAAACAAAAAGATTGCAGCACGCAGTTAAGATAGGCCTGTCCAGGACTGGTTTGCTTCACAGACTAAGAAAAAGACTCAGACTCATCACTGCCTTGATTGGGACGTGAGCATCTGCACCCATTATATCTTCTCAGTATGACCCATGCTAACCTACCAAAAAGTAATAAACTGGAGAAAATGAGATGCACCCAAATGTGCCAAAAGATCATTTTGTCTTCAAAAGGGCATCTAAGCAAAGGCCCAGTGCTGAAAAAGAATTAGAAAGGCTTCTGACACTGTCCCATGTAAAATCTTCATTGATAAACTGATGCAGTATGAACTGCGTAAGTGGACAGTGAAGTGGACTGAAAACTGGCTGAAATGTCCAGCTCAGAGTTTCAATCAGTGGCACAAAGTCCAGGTGAGGGCTAATCACCACTGAAGTCACCCAAGGGTAAATGCTGTTTAATATCTTCAATTAATGACCTTTTTTACTGAAAGGTGAGCAAAGAGTGGAACGGGTTGCTTAAATTGCAGAGCCTGGAGATACTCAAAACCCAGTTGGATATGGCCCAGGGCAACTGCATTAAAGAAACCCCACTCTGAGGAGGAGGGCTGGATTATCTCCAGAGATCCCCTCCAACCTCAACAATCCTGTGATTCCATGACTCTGTATGTTTAGATGTGGAACAGAAAAGTTGCTAGCAGCATTCAAAAAAGAGGATATAAATGACACGCTTTGGAAGAAAGATGCTGAACTATGGACACCCTATGATTGCATGGGCCATTGAGGAAGGATGGATTATTTCCAAGAAGACACATGACCTAAATTCACAAGTCCTAACAGATTGTTCAGAAGTCCTGCCCCTCTCTCATGCTGGGCTACTAACAGATGCATAAGAGGATCTCTGACATCTGTGATAAACTATTTCCAGAGTATTTGTAAGATTTGGCCTAAGGAATCCTAATTTTATCTTTATTGTATTGCTTTTGTATTTTACTTATTTCCTCTACAGCAAAGTTCAAAGGAAGACAAAACATTATTTTCCTTTTATTCTGACTGCATCTGATACATGTTTTATTCGTCTCTCCAGTTTGTATCAACTGTGATGCATGGCACTTGCTAAGAGTCCCAAACTACTTTCTGCTGAACATATTTTGAAAATACTTGTCTGAAACAGAAGGAAAAATGGGCACTTCACATGTATTTTTAAGATTTCTCCAATTAAGTAATTTCACTCATTTGATGCCAAGTAGAATATGAGTCAACAGTATGATCTGGCAGCCAAAAGGGCCAACTATGCCCTGGGTATAGGTAGCCAGTCGAAGGAGGCGACTGCCCCATTCTACACTGCACTGGTGTGGCCCCACCTCAAGTACTGTGTGCAGTTTTGGACCTCAGTATAAGATGGCCGTCAAACTATTCAAGTGTGTCTAGAGGAGGGCGCGACCAAGATAGTGAAAGGCCTCAAGGGCAAGACTTACGACGAGCGGCTGAGGTCCCTTGGCTTGTTCAGCTTGGAGAAGGCTGAGGGGCATCCTCATGGCAGTCTGCACCTTCCTCATAGGGGGCAGTGGAGCCCCCTATGAGGAAGTGGTGAACAATGACAGGACATGAGGAAATGGAACAAGGTTGCATCAGGGGAAGTTCAGGTTGGACATTAGGAAAAGACTCTTCACTGAGAGGGTGGGTAGTCACTGGAACACCCAGGGAAGCGGTCACAGCACCAAGCCTGTCAGAGTTCAAGAAGTGTCTGGATGAGGCTCTCAGTCACATGGTTTAGTTTTAGGTGGTCTTGCGAGGAGCAGGGAGTTGGACTCAATGATCCTTATAGGTCCATTCCAACTTGAGATATGATTCTGTGATCCTTCTTAGGTTCAAAATTCTTACCTTCAAACTCTACTTCTCTAATATGAGATTTCCCATCCTCAGCCGAACTACTGTTTTGCAATTGTGAATTCACTCCTTAAATTCTCTCATCAGCTTTTTTCTCTGCACAGGAATTCCCTAAATTCTTTCATGGAAACGCTAACAAAACACATCAGAAACTTCCATCTTCCTTCCCTTTTTTTTTGTCTATTCAGATAGCTAAGGATTCTAGCCTATTTTCCTCCTTTAACCCTTCCACTTGCCTCACCAGCATACCCTGGACAAGGTATCACATTCTAGTTACAAATAAGAGTCTTTTTTCCCCCTCTCAATCTCTTCATATCCTTAGGAGTCTAACAATAAATCTTGCCCTTCATTTTTTAAATACTTCACTGAACCACATTTCTGTTCTTACAGATTTGGCAGTTTTGCCTCTTTGACTTAACAATAGCTAGAACATTTTTTTAGCAGAACTAAGCTGAGTAAGTAACAACTGATATTTGTTTTGACTTTCACAGTAGGGATGAAAGGTAAATTTATGTCTTCCACTGCATTATGCTTACAAGTGTATCTGTGGACAGAATACCTCAGGACATCTGCACTGCAGTCCGAGGCCACACATAGGAATTAATACAACTCTTTGAGCTATAAAAGAAATCATCAGCATTTTAAAGGATGCAAACAGACAAGAAGTCCAAACTTTCTAAGTAGGTACAATTTCACTTGACATATAAAATAGCTCATGTGGTACTCAAGTTCAGGCTGTCTTCCATGAGTGAAATGTGTCATACTGCCAGCTACAGTTAATTATTCACTTGAGCTAGAGGAATGTTATGAAGAATAGTTTAGTCATTTTTAATGTAAAGTATTTTGAGATCTGGACAGCTGGAAAACCAGATCTCTACTAGCTGAAACTGTTGCTGACATATCAGTAACTTAAAAGGGAAATTTTCTTGATAAATTAACCAGGAAATACCAAGTATAAGCTGAGAAGAAAGATGTATTACTCGATTGTTGTAGCCAGTTCTCATGATCACACTTATAAGACTAACAAATTTTGGAAGAGCAAGGACCTAAAAATGTTATTCAAAGTCTGAGGCTTCTTTTAATAATCAGGGTAAAAGCCCCAGTGTATTTGAGAAAAATATGTATGGATTACTCAGTTGAACCTGATAATAACCTGTATGTGGAAGAAGCTATAAACATTAGATTACTCTTTAATGAAGTAGAAGAGATACAGAGGAATTGAGAAATAAGGAAAAAAAAAATCTTCTACAAGGCCGAAATAAAGTGAAAACTGGAATTTACTAGAGATTTAATTAAAAAAACCACAACCAACTCTATCATTTCAACTTGCTTTTCAAGCAAAACAAATTACTGGGTGCAAGTAACTGGCAACCTGTGTAAGAACTACAGAAAATACGGCTGGGCAGGACTGCCAGATGTCATCTGGTTCACTCCCATTCTTCACAACTAGACCAATTAATTCCTGCTTGACTCTCATCAGATTTTTCTAAAGAGCAATGAAGACCTGCAAAGATTGTGCAGCCTCCCCAGGCAATCTATCTCAATGTACGACTACCCTTGCCACAAGGAAGGTTATTCTAATATGTACCTCAAGTCTCAATGTAATTCAATTCCTCTACCATTTTTTTCCCCAATAAGAATGAAGAAAAGGTTATTCTCTACTCTTTTTTAAGTCTTTTACATACCTAAAGACTGTTATATTTT
Source organism: Athene noctua (assembly GCF_965140245.1). Lineage (NCBI taxonomy): Eukaryota > Metazoa > Chordata > Aves > Strigiformes > Strigidae > Athene > Athene noctua. The sequence continues at coordinate 16,756,463 of NC_134077.1, read as the reverse complement.
CCTTCCTCTCTGGATGAAACACAATAAATGTTTCAACTAAGTTTTCTGGATCACTGATCATTCTCACAGCTTTCCTCTGGACTCTCTCCAGCTATCCCAAGTCTGAAACAGCAGTCTATCTGAGACTTTATCAAAGCTAAGCTAAAAGGATTATCTCAGGTAGTTCTCTTTCAGCTTTATACATTCTACTCTATCTGTCTTTTTGTAAGAGGATGCAATTGTTGACTCATGATCAGCCAGCTCCAGATGACTATGATTGCTTTTCCTCTCATCATCTCCCACTCCTTTTTAATTAAACATTTCTAAATGTGCAAATAAAATATAAAAGGATATGGGAAAACAGAGCTGTTAATTTTAACTAAAGACTAAATCTATTGCCAGAATAAAAACTGTGATTCAAGGAACTAGGACTGTAAGAAGGTTGAAAAAAACATTTTTCCAAAAGGAAATACAGAATAGTAAGAAAATCACCTATTAAATACATACTGCCAAAATCATCCCTGCTCTAAGAAAAAACATAAGATATGGGACAACTTGGCAAACTGTTAATACAGAAACATACCAAAATTTACTGGATCAAAACAGCTCATGACTAACAGTGGGTGAATAGTTTAGTGCTTTAAAGTATAGAGCTTAAAATTCAGAGATACAAGTTTTGCTTTAGGTTTACTGGAGCCTTAGTATGTAACATGGGGAAAGTTAAAACCTCCATGGCTCTCTTCCTCCCCACTTTTGGAAATGGTGCAATCTACAGTAAGGGCAGTGCTCTCGTGGACAAAGGAGGGAGATTTAGGGGATAGCAGCAAATTTACCTAATGTCCATCACTGCTAGGTTTAATTTGGACCCTCAGTGTTGCAGCTGCTATCCTAAGCATTATTAAAGATCTTAACTTTAAAATGTTTGGCTTTACAAGTTCCACAAATGGCTCACATTCAAACAAAGCATTACCTGTGCACTAAGATGATGGTTACTCTCTTAAAACTTCACTCAATAGCAAATACAAAAAGGCCAGTTTGTTGTTATATCCCAAATGAGCTACTCCATTTTCTGTCTCACTGACTGTTCACTGAATGTTCTGTCACTTGTCACTTTGTTTCCCCAAAAAGCTAACATTTATCACTGTACAGATTCACTTTCAGTTTAGCAGGGGTCAGATTTCCCCAACACAAGAAGAAATTCTCCATGAGCACCCAGAATTGCGTCGCAGACAGACTGATCTCCTCTCTCGTACTTTTGAAGTTAGATGGTTCTAAGCTCTGCAGTCCTGAACCACACTTCCTCAGCCCTTTTGAACAGTCAGGGAATTGACATCCCTTAGCTATGCAGAGCAATGTCTAAAACCTACACCTCTGAGCATACAGCTCCCAAGGCCAGCATGACTGGTGCTGTCACAAAGAGTGCATGTGAATAAGCCCTAAAGAAAGGGATTTACAGAAGCTTGCTAAGAAGGAAGATGTTGAAGTCAGCCAGGAGGGAAAAGTGCAGTTGCGAGGTGTGTAGGCATGTTGGGCTGAAGTGCTAAAATGCAGTCCCTCCACCCACACTAGATCGCCAGCTGTGGGCTGTTCCTTGAGTTAGGCATCCAAGCCTCGTCAGCTGTTCCTGCAATATGATGAGATACTTGTGGCTTCAAATACTACTGGAATATGAATGAATGTAATAATCATATTAAAAATTAACATTTTATTAACCTCAAATATTGTTCTTATTTTTGTTCATCAATGATCACTAATGTGGTCTCATATAAGAGGCAAAACCAGTAAGATTTATATGTTAGTTGTGCCTTTTCTATTGCCTTCTGTTCAGTTTCTGGGATGAATTATTTTCAAGCTACATCTGTACTTTGTATATTTTCATACTCTAAATATATTCCTCTTCTGGCTCTCCACCACAATTTTGGGTAACAAAGAGCCTTAACGTTAGAGAGCTCTCTGTTTAACAAAGCCATGGGAGCAATATATTATACGAATTTTAACAATGTTTTTTCAAACTCTATAAATTGCTTAAGAAATATTTCTTGTTGCTTTCAGTCTTCCCTTTCTTCATGCTTTCAAACACTTCTGGTTTCTAAAATCTGAATTTGAAGAATGACCCTACAAGAAAAAAGCTACTAGATTTTTTTAGGACTTTTAAAGTTCTCAGCTGAAGGCACTCAGCATTTTATTTCAGAGCCAAATATTTCATCTGCGGAGATCTCAAATCCAGCTCCTTATCTCAATGAAGATTATACATGCCATTAGTGGCCTATAACACCCATGGAAATAGAGAGCTAGAAGAGATTTCTTATATCACATATTTGCCCCCTATACAGCAATGACACCACACAGTCACTTTCATATTTTTCTTCAGTTCTATTTTAAAAGCAGTCCCCATTTGCTTTTGGCTAATACTCAAATCAATTAAAAAAAAGAACACAACTCCAGAATACCACCCTGCAAGTCCATCACTGTGAGGCACCTAGGGAATCTGAGCATTTAATCCATACCCTTCCATCCACCCTCTGTAAGACTGCATGGGCTTGTATGTATGTATACACTTAAATGATAGGATTTATCCGTGTGATATGTGTTTGTATCACACATCTGCTTCATGCTGTGAGTTCTTGTCATGGCTGTCACTTACCTTCTATAAACTCCTGCTTCTGATTTTCATGTATATTTTGCATCCACACTGCCTCTTTAGCTTGAAGTCTTTTTATACATCTCAGGAAAGGTACAAGACAACATGCTACCTACGTGATGCAAAACAGAGTCTAACTATGAGAGCATCGGTATCAAAAATAAAGGTTTCTTTACACGTGACTAACTAGGGAGCAGAAATTATCAGTGGTAGGAATTTTTTTTTTTGCTGGTTGGGGTGGTCACAATTAACACAGGAGTGGGGTGGAGAATTCCTCCAGAGTGTGTTTTCCGAAACATCAAGTAAGAACATGTATCTTGTGCAATTCACATTTCCAGCCAATTATTTCTCTGCTGATTTAGGCTTGTTTTCTGAAGATATTAAATCAACAATCTTAAATCAGACTCAGGGATTCAAAGAGGCCTATTTTCAAGGGTTGGCAGAACACCACTGATGGCAGGATTTAGACAGCTTCCAGCCTGTAGCCAATAGGAGACTGTATTAGGAATATAAATGCACTTATTTATTTACATATATACACTTATGCAGTATAACATACAAGTATTTCTCAGCAATTCTCTTATTTTTGTTTATACAGTACATGACAGAAATGCCAAGTAATTGCAAAAGAGAATCACATAAACTCAACACTTTCAATGAAAAGAAGTGGAGAGTGCTTCCTCTTCCCATTTCAGTATGCAAGTATCACAAAGGGATCCCTGAAGACATCACCATAGGCCAAATCAGATAATCTCTAATAACTTCCTTATGAAACACTTATAACTTGATGTTAAATGATGTCATTAAAAAATGAAGAGATTTGCAGCTTTCTTTAATTTTTAAGGTATGTTTACCAATGTATTTCTAAATTTAACTGCCTCTGTATAAGAGTGCTGCAAGCTATAAAACCATTTAGAACAGGAAAAAAAAACCTAAAGCAAAGAGATTTTGATTTTTCAGTTCTCTTTAACCTTAGATCATTTCAGAAGTTTTTATCATAATGGACTAATAGATGCTGACAGTAATTGAGTGGGAGAAGTTACAGAGAATGCTCCTGGGCATAATAATTACTGTCTCCCCACAGAAAATATGTGCATTTATACAGATGCAATTTATGATTCATTGTTCTTCTGCTTAATACTAAGTTTAATACAGAGTTCATTTATACTTCATCCATTCTTCTAAGACTTTCCTCTGAATCCTTTTGAATTACTGAATCATTAATTCAATAAAGCTCTAATTTATCTTGTCAGTGTTTAAAAATCTAGACTAAGGGATCAAGGGTTTCATTTTGTTACACTAAGTCTTTGAAAAGATTACTGACAACTAGTTATTTCTGTAAGCAGTTCTGTACTAGGCATGGAGAAAACTAAAGTCAATTTTCTGGAAATAAAACCTGAACACGATTTTTAAAAATAAAATATCAATCTCAGAAAGAAAACAAGTGATCTATAATATACAGATAAACAAACAAATAAAAAAGTTATATTGAAAAGAAACATTGCTTTAAAAAAAAAAAAAGTGTATTTCAAACAAATCTCAATTCAACTTGCTCTCTGTAACTCTGGTGCATGCTACCTTGCCTTGCCAAGAATAATGAATCAGAACACTGGACAGCAGTTAGATTGCCAGGGCAGCATGAATTACACAACAGATCACTGTCAGACTGAAAACTCACAACAATGGTTATAAAGATAAGAGAAAAGCATCATTTCAGCATTTGGCCACAGATCTGAAAAAAATGCGTAGATAAACTAAGATTTATGCAATCTGCATAGTACTTTGCTTCCTTCTAAAGTACCATTAAATCCTCAGACCACATGTTGATATCAGAATGTTTTGATAATTTAATGACTTGTAATTTCTGAGTGAACAAAGATTAGATCCTTTTATGAGATATATCTTCCTTTGGTAGCTCAGAGATCTAAAAAAAAAAAAAAGACACCGTCTCCAGCAACTTGGGTTGCAATAGTAATGTGAGAAGCTGAGAATGCTTCTCATCAGTGAGTGCTTTTCTCCGAACAAGCTCATGAATTTTGTATGAAAATTATCACAAAGTCAGACTCAAATACCAAAGCAAACTTAAGTTACCGTGCCATGGATCTGTTGTTCTATTAGTCTGCTATAGAGTCCAGCAGAGAGATCGAATCAGCTGTACCTATCCATGTTTGAAAGACAGTGCACAGAATACTGAAGCGGAATGAGATTCTTCCTGTGCTAGTTTCTCCTGCCAGAAACAATTCATCCCTGTAACCACAGCTGAAATGAGGATCTTCAGAAGAAACCAGAAGAGTTTCACCCCAACAAAGAACTGAATTCCTTTGATAATTTACAAAGGCAAGCAATTTTCAAGCACTAGGCTAACAGTACATCCTCTTTTTTCCTTAGCATACCACAGACACTCTCCTTCAGTATGCCCCAGCTGCCACAATGACTATAGCATATGTCAAGATCGGCAGGTACATTTAAATGTCATGGCCCTCAGGCCTGTCTTTCAAAAGGAGTTCATGTTCTTGACGAATGGCTCCTAAGCATCTTTCAGCTGCTGGATGAATAGCACTTGGCGGGTAGGGACCTATCACACTTCCAAGAACTACACCCGTTGATAGGAAAGTAGTGCATGAATAAAGACATACCTGAATGAGCGTAGATGGATTCAGCTATGACAGCACAAGAAAGAGCTCAAATTACACTCACTATGCTTCAGAAAAATTAAGAGTGGAAGTCTAAAACAGCCTGAGAAGAGGTTGAACATGTGGAGAAAAATAAGCAGAATAATATTCGCTATGTACATTTAATTCAAAGGGACAAGGATGACTGCACAGGCAGAGCAAGCAGCAAGACAAGAAAAGCCTTGTAGGGTAGAAATGCTGGCGAGAAGGCTTTATGTCATTTACCAAAATCTGCACATCTCATTCACCATGAGTCAGCAGAAAGTCTGTGGCAAAAATTTCAAAATAGCAAATAAAGATCAAAACAGTGCAACAAAATTTGCAGGATGTCACAGTCTGTACCAGCCAACAGCCCGTCTTCAGGCCTACCAATAGGATGGCTCTCCCCATGGAGGCAATGACTCAAGAACAGCATATTCAGACACAGTGGGCGGTGCTGCTCTGCCAAAAAGTAAGGACACCTCCTTTGCCACACTAGACAGTAAGAGGCCTGGCTTCTCTTCTAGGTGTCCAAAAAGTGCTTCAGTGGCATTAGGCAGAGCACTGAATGATCTTGGTGTTCACTTTATGTCCCAACATTCAAGCTATTCTAAGTCCAGAAAAGAGAAGGTAATTATGGGCTACATCAATCTCTTGAGATCTCTGAGCAGTACAGACAAAAGATGCTAGGGAGCTGCCTAACAGCTTCTCCAGACAGGCAATCATCCCAATGCAGCCACAATGTCGCCAACTGAAGAATTAATCTAAGACTTTTCTCCTCTGCTCTCTTTTATTTTTGAGGAAGGAAGAAAGGATTGGATTAATGCTGAAGCAATCTGAAGATTTCTCTCAAGGACTAAGTGGATGGACATTTTTTTCTTATCTAGTCTAACTCCTTCAGCTCCTTTCTCTTGCTCTCTGTCCTACTATTCCTCTCCCGCTCCTTCAGGCTTTCTTCTAACCTTCCACTATCTTCTGCCTCCCTTGCCAATTGCAAATATGCTCAGTATTTCTCATCTTACAAAATCTTCTGCTCTCTCAGCCTAGAAGTATCATGAGTCTTTCCACAGTTTCCACCTCAAAATCATCAAACACAGTGCTTTCACTCACTGGAGGTCTCATTCTCCACTTAGGGTCCCTGATTCTAAAGGACAGATCTTTTACACCTCAACAAAGTTTCTCACGATCTGTTTTTGGACAAAACTTAGAATCTGGATTCCATACCCAGTCTCCTTTGCTCACTCTTCTGAGTACACTCCCAAAATCTTGTTTTCTATGTTTGTTTCCATGGAGCTTCTCACTTCTCCACTCACAGTGCTCTCTCCTTCCCCCTTATCTTTTGGAAATCTCACCCAGAAACACCAGCTTCACTGATATGTAAAATTCTCTGGCTCCTCCTACCTCTTACTCCAAATCGATTTTTCTTGTCACACTGAAAAATACAGTTTGGAATAAGTTGAAAATAACTAAATTCAATTTCACAGAACTGAGATGTAAAAATGTCTGCAAGAAGTTTTTTTTTCTTCCCCTTGAACTTAGTACCCACTCTGACATTATATGAAAGAGGCAACATTTTGTTTGAAGACAATTTTTATACTTAAAATTTGACTAAATTTAATTTTAAAAGGTTAAAGGACACCTCAAAGTGAAAGATAGCATTTAAAGGCCAAAGAAAATTTAGATTAATCACACACCCATTTTTTAGATGTTTCAAGCAATTCAGATTTATTTTTTTTTAAAGAAAATTATTGCCAGAAAACAAATTACTTGAACAGTTCTTGAAGCTCTAAAAAGCACAAAGTCTTCAAGTTAGAGTTCATAAGCCACTAATCACATTTTTAGGACAAGATTTCATACAGCTGAAGTACATATGTAATTTTTTTTTTTTATTACCATGTCAACACAAAAGAATGCCAAGGCAAATTTGGTTGGCATCATATTAGAGACACTATCAATTTGAAAAGTCTCTATCTGAAATAAAGTGTTCTTTATTGAAAGTTACTTTGTTACTTTTGTTTGATGCCAAAATAACAGTACGTCAGGGCAACGGGAAGGAATTTCACCACCACCACTGCTTATACTTTGGATTAATCACAAACAGCCAATGCTTTTAAATTATATTAGCCTTCTCCACTCTAATAATAAAATCACACTGGATTCTGATTAATCAAAACATATCAGTTACTGTACTGTTTATTGAACCGAGTTATAACTTTTGGAAGCTATTTCTAAATATGCATGTATGAATATAAAATTTTAATTGCCTTGTGTTCATAATTTGTATTTAAAAATGACTGCTGTATTTTTTCCTCTGAGATGAACACATTTTCATGCCATATACTTAGGCAGATGTGAACTTCTGTTGAGTATAATTTTAATATGGATTTTCTTTTTTAAAATCTTTAATCTTTTTTTTTCTTTAAGAAAAGAAGAGCGGGTAAAGCACAAAGAGTCAGCAAAGTGTGGTAGGCAGAAATAAGAGAGTAGGAACCTGACATTTTATGTATTTGCGACAGATGTACACACTGCCATCTCAGAAATCATACCTACATATCATGGCCATACAATGTGCTCAAGGAGTACAAATGTCACAGGAATAATCACAGCAGAGTTAGGCATTAGTAACATCTTGTAACTGGCAAGAGACACTAACCCAGGTACCATGTGCTTCAGCCACAGGAATAGTGATTCTGATATTACTCATGTAAGCTTCCCTTATTTTTTAGATAGGGAAAATGATGTAGTAGGCCTTATTTGTTGAGCCAGCAATTCAGGGACTTACCAACTAAATTATTCCTTCTTCTTAGCTCGAGAATTAGTTATCTTCTGGTGCCACTTTGTTAAACACCCCAAGAAGAAATGAGCCCAAGAAGTAGTGTGAAGCCCTCAAAGTCAACGTACAGCATGTGCAGAATATCTACTACTGGAACAGAGCTTCTAAAGAAAAGCCTGCACCTTAGTCCTATGGATAACAATATGGATAATGTCTGAAGATGTAAAATTAAAAGTTTGAAAATGGAAGTTATTAAGACTTCACTTTTAAATTAACCTCTTTCCCTCTTTTAGAGCATGACATTTTCCCCTCGTGACTCTCACAAGTGTTTATACAGGTTGCTCTAGGATCCTGTTCTATGCACCAATGATGGTACATATGTGTACTTTCACAAGTGCAGAGAATACATTAGTTGAGGCATGCTGGAGTTGGATTCTACTTTTTAAAGGTAAAAAGGAGAAACATCTCTCATACAGCAAAGAGCAGCACATATAAAATGCCCTTCTTGTTTCCAGTGCTGACATAACATATGCAGAGTTCCTAACATGCAGCAGTTATATGGAGAGGTGGGCTCAGTTCTTAGCTACAAACCTGTGCAGTAGGAAGCACTATGATCCTGAAGATACTGTAATATTCAGGCATGTTTTGTCTTCCCACTCTTACTCCCCCAGAGAGCTGAGAGTGATGGTCTGTAAAGCACCACCGCAGTCTATTAGACAGATGGCTGCATGTTGTTCTCCCTTAGATCACTATACAGAAAATGGGGGATTTGTAATGAAAAGCTGAAAGCTCTATTTCCCACAATCCCCTCGCATGATTTACAACTATCCTGATAATTTAAAGCTGGCAACCACAGACTGGACTGTTTGACTACTATTGTTTTAGTAGCACAATCAAATTACCCATTTTGAGCTTTTACAATTAACTTGTTAAATGCATATGTTAACAATTCCTAAACTGTAACATTACCAGATGGAGAAATTCAGTGGGGAACAGAAACTATATTCTGAATATAACTCTTAATCTGAGTCCCTGCGAGAAGTCCTTTATCATAATACATATTTAATGCAAAAATATAATTTCAGAAACTTTTATGGCAATCCATTCTTTCTCATTCCAGTCCTAGAAATTAAGGAAGGAAGGTCTTTAAAAATAAACATATAAAATTCCTGAACACTAAGATAACTGCATGAATGTTGAAGTAATCTAAACCTTCAGGCCCTTAAAACTTTAACTAATACTCTAAGCTACAAAGACACCTATATCCAAAGCTAACACCAACCAGATACCTGCTTCTTTCTCAAGTTAGGATCGTGCATTATGTATGGCAAGACCCCTTTATAAGCATGTGTGATGAATCAGCCAGAACTGTAAAAAGTCAATCTTTTCCTACACTTATCTTACATTCACTTCTGTGGAGAGATTTGTCAGCAACATTAATAAGTTAATTCTACATGACTGACACGCAGCTGTGAAGCATACAGAACATCACGATAAACATCACTTTACTCTTATGCACCATGGTATTACACACAGCAAGAGGGATGCAGAAGAAAGCTTTCTTTATACATCCCCTTGAGGAAAAAAAGATTAATCATATCAAGTGCGCAGCCTAGCCATATTTATTCTAAAATAATGATAAAGAAAAAAGCAGGGTTACCTGGCACTTTTACTAAGGAATTTGGATGTTTAATGAACCACAGATTTAAGAATTGAAGAAAGTTGATGGTTCAGAGAAATCTGATCCTTTCCTGTTTAAGCAAGGGGAACCCTAAAATGGCATCACAACACTGGCAGACATCAGCCATGTTTACACACTCTCCTGCACAGCTGTGGGTGAAAAGTGGGCTGAATGTCGTATGTAGATCTTCCTTCACAAGCAGGTTTGTCTTACTGTGGTTCTGAGACACCAACTTCTCAGAGGTGTCTCGGATTTGCTACTTGTTTACTATGGGCTTAAGATTTCATCCAGCCATCCTCGTGGCTTATTCTTATTATTGCCAAATTACATCTGCCTAAAGTGCTAAGGGGACAGCCCAGACCACCAATCCTTATTTAACTGAAGTTGCAGAAATGTGTCTTGTAATAAAATAAAGATCTTGCAAACAGTATCACGATTAGCTACCACTTAAATGCAGCAGCAACTGTATTTCTTGAAAAATTGCCTTCTAATTAAACTAACCACGAGCACTGAAGAGCAGTTACCTCACTGCCACGAGAAGCTACCAATCTGCAGGTGTGCAGTGCCAGCCTCTTCAAACACCTTCCTGGTGTTAATGGCTGTGTGAGCACAGGGGTCTGCTTTACTATGAAAATCAAATAGGTAAGTGAAACCACCACTATCACAAACACAGTGCTCATTTAAAGAGTACTGCTATTTTTCAAAGCATTGACAGATACTGAATTTGGCTTTAACTGCATGAGAAGCCTGAAAGAGTTGTGTTTACACTGGAGAGAAAATGTGTTGTGATCAGATCCTGACTCAGTTGAAATAATAATTGAGGAATACATCATCATACAAACCTAGCTGGCTTTGCTACAACAGTCTTCAAGTGAAGAATGAAGAATTCAAGTAAAATTACCTTACTCTTTCTTAAGTTTAAAGATATAAAAAGTAGTTTACATGTCAAGTTTAAATAAACCAAGTCAATAGGGGAAAAGAAGAACAATACTTCCACCATTCAGAAAAATATCTAACAATGAAGATAAACTTTGCCTTTTCTTAGCAAAAGATGAACAAACCCCTTGCACTTCTGCTTCAGGGAAGAAACATAATCCCTTGACATGGGGGCACATGACTTTTCCTTACTGTAAATGAGTTTAACCGCTTGTAAAATCTGCTATAACCATAGAAGTACAAGTTCTAACTTAGAGAATTGGCATGTAATAAAATACATTTAAAACAGTCTGATAAATTACAGAATAAAACAGTTCTATATTAAAAAAAAACAAACAACAGGCTAACATTTTAGCATGGTTACTGACAATATTTATCTTAGCATCAGGAGTGGTGACCATCTTATCAGAAATACATTTCAAACCCAAATGGTCCTTTGCCCGCAGCAGTGTAACACACTGGCTATTCACCTGAGCATACATCAGTTCATCTACTGATTGAATCTGCCATGGTCTCTTATGACACACTGAACCACCGGTTCCCTCACCTGCACCTCACTTTTCTCCTGTGTCTAGTCTGTCCTGTCTGTCTTGACTCTGATGAGGCTTGCAGACACGGAACATGTGGTGCTTAACACACTACAGACATACAAAAACACACATCAAAAGCAGAACACGAAGACTCCTGGGTTATGTTTCTCTAGTCCTTGTTTTGAAGGAAGTCAGTCTGTACTGACAGTATTTGCCAGTCAGAGAGGCACCTGGGGGTGTTGATTGACAGCCGGCTGAACAGGAGCCAGCAGTGTGCCCAGGGGGCCAAGAAGGCCAATGGCATCCTGGTTTGTGTCAGCAATAGCGTGGCCAGCAGGGACAGGGAAGGGATCTGACCCCTGTACTCGGCACTGGTGAGGCCGCACATCGATTCCTGTGTTCAGTTTTGGGCCCCTCCCTACAAAAAGGACATTGAATGACTCGAGCGTGTCCAGAGAAGCGCAACGGAGCTGGTGCAGGGTCTGGAGCACAGGTCGTACGGGGAGCGGCTGAGGGAACTGGGGGTGTTTAGTCTGGAGCAGAGGAGGCTGAGGGGAGACCTCATCGCCCTCTACAGCTCCCTGACAGGAGGGTGCAGAGAGCTGGGGATGAGCCTCTTGAACCAAGTAACAAGTGATAGGACAAGAGGGAATGGCCTTAAGTTGCATCAGGGAAGGTTTAGACTGGATGTTAGGAAGCATTTCTTTACAGATGGGGTTGTTAGGTGTTGGAATGGGCTGCCCAGGGCAGTGGTGGAGTCCCCATCCCTGGAGGTGTTTAAGAGTTGGGCTGACACAGCGCTGAGGGATATGGTGTAGTCGGGAACTGTCAGTGTGAAGTTAATGGTTGGACTGGATGATCTTCAAGGTCTTTTCCAATCTAGATGATTCTGTGACATAATTCCAGACTCAAAAAACCCACAAAAAAACCCAAAATCAAAATGACAACAATCTGCATGGCCATGAAAAACATGCCAAGATATATGGCACTATTAATCCAAGCCCTTCTGCAAAGGCATAGCATTTTCTAAGACTTGTCAGCAAAGGCACAGACAGAAAATTATCCATTGGAAGCAAATTAGATAATATGAATGAATGCAAATATTGCATTATGTTTCTGCATTAAAAGATACTTAAGCAGTCTTAGCACTGCACTGAACTTTCAGTGAGGTTGAAATAATCTATTATCCCGTTGTTGAAAGAATTAACCACTGTCCCCTTATTTAGAAAGTGGTATTTGTTTCTCCAGTTATGAAAAAAGTTGGAAGGCTGAAGCTGCCAGCCACAGTGGCTTAAGATAAAGCAGAGGTCTGAATTTCCATTAGTTCAAGATGAACAGGATCAAGCTATAAAGTGTGCGAATGGAGTTGTTCTTCTGTGTCTGTGATATACTTATTTTATTCCGACTGAGAATATCAGGGATCCACGATCTCCTTAGACAGTTTTTAGGTAAAAATAAGAGTATATAACACTAAAGAGGAGAAGGTCTCACAGTTTTATGCATTATACAACTTAGGTGCAGCACAAAAGCCTGACAAATAAACATTTTTAGGTTTTTGGAGACAAAGGTTTCATGCCCACAGAATTATCAGTGGTTTTCTAGAGTAACACTTGCAATTCTTGGTCTTGGTATTTCTAGAACATGTCCCAAAGAACTTCCTGGTGTGTATTATTTGCTGAAATCATGTATTTCAGGTATTTCAAAAGCATATGAAAAGCACTCCACAAAGATGCAAATTGTTATCCTTTGGTTTATATCAGCCACAATGATTTTCAGGTGTATTCTTTTCCCTCAAAAGCTCCTGGTATTTCAATACTATATTAATACAAATCAATTTCTTTTATTTAGATAGACCTTTCCGTCTAGACCTTCCTGCCTTGAAAGTTAATTACTTGATAGTTGCCAACTTTACAAAGGAAGCCTACTTAAAGAAAACTGCAATCTAATTTGCAATTCAACAGAGCTAAACAAAGACACAAACCCCCTTTCCATTTACACATTGTTCTTTACGTTGGGTCTTCAGTATGAACACACTCAAAGCTTTCATATCTTATATTTACCTTGTGTGCAACTTGAACTTGCTTACTGAGAGGCAAAGATCTATCATCATCTATAGACACCGGACTTGTGGTAACAAAAGAGCTGCATGATTTTATTATCGCTCCTTCCTCCAAACTGCTTAGGAGTAAAATTCAGCAGGTGTACCACCCGCACCAGGGCACAGTGATGTCTTTCCAGACTGCACTGGGAGACAGGGACTGGAAGCCCCAGACAGTACATGGAGATACCACTTGCATCAGGGGCCACAGGAGGCATGAAGATCATACCAGCTTTGACAGCAAGTGGTCTAAACACAGCATATAAGGATATGAATCCCAGTAAAGTTTCTGCACAATTTTCCAAGGATTTTTGATAGGTCTGCTCTAAAAACTCAATTTCCACTATTTTCCCACAGCAAACTCATGCTGCTGAATACAGCTCACGCTTAATGCAGCCATGATGTTTTAAGGAGCATCCTCTTAAATTCAACATATGCCAGAAGTTTTTTCATATAAATGCTAGGTATGTATGTTCTATTAGTGGTAGCAGTAACTGACACATATGGATCAAAGCAATTATGGACCCAAAAGCTCACATGCTGAAATCCTGGACCATTAAAGCCAAGCATGGAAATTTTTAGTTTGGATGCTATTTTATTTTTAATCTGAGTTGGATTGACATGAATCTTCTGAGGAAGCTGCTATGTATTTGTAAGCTTTTGAATCCAGTTATGATCTATAACTCTAGATGTAAGTACTGCCCAGTGACACAGTGCTGGTAATCAAAAGCTGAAGTGATGCAAGCACTAGGTATTCCTATTTGAACTTACTGCATCATGTGCCAAAACTACAGCACATCACCAAAGCGTGTGCACAATTCAGTCTTGTTAAATATGAGGTTCAGGGAAAGCAGACCTCACTAAGACTGAATTGTAACATTTGGAGATTAATTATGTTACTGAGAGAGATTTACTAGTGGTTTGATACTACCAGAAATCAATTATACAATGTAATAAGCAAAAGAAAAGAAAAATAAAAACCTTAAGTGATGTCTCTATTGGAAAGCCATTAAAAACAGCAATTTTGTGTGATTATGAAATTGTTGCATAACTTCTTACAAAACTACAGGTAAATTTCTAGATTACTACAAAAAGGGAACTTCTTGGATCATAATCGCATTCTTTACAAGTCCTACATAAACGAAAATAATTTGTAAAAGAACACTGAACTATGTCTCAGCATTATAGAAAAATAAGTTTTGAGTGCAAGATACTTGAGATTGCTGTACCAGGTGTCTAGGCAGGATTTTATAAACCTGGAATTTTTAACTTGATTAAGAGGAAGAGTGTAGATAGGATCAAGGAACTGCAAAACCAGGGTGAAAATTAGGTGAAATTTAGTATTAGATGAAAATGCCTAGACAATCACAACATACTGCAACAAAAGCCAACTCCTTCTTCTCTAATAGCTCACTCATTAGTCTAACCCTAATATTAAGTACCTGAGCAAGACACATCAAGCAGCCACCCAGATGCTTCTGCAGTACACCTTATGAAACACTGTGGCTCACCTCCAGGTTTAGGTAAGAGCAAAAAATTTTAGAAGCCAAATTATACATGAATGGAGAGGAAAAAAATTCTTCTTTTTTGCAGGGGATTGGTCAATTCACTGAACATTGCATTAAATAAATTCAACACAGACATTTGCAGTATATACAAGAAGCTAATTTTCTTTTGATACCTTCTTCTTACAGATACCAGGAAATCAAGATCTGTCAAGTTTAACTACTTGATGTCAAGATGTCACTGGAAATCTATATTTTCCTATTTAATCTGCTTAACCACAAAATTTTTAAAAGGAAAGGCCATGGTAGTCCATCTGATTTTTTAAATTTAGCAATAGAAAATTTCACAGGGACAGCTGGATCCAGGTTTCACACGGAGAAAGTTCTTACAGTAAATCTTTGAAAAACAGTAAAAGAAATTTAAATAAAAGGGAGGCCACACATAGAATTAATAAGAATATTAGGCAAGTATATTCCAGTTAGCTAGCTCCCAAATATAAACCCCCATTTCTTCAGTGTACTCTCTTACAGCACTGACTGGGCAACATCACAGTGCAAATTGGCACCATGACCCCTATACATCTCCACTCCAGGTCCATGCCCCATAGATTAAACCACAACTGATGATTCAGAAAAGATTTAGAGGAAAAATGGTTCTCAGTATTACATGGTGTGCGTTGCTGAGCGAACTTATCCATACAGAAATCCACATCAGAGCTGCAGTAAGAAAGCCCCCATCACACAGCACATCAGTAGCATCAAGAGTTTTCGCCGTTTCTGCAGGTTTTCTCACTGTTACTCCAAAGACTGAGTCAGGCACCCTCAAAAGTCACAAAATGTAGCAGAACATTTGCTTTGTAAAAGAAATTAAAATGCCATTCTCTGCTATTCAAACTGGATCTCCACAAAGTCAAGACTTTTGTCCTGTTCAAAATCCTTGGCCAATTTGGTCTTAGTATTCATCCAGAATTCCTTGCTCCATCACTGTGACTCAGGATGATTGCTGCTTTTCATTCCATGTCAGAGGCCTATCCAGGTCTTGACCACCAGCTTGCTAAAGCTATGCTGATCTCCATATGGAAAAGCAGAGGGGGAGCAAAAGGGCTAGTATCACATCTCCCCATCTGGGCTGGGTATAAACTAAACAGTGCACAGGAATGCTCCTAGGCACATTGTCCCTGGAAGAGCATTTATCCAGTTCCCAGGAAGTCTGGTTATCTCTAGCACTAAACTGTTACCATGATCCCTGTTGGGCCCTGGGCTTGGTTCAAGTACCGCAGTTAAAAACAATTCTTAAGTATGAATTAAGAGAAAAACATTTTGATAGTAAAGAGGTGGGCCATTCTGCACCAGCTAGTCCCAGTGCTAGAAACAGTGCCAGGCATGTTTAAGGTACCAATATTTATCTCTCAGGAAGCCATTTCCACATGCTGGAAACACCAATCTCAGAGGGATGCTGCAGTTCTGTTTTTAAGGGCTGTGGTATGACAGCAGGAATGCTGCAGCTGTGCCTTCCCTCTCACAGCCCTCACTCCCAACAACCTGCAGCTCCCCAAAATACATCATCCAAGGACACTCTCATGCAGAAAGGAAAAAAAGGATGAAAACCAAGAGCTAGTGTTCAGGAAAAGCACTTGTTGAAAATATTCCTGGCATGGCAGGATACATGACTGGACAATATTGCCTGGCGCTGCCTAACATCAGCACAATCCCATGGTGCTGTCAAGAGGGGATCATAGTGAAGGGATGGGGAATTGCAGCGTGGAAAAGATAAAATAATTTTTAACATCTTGAGAAAAATGCAAATTTCTCTACCAGTTTTGAATACCGTGAATCACACCAGCTCTCAAGTCTTTTTCAGCAGAGGTGCAGTCTCATTAATAAACAGAAGCTATTAACAAAGACCAAAACTGTGGAGGTCTGTAAGAGGGTGTCCTGGTTCAGCTAGGATAGGGTTAGGTTTCCCCAGCAGAGAGAGAGGGGGAAGGGATCTCCAGCCAGGTTATTCATACCATGCTGGCTTCAGGTCCAGGGGCGGAACCTTCTTTTTTACCTGGCTCTTTGGCGGGCTTGGTGGCGGGAACTTTTTTTTTTCTGTGACCAGCTAGCGGTACTTCTCTGTATATCATTTGTCTTGTTCACTGTTATTGCTGTTTATTGTTGTTATCATTGCTGCTGTTGTTGTTCAGATTGTTTTATTACACTGTTGTTATTAAATTTCTTCTTATTTCAGCCCGGGGTCTGTGCTGAACTGCCAGCCCGACCGGCTGCGGGTGGGGGAGGGGCAACGGCAACGTGCTCTCCGGTCCCGGCAGGGCTTAAACCTGCACATTCTGAATTGGCGCACCAACGTGGGGCACGGAATAAGAATAAAAAGGGACAGACCCTGGCCAGAGTGTGACAGAGCAATCTGTTGGGTGTAATTTTTTTGTTTGTATTTGTTTGATAACAAAATGTTTGCAATGCTGGCCCACTTGCTTGCGTGGTGGGGCTGGATTATTCCTTATATCCAGTTTATGATCCCTGTGGTGGCGTTTGTTATCGGTGGAAAATGTATAAAGGGTCTTATGTTGTTATAGGGGCTATTGAACATTTATGCTGCCTTTGTATCGCTGGGGGGGGGGGTGGGCCGGTACCTGTTTGCCGTTTGGGCTCTTGTTAGGGGTCTCACCCCCTCTATGGGTGAGCCAGGGGAAGAGATCCTCTCGGCTTTGGGGAGTTTCAATTATCCTTGGAGCCTGCAGGCCACTGTGACTGTGGCACAATGCTTTCTGAATGTCTGCCTGATTTAGGTTTTGGCCATATAGTATTTCTCTAACAGCAGCAGTGCCCGGAAACCTGCCCTGAGGTCAGATAATAGCGAGTGGCAAGGGGTGTGGGAAAAGATGGGCAAAGGCCTGAGTCGGTGGGCACCCCCAATGCTTTGGATTTTCACTCCCAAACAAATGCAGAGCCCTGAGAAGCTGATGGAGTGCTTAGAAAGGGTGTGTTACCAAACTGGTGAAACCCAGGAGACACAAATCGCTGCAATGTGTTGGGGACTTGCCCATGCCTACCGTGTCCTCTTTAATACCACCCACTGCCCTCAAGGGGAAGAAAAGGCCACACAAACAATATCTGAACGGGGGGCACAGGCAGAGCCAGTCTCAGTCACCTCCACCAGCACAGCGACTGAGCCAGAGAGCCAGGCAGTGCCAGTGTCAGTCGCGTCCACCAGCACACAGACTGGGCCAGAGAGCCAGGCAGTGCCAGTGTCAGTCGTCCCGATACAGAAAACAAAATATACCAGAAAGTCAGTTCGCAGAGTGAGGGATGAGGATGAGCCAGGCCCATCACAGGAACAGGAGGAAGGTGGGGCGGCTTAAGGTTGAGGAGCAGCGAGTGACGATTGCTACCAGGACGGTGCACCAGGCAGCAGTACCGCACCAACCGAGATTCCCTGGTCCCCATCCATCAGCTGATCCGCCAACTAGAAAGCCAGAAGGTGATCAGCAAAACTCACTCACCCTTCCACAGCCCTATGTGGCCAGTGAGAAAGCCTAATGGCGAATGGAGGCTGACTGTGGACTACCGTGGCCTGAATGAAGTTATGCCAGCAATGAGTGCTGCAGTGCCGGACATGCTGGAGCTCCAGTATGAACTGGAGTCGAAGGCAGCCAAGTGGTACGCCACGACTGACATTGCTAACGTGTTCTTCTCCATTCCGATAGCGCCAGAGAGCAGGCCACAGTTTGCGTTCACGTGGAGAGGCATCCAGTACACCTGGAATCGATTGCACCAGGGGTGGAACCACAGCTCCACCATTTGCCATGGACTGGTCCATACTGCACTGGAGAAAGGTGGGGCTCCAGAACACCTGCAGTACATTGATGACATCATTGTACGGGGGGACACAGCCGAGGAAGTCTTTGAGAGAGGGAAGAGATAATTGAAATCCTCCTGAAGGCCAGCTTTGCCATTAAGCAAAAGAAAGTTAAGGGGCCTGCAAGGGAAACTCAATTCCTAGGAATAAAATGGCAAGATGGGCGTCACCACATCCCAATGGAGATGATAAACAAGATAACAGCCATGGCCCCACCAACCTCTAAAAAGGAGACTCAGTCTTTCCTGGGCGCTGTGGGGTTCTGGAGGATGCACATCCCGAACTACAGCCTGATTGTGAGCCCTCTCTACCATGTAACCCGTAAGAAGAACGATTTTGAATGGGGCCCGGAGAAACAACAATCCTTTGAACAGATTAAACGGGAGATTGCCCAAGCAGTAGCCCTTGGGCCAGTCCAGGAAGGGCCGGAGGTTAAGAACATGCTCTACACCACAGCAGGGGAGAATGGCCCTACCTGGAGCTTCTGGCAGAGAGCACCTGGGGAAACCCGAGGCCGACCTCTAGGCTTTTGGAGCCGGGGATACAAAAGCTCTGAAGCTAATTACACACCAACTGAGAAGGAGATACTGGCAGCGTACGAAGGAGTTCGGGCTGCCTCAGAAGTGGTCGGCACTGAAACACAGCTCCTCCTGGCACCCCAACTGCCGGTGCCTGGGTGGATGTTCAAAGGAAAAGCCTCCTCCACACATCATGCAACAGATGCCATGTGGAGTAAATGGGTTGTGTTGATAACACAACGGGCTCGAATAGGGAATCCCAGCTGCCCAGGGATACTAGAGGTGATTACAAACTGGCCAGAGAGCAAAGATTCCGGGATGTCACCAGAACAGGAGGTGACACGTGCTAAGGAGGCCCCACCATACAACGAGCTGCCGGATGAGGAGAAGCGATATGCCCTGTTCACTGATGGGTCTTGTTGTATTGTGGGAAAACATCGACAGTGGAAGGCTGCTGTATGGAGTCCCACACGACGGGTCACTGAAGCTGCTGAGGGACAGGGTGAATCGAGCCAGTTCGCAGAGGTGAAAGCTGTCCAGCTTGCTTTGGATGTTGCTGAGCGGGAAGAGTGGCCAAGGCTCTACCTCTACACTGACTCGTGGGCAGTGGCGAATACCCTGTGGAAATGGTTGAAGCAATGGAAGCAGAACAACTGGCAACGTAAGGGTAAAACCGTCTGGGCTGCTGAAGTATGGCAGGATATTGCAGCCCATGTGGAAAACCTCGTTGTGAAGGTGCGCCATGTGGATGCCCATGTACCCAAGAGTCGGACCACTGATGAACGTCGACACAACCAGCAGGCAAACCAAGCTGCTAAGATTAGAGTATCTCAGGTGGACTTGGACTGGCAGCGCAAAGGTGAACTGTTCATAGCTTGGTGGGCCCATGAGACCTCGGGCCACCAAGGTAGAGATGCAACATACAGGTGGGCTCAAGATTGAGGGGTGGACCTCACCATTGACACCATTGCAGAGATCATCCACGGATGTGAGACGTGTGCTGCAATCAAACATGCCAAGCGGGTGAAGCCCCAGGGAAATGGAGAGCGATGGCTGAAATATAGATATGGAGAGGCCTGGCAGATCGACTACATCACACTGCCACAGACCCGCCACAGGAAGCGCCATGTGCTCACAATGGTGGAAGTAACCACTGGATGGCTGGAAACTTACGCAGCACCCCACGCCACGGCCCGGAACACCATCCTGGGCCTTGAAACCCAAGTCCTGTGGCGACACGGCATCCCAGAGAGAATTGAGTCAGACAACAGGACCCACTTCCGAAACAACCTCATAAATGCCTGGGCAGAAGAACACGGCATCGAGTGGGTCTACCATATCCCCTACCACGCACCAGCCTCTGGGAAGATCGAGTGCTACAATGGACTGTTAAACACCACATTGAAAGCACTGGGAGGTGGGACCTTCAAAGACTGGGACGTGCATCTAGCAAAGGCCACCTGGCTAGTCAACACAAGAGGATCTGCCAGTCGAGCTGGCCCGGCTCAGTCAAAACCTCCATGTGCTGTAGATGGGGATAATCCTGTGGTGCGCATGAGGAATATATTGGGAAGAATGGTCTGGTTAGTTCTGCACCAGGCAAAGGCAAAGGCAAACCCATCCACGGGATTGCTTTTGCCCAAGGACCTGGGTGTACCTGGTGGGTGATGCAGGACGATGGAGAAGTCCGATGCGTACCACAGGGGGACTTGATTCTGGGTGAGAACATGCCGTGAACTATGCTGTGCCTTTGTAAACTATTACTTTGTTATTATTAACTGCTAAATGGCAGCTGGACATGACGCAGATGGTATAGAATAAAGGGGTGGATTATGTCCTGGCTCAGCTAGGACAGGGTTAGGTTTCCCCAGCAGAGAGAGAGGGGGAAGGGATCTCCAGCCGGGTTATTCATACCATGCTGGCGTCAGGTCCAGGGGCGGAACCTTCTTTTTTACCTGGCTCTTTGGCGGGAACTTTTTTTTTCTGTGACCAGCTAGCGGTATTTCTCTGTATACCATTTGTCTTGTTCACTGTTATTGCTGTTTATTGTTAATCATTACTACTGTTGTTGTTCAGATTGTTTATCACACTGATGTATTAAATTTCTTCTTATTTCAGCCCAGGGTCTGTGCTGAACTGCCAGCCGAGGGTGGGGGAGGGGCAACAGTAACGTGCTCTCCGGTCCCGGCAGGGCTTAAACCTGCACAGAGGGCTTGGTGGGAACAGACAATAGAACATGCAAAATGCAAAATTTTGAGAATGAAAACAATTACAGGCCTTTTAACAGTGTATAAAATCCTTAAGTTCAAAACTCTGTTTACCATACTATTAGATATTCAAAAGAGTTACAAAATGTTTATAATTTTCTATTATATTTGAAGTACTTTTCTGTAAAGGAGAGGAATTTTTTATTAATCACATTTCTCACCAAATATATTACAGACTAATATATTAGTCTGTAACAACAGCTGGGAAGGAAATGCTTAATAATGGTTATTATTGTACAGAGCAATGTTAAAGTAAAAGTGTGTTGTGTAATTTGTTCTGCTGGTTTTATGACTACACATGCCAGGACAAGACGTCTATATCATACTGATGTTTAATTTTTAATGGATCAGCTATAGGCTGAATTATTTTATTGCACTCCTTGTCCCTTAGAACATTTACAACTACAGCATCTCTCCATTGGTTGAATTAGTCACTTTTAAAGCTCATGTTGAGCTATAAATCTTGAACCACTGTAATCCTGTGTCCATGTCAGATCCAGGACTGAAAAATTTTTCCAACTAGCTGATAAACTTGTAACAAAAGGTTCAGAGTACAGTTGTCCTGCCAAAATAAAGCTGGGATTTGCAGAGTGAATAAGGACACAAACTAGCCTCCAAGGCAGCACAAACAGCTGCTTCTTAAGGGACACATAATTACCCCAAGATATCCTGCTACACTGTATAGCTATTTTGCCATAGTGTATTTGTCTCCCTTGCTGATGTGCTAGATAAATCTCTGCCATATGTACTGAAAATTATACTAAAATGCAATCAGAAGCACAAAGCAAACAACACCCAGCAGTACAGAGAGAATAATATTTATTAATTAAATGTTTACTAAGAATCAAGTATTAATTCTTTTTCATGCATTCTTTTAGGGACTACCATTTTTCAGGTAATTTGTAACAAATCTTACCTTCCACTAAGCATTTGTACAGTGTCTAGTGCAAGTCATACAAAATAACTACATCACTTCTGAAGTAAAAATACACAAAATGAAAACAAAATCTGATTACTTTCCAACCATTAAACAATTTAGCACTTAAGAATCCAACTACTGAAATGTACGCAAAGGCAGACAGGGAACAGAAAAACGTGGTGAATGTCACCACGGGATGATTTATGTCTAACATTATCCATTCTCTGATAATGGCAATCAAATCAAACCTCTGACTCCTAAAAGAATACTAAAGGTAAGAAGGATCAAAGCACAACTCCCATCCCTTTTGTACACAGGAGCAGAGCTGGCTAAGGTCTGCACCATGACACAAGGGTTCATCACTTGATGTCTATACAGACAAATGATTTACAAATAAAAAGGAAGACAAGGTTTTTGAGACTTTAATCTCACTCATTCCATCAAATAAAGAAAAAAAAACAAACAGAAAACTAAGGCCAAATGACTGTTGGGTTTGTTGGTTGCTTTTTGGCTTTTTTTTTTTTTTTTTTAAACTAAATTGATTGCAGCAATCAATAAATAAGTTTCAAAGAACTCTTTTAGTAAAGGCCAGGCCTAGCCAGCAGGTATTACATTAACTGTCATTATCAATTATAACTCTCCGGGAACAAACCTTATTTACAAAGCAAGAGTTCTGGGAATCCAGTCGTGTGTTAGAAGAACATCCGTATTTCTCCAGAGCAGTGTTAGCAAAGCTAAGTGCTGCTTCATTAAGTGCAGTGTGCAGTGCATACATTTCTTAATGGAGAGCAGTTTTAATAGTCTGAGGGAGTTCATCTTCATCTCGGGTGGGACATACACATTCATATTAGAAATTTCAGAAATGAGACAAAACAAAAACACTGTTCATTTTTCTTTTTTTTTTTTTTCCCCCCTCCTTAAAAAAGGCAGGATATTGTAAATAAAGAGTTAGTGTAAATTAGACAAACATCCTTCACAGTTACTAAACTTTGTCAGCCTTTAGCATGTTTAAATGTAGCAAAGGAAGGAGTTTTCCAGTTAAAAACTGCAAAATATTTCACCTTCTGAGAGCTATCTCGCATCCTCAATCCTATTCAGACAGGCATCAATCACAGTTTACAACGGAAATAGCCAAACACAGGAAAGAAAAGAGGACAAATATTTCTGATGAGTAATTTTTCTCTTTCTCAATAACTCCTTCCCCTCCCTTGTCTAAATGCCTCTTCCAGTAGATACACACATTAGAAACACATTTATTAAGTCAGCTGTACTCTCCAGAAGGCTGTCTTGTGATATTTTGATCATTACAAAGCATGCAAGTTACACAAACACAGAAATGTCACTGCATCACCATAGCTGCATTCAACTCAGACCCACAAAGGGAGCCTATTAGCTACCAGTGCTGATGGTCTGCACAGTAAGAAACCAAACCTCTATTTTGGTTAATCAGGACATGGAGGATTTGGGTTTGGGTGCAATTATATGAGCCATAGGTGACAAGGAGATAAACAGCACCATTCCCTGTGAGAGGAGAAGGCTCTGGAATGCTTTTAGCATTTGCACCCAGACATGGAAAAAACATGCAAATGAATATATCAGTCTCTATGGAGGGAAACATCTTAAGTAATACAATTTAAAAGGCAAAAAACCCTCCACTGCAAAGAATTAAACATAATTGTCTCTCTTTTTACAGAGGCATTTATCACCACTCTTGAAGGTGCCTATAAATTGCAAAGGGCAAAACTGCTTTCCAGCTCAGTGCCCATATCTCTCCCAATGATAAGGGGTATTAAGAGTTGGATGGTTTAACTGTTACTTAAAGAAACAGTAGAAAAAACAGAGGACAAGATGATTCCTTCACTTTTAAAAGCAGCTTAACTCTGAAATGCTCTGAAATTCCTGTAGTTTGGTAAGTTTTGGGTAATGTGCTATTAATTAAGAGCATGCTTTTTCTTCTGAAATAACAATTTAACTGAGAGAATTCCAGCAAGCAAACACAACAGCTGCTTATTTTAACAAGAAAACTACTTTTTTATATATAAACAAATATGACTCAGTCTTACACAGTAGTTTTACTACTAAGAACTTCCCGTCCCTTCCCTGCACTTGAAATGGGCTGTACAACATCTCCATGCTAAAACATGCCTTGTTGCTCTCCCTCAGCACTGTCCCAACATAAGACAAGCCCATTTCAGAGAGATGCATGCCTTCTCATCCTGCACCAGTGCTTTTAACAGTGCCTTATACTTAGAAATCTCACTGTAAGATTGGGACCTAAGTAGTGTTCACATAGAGAGATCAATTAATATACAACGTGTATATCTGTAAATCACTTTGCTCACAAGCTGAGAAGGAAGATGTAGAGAAAGATGCTGTTTCTACTATAGGTAGCTGAGGCATTCATACACCAAAAGCAGTGAATGGGATTGTATTAAGAAGTTCCTTGACTTGCCAAGCTTCCCAGACATTTAACATTCATGAGGTTGTCTTAAAACTGTGCTTAAAAATGAGCTTTCTTATATAATAGAATCACAGAATGGTTTGGGTTGGAAGGGACCTTAAAGATCACCTAGTCCCAACCCCCCTGCCATGGGCAGGGACACCTTCCACTAGCCCAGGTTGCTCCAAGCCCCGTCCAGCCTGGCCTGGAACACTGCCAGGGAGGGGGCAGCCACAGCTGCTCTGGGCAACATCTTCCAGTGTCTCACCACCCTCACAGTGAAGAATTTCTTCTTTAATCTAAATCTACCCTCTGTCAGTTTAGAAGGAAGGTGCTCCAGATCCCTGATCATCTTCTTTGCCTCCTCTGGACCCGCTTGAGCAGGTCTATGTCCTTATGCTGGAGGCCCTGGAGCTGAACACAATACTTTCTTCTGGGGCCTCAACCTGCAGGATTCACATTTTCAAAATTTTGTAGACAACAAGGAAGGCTATAAACATTCATTTTAAGCAAGAGAAAGGCATACTGCATCTCTTTAAAAATAAAATTGTTTCAGGCATTTTATCTCACCAAGTGTAAAATCAAACCTCTAGCAAGGTGCTAAATAGACACAGAGGTATATGGGGAGTAAAACAGACAGAATGACCCTTGCTGTATGCATTCATCTTTTTTCAGTCACCTCCACCCCCACCCCCCCCCGAAAATGACATTATCAAGAAATAAGCAGAACCAATCAGAAAAGGAAGGCTATACCCCCAATCAGGCTTTTTTAAATATTACTGAACTTCACAATACTCAAGTGGACAGCGTCCTTTTTAAGAATCAACCCCTTTATTACCATCAGTTGGCTGTAGCAGCCTTTTATACTCAGCATCTCTCAAAAAGACCTCAGGTTTCCCTTGATAAGCTTGAACATAAAGATTAATATTACTTTCAAGTACGCTCTTCCCTCCTGTCTGGTTTGCAAATTTTACTTAAATATAAATAGTATTAACTTTCTCCATGTGATTCATTTAGCAAGTTAAAAAGTTCACTTGAATATACAGTACTCATCTAAGTAGCCCATGGTGTGGAGTAATTATTCTGAGCTGTCACGGTGAAAATGGAATGCAAATTGATGAATGCTGTATACAGCAAAAATGTTATTCCTCAATACTGAACAGCTCCACCTTCAAAGTCTCTGTAAACTAGTCCTTATAATCTGGCACTGATTCGGTCTTTCCCATCCCCCAAAACCAAGAAAATAACAATTAAAAGATAAAATAATCCAGCACCTGGATTGGGAGCACAGCCAAGACAAAGAAGCAGGCTGTTCAATGGGAGCTCACCTTTCAACACACGTGCAACCAAGGTCAACTTTAAAGGAAGAAAGAAGCCATTAAGTCCAAGAGGAGGAGATGGGCTGAAGGACAGGGGGGCAAACTGTGCCAAGGAGAGTGGGTGAAGGTCAAAAGATCACTACTGGCAAGTATTCCCTGCCGCAGCCCCTCCCAGCTACCACCCCTTCCCACTCCCCCTGCAGGCAAAAACTCCCAGCTGCACCCGACACCCACGTCCTACCTGCCAATCTCCCTCACTAGGTATGCACCCCATTCATTCATTATCTTTGGCAATTCAAATATTCCCATCTGCAGTGCTAAAAATTGGTAACGTGCAAAACGTCCGCTATTCTCCCCACCAAGTGCTCTCATAGCAGAAGAGAACGATTACCCTCAGCACAATTTGGAAACTGTGCTCACATTAGATTTTCCAGGAATGAGCCCTCTGACAGAAAAGGGAGTAAACAAGAAAATGTGTACAGGGATCATCCGGAAGCTTAAGGGCAAAACTGTGCTGGGTGAGAGCAATGGCCCTGTGTACCCAAAAGTCAACAACAAGATTCCAAGTACTTTGGAATATGAACTCAGTATTTCTTTGGTTAACAAAGTTTACAAACCTGAGTTGATGCCAGAGACAAAGGGAACATTCTCATTTTGCAATAAACCTCAGGGAGAGCAAAAGCTCTTCGAAGGGCTCACCCTCTAGCTGAAGAAAACCAGCCTGTCAGCTTAAGAGCTGTATTTGCAAAGTTTTATAAGTAGCCATTAGGGCCAAAGGGAAAACTATACTGTTAGAAGTTTAGTTTGGCCACCACAGTTATCACCTTAAGACATGAAAAAAAGCAGTGCCAGGATCTTTATTGACCAAAAACCAAACAGGACTTTGAGTGTTTGCTCTGACAAAGGACAGTGCCAGCAGCAGGACACCAATGTCACGCTAACGCAGTGGTGGGACCTGTCCAGATCCACAGCAAAACCTGTTATACCCACCCCTAACCTAGAAATAAAGATGGATTTTGTGTATTGCATCAAAGCATTTTTCAGCCTCAAGCTTCTTCTAACACACATTTATTATGGGCAGAGTTGAAACAATATCCTCCCCCCCCCCCAAACCCCAACCCCCCCCAAAAGTGATTACATATAGGGATTTCCCATTGCATTATTATAAAATTAAGTGTCAGTGTCATATTCTACCACTGACCAATGTAAGTAAGGATTAACAGACTAGATAGCAGTTTTGAAAAAATAAAAAAAAAAAAAGAAGGAAGATGTGTTTGGAGTAAACCACAAGCTGAATGTGAGTCAATGATAAAATGCCGTTGTCTCATAGGCAACAGGAATTCTGTAGCACATTAATGGGAGCAGTACATGTGAGAGGGGTGATTGGTTGCCCCACTGCTGGGTGCTCCTGAACACCACTTTCCCTTTGGACTGCTTCTCCTTTCAAATGCTGTTGCCCAACCAAAGAGTGCATAGAAGAGGGCACTGAAGACATGAAGTTCAGAAAACCCAACCAGTGGAGAAAGGCCTAAGTGTGGCATTTGGCTTACAGAAGAGACATACATATGGAGGAGCAGGAGGAGGGAGGCAAACACAAAGCCCTGCAGCCTGGGGAGGCTGTTCCAGAGAAAGCAGTAGTCAGTGGCTTGCCGGGGCTGCCATACTATCACAAGCACTAACTGTGGTGATGAAGATATTTTTAATAACTTTCCACCTCGGTAATTAAGAAAAACAGAACAACCCTGCAGTGCTGCAGAGCCTCAACAGACCCTGTGGAGGTCACTCAGCAGTGCTCGAGGGCTCCACTGTCCCACACATGAGGGGTGACAGCTTTCCTATTCATGCCGCAAACTCTTCAGTGTCCTTTGGTGCCTAACACAGTATCATCATCAACAGCATTATCTCCACTATGATCCTTTTCTGAGATTATTACCTTGCACAAATACCTGGCATCAGTAAACAATCATTTAGTTAAAAACTATCTCTTTCAAGGCATTTTAGTACCTTTGTGATCATCATAAAAATACTGGCTTCTCTATAAAAGAAAACTGACAGCAGTTAGCCTAACAGCAAAAGCCACTTCAGTAACAGATCCTTTCGGTGTGATGAAAAGAATTCAGTTGGCTCCATTCATACTGATATATAACTCTACAGAAATACTGAAATTTTTATTTGTAGTCAATTGGTATCATTTTCTACAATAGAAAATAAAAAGTATTTTCATTTATTTGAAAACACTTGAAAATATTTGAACTTACTATCTGAACTTGCTCAAAGTTCCTTTGTTTAGCCATTTTCAACTCATTAAAATCATGCTTCAGACTGAAAAACTGATTTTTATTTAAAATGTGTTTAACCAGTCCAGCAGTTATGAGTTATACAGTCACAGCTACTTTTACGAGATGGAACTATTAGTCCAGTTCAACCCAAAAGTATTAACTGGTTTGGTTTCTTGAAAACTTCCATTTTTCCAGAAAAATTACTGCTTATAATGAAAATCTTATATACTTCATTACACAAAACAGACTAATTATCTTCACTCTAAATTAAATATTCAAGGATTCCTTCACCGTGATACCTCATCAGGGTATACTCAAAGTTCCCTTAAAACCTCAGATTTCAGAAAAGTATCTTCCTACAGATATTTCAGCAAGGCACAAAGAGGCAAGTAATACTGGGGAGTGTCAGATTTCAGCAGACATGTAGCCAACAAAAAATATATTAGAAGCACGAGTAATCAGCACGCAGTGCAGCCATGTGTGACTGTAATATTTTGTTCAGCGCCATAAATTATCCTGCCATTCCTGAATGCCACCTGCCAGTTCTCCAGGGCAGGTATCTTCATATTTGTTCAGCAAAGGACTGAATTGCAAACCACCGCTATGCGAACCACCGCTATTATTAGTAGTAATAAGTTATTGTCACCTGAGGTAAGAGTCTTTGCTTTTGTTTATCACAGCAGACAGTGCATACCAGGGAAATTCTGGACATAGCACTGAAGAGCAGGCACTGAAATGAGGTGGCTGAATAAAGGTCTTAGACTTATCATTGTCAGTAGAATCTTTACAGAAAGCAAGAAATTCAGGTATCTACTGTAGGTACTTAACACTGCATCATGTGAGTACTCTTCAGCAACTGTAACAAACATGATGTCACCCAGACAGACTAGCCACCATGAGGTCATGTTTCTCATCTGCTGCTACAGCTAAATCCTGACCACCCCTGCCTGCTTAAAATTTGTCTTTGGCTGCAGTCCGTGGCTGTAGAGCCATCAGGTCCCTTGACCCTGGATACACAAGCCGTTGGGTCACACGACGAAGGTAGGCTACCCTGCAGGTGACCAAGAGCAGATCCCAATGTTCCCTTTGCCCGGGGCTCCAGCTGCCCCAAGGCTGCCCAGCCCCAGCCCTGCAGCAAGGCTGGCAGCACCTGGTATGGGGTGGGGTGGGGGGCTGTCGAAAGGCAGCTTCATGCCTGGCCAAAACCAACCTGTGCCGGCTGCTGCCAAAAGGAGCTGACTAGCCCTTCCAGGTGACATGACAGCCCCCTGCCACAGGTTGCCAACCTCCCCTGCCACCAGACAGCTGCAGGACAAGTGGCATCTGCTCCCAGGCAGGAGCGCAGCTCAGGCACTCTACACCACAGGGTACACTGCAGTGCACACAGCAAAGAAATGAGAGCCTCCCCCACTTAATCTTATGTAGCATGTATTTGCCTTTAATTTCCAGCCACAGCCTTCAAATGCATTCGCATCTGAACCCATCCTAAGTAGCCTGTGTATTGACATGTGCTCCACAAAGCTGAGTCACTCTTAACTGCAGTGACTCTGAAGATTTACCTTCTGTCTCAGGAACTACAGCTCTTTTGGGAGATAATAGGCTTCTGATTCTCCAGCACACTGTCAGGGTAGTCAAGTTGTCAACGGACAGTCAAGAGAGAATAAAATGCCAAGCAGCAAAGTGAATACCACCTGGGAAACTCATTATTTCACTGATGCAGTTTCTATTTACCACCAACCTCAGCAGAGTTATTGTAGCTTGCCAGTAGCCTATCTCAAGGGTCAGAACTGCAAACCTGGTTCTGTATACATGTGCATTTATGAATTTGTGTGTATAAAATCTGGTATGTAAACACTACATTTTCATTTGGTAAAACATACCGCAGTATATAGAGTAGCTAGAGGGAAAAATCACACACTTACATGCTCTGAAAATAACCAAATATGCTTGATGACTAATTTCCAGTTATGAAATGTAAGAGTCTCATTCCTTCAGGACAAAATGTTTACCGATAATAAGAAATGAAGTAAGTTGCTCTTTCAGAAAGGAACAAGTTAGTACGACCACATATTTATTTCTCCCAATAGTTTTCCACCTCAAAGAATAGTTATGGAGGCATTTCAGCAGTGTGTTTTAAAAAAATAATCAAATATATTTTCCTGTCTACAAAACACTCAGGAACATGCCAGAAAGTAATTAGGATTGACAAGTATATAATGACATGCGAGCTGCAAGTATTCAGTTTTTAGTCTGGAAAATAAAACACTTTAAAAGGATATGGAATGCTTTTGCTCCAGCTCTTTTATGCATAGCTGGCATGACTAATTTGAAAAATAAGGGAGCATGTGCCAATCTACTTCTCAGGCAGAGTTCAGACAACAGAGACATTCAGACAGAGGAAAGAAGATCAGACTTACCACACCAGGGGCCAAATTTACAGAGGAAGAACCAGCATATCAGAGGGCCTGTGGGTAAGTCTACACAAAGAGACTGCTTTGCATCTGGGCTCTTCTAGATTCCCATTTTTACTAAAGAGCAAGCTTTTAGCCATCCTGAGATTGGTGAAGAAGGGCTCATTTCCTGCAGATAGGTCATCATATGGCAGAGACCAGAGTTAGAAATTAAGATTATCTAAGAAGATACCTACTGGTGGTGTTCGGTTAAGTTTTTCTAGATTTATGAAAACAACTTTTAAATAAATTTGACACCATAAACTGAATTTTCTGAAAGTATGCTGAATTTTGAGCAAGCACCTAGATTTCTAGTACACTATGGAAAATTTCAGAATAAGCAGATTTGCTAGTGAGTGACAGGAGGTGCCTACGGACACCTTGACTAGAAGCTCTCCTATAAATCTTACCAGAAGCAGAGTTCCTCAGGCTCAGTCTGCTGATGAACAACGTAGGAAAGTTTTACGATGGAAAGAAGTTGTTCCTTTTATCATGCAACTTGGCAGCAATAGTTTATTGAACATATATATCCTCTTCCAAATAATGCTGGCACTGTATTTCAATTACTTAGCAAAGTAGCTGTGCAGGATATTACTGTCTTGTGCCTCACAAAACAGGCTTGCTGCCAACTGGGTCATACAATAGTCAACACACCAAACTCCAGAAAAGATGCTAGATTCCTCCCGGCAGCACCTACCATTGAAATAAATACATATATTTAGTCAGCGTAGTGCTGGATTTTCAACTTTAATAATTAACTGCTCAAGGGGTCTGATCAGCAGATAACTTTAATGGCCTCACTTCATACTCAGACATGAATCTTTAATTCGTGTAAACCTTTCAGCTCATGCTACTGCAAAGAGAACTGCTTGAAGAAAAGTTCCCTGGACTCTTGGTTTGGATACATCACCTGTGACATACAAGCAGCACCTGGGCTGTTACTAATTCCAAGAGTGCATAAAAACTAAGAGCACAATACATTCAAAACAACACCCAAACACTCAACCAAGTATTCCCCTGTTTTAAGAGGAAAAAAAGTAAAAATAACAGAACAGCTGTAGTGGTTTCTTCTATGGTTTGGAAACCAATGACATGAATGCAGGCTCTGAAGGCTTACGTCTGGCTGAGGTCTTTCTGAGCTCACTTGCAGTCACAGCCAGGGATATGGCCCTGTTCCTAGCCACAAGCTGCATATCGCTTCCAGGAGCTACTGCTTGGGAAATGCAGACCAAATCTTTCACTCTGATCCTACAGTCTATGCTAAAATCCCCTTTTCACAGCTACATTAAACTCCCAAATAAAAGATGCTGTATGCATCCCCAGAGCTAACAGGATAGATGAAAAACACTTTCCTCATAAATATCATTCCTACCTGCTTGCTTGTCATTCAAACTGTAGGGTAGTCCACAGAGTGTTAATAAACCCCTACAACAACTGAACTGATAATTGACTCTGAGTAACTTCAGAAAACTAACCTCGGATTGGTGGCTGCTATTGTCTCTCATTCAGCATCTGGCAACAAGTGATTCCACTGAGTAATCTTGGCAAAACTTGGAGACCTTGCTTTGAATTTCCTTCACATCTTCTCAATGACCAACTGTATTAACAACTGAAGTTGAAACACTAATGATGTGGGTCTCCCTTGATCCCATGGTAATTATTTCTAATGGCCCACATGGCGGTACTTTACCATTTCAACATTTGCTTAAATTAAATGACTATGTTCTACACAGTGACTTGCTGGTAAGAAGAGGAAGAAGAGCAGCCACCATTTAATGTCCATGGATATGTCTCTGGGACAAAAAACAACCTGAAATACTAACACTACAAAAAATACATTCAAAGTTTGTAATGCTATCTGCAGAAAGTACGCTCCCTCAGAAGGGAGTTACCAGGATGGTTCTGAAAGCATCATCCCTCACCCAGCAGACACACATGGACCTGCAAGGAAAAGGTCAAGAGAATATGAACGGTTCTGCTTGTTTTTATTGTTTTGAATGACAGATCAACATAATTAACGGCATTAGTCCTTTTCTGTACTAACTGAAGGCTCTCCTAAGGCCAAGACAAAAGAATGAATGGTAAAAGCAGTAGGGATCAAAATTCAAGGCTCAAAGCCAGAGCTGCCAATACACAACTGTTTACAATGTAGAACATCCAGAAAGGTCCGTGCTGTTCACCTAGAAGTATATACCCTCCATCCTTGATCTACTGTGTTAGAATTACTGTCCACTCTTCCTGTCCCATAATGCATACCAGAAAGCTTACACAAGGTAAAGAATCAATGCTAGCCTGTTCAGTGTGCTTTCAGTGGTTTTTTGTTGTTACTTTTCAAATGTCTGAACTCCATTATTATTTGAGTGACTACAGCACTTAGATCACCAGTGAGCTGTGCTGTGAACTCCACCAACAGAACAAATCACAGATTAGCATTCATCTTTCCCCAGAAGATGTCTGCTTTCTGTCTAGTAATTGTCATAATGAATACAGTTGCTTGTTCAGGCTTTCTCCTGCTCTGTTAGCAAGTTTCCACCTCCACTGGTGCCACAATTCTACCAGCTTCTGCAGCTCTACTCTCTTAGGGACTGCTGAGGTTTAAACCCATCTGGTAGTCAAGCATCACACAGCTGATTGCTCACCCTCCCCACCCCCAGGGCATGGGGGAATAGGTTGGAGGGGTAAGGGTAAGGACATTCATAGGTTGAGATAAAAACAATGTAATAACTGAAATAAAATAAAAATAATAATGATAATAATACAAATAATAGAAAATACAAACAAGTAATGCACAATATGATTGCTCACCAACCACTGACCTATGGCCAGCCCATTCCTGGCTAGTGATCCCAGAGAAGACATAATCCTGAAACCACGATCCCAGAAGTCAGAGTGAGCTCCCTGATCAACTATATACTAAACACGACGTTAGATGATATGGACCACTGGCCAGTTTGGGTCCACTGATCTGGCTACACTCCCAGTTTCTTGTGCACTAGCAGGACATGAAAAGTTGAAAAGTTCTAGATTTCTTAGCAACAACAAAAAACATCAGTACATTATCAACATTCTTCTCACATCAAATTCCATACTGAATTCAAAACACAGCACTACTCTAGCTACTAAGGAGGAAAAAAAATTCTTCTATCCCAGCCAAAACCAGGACAGGGACACTTAACATGTGGGCTTTATCCTCTGCTGCTTCTCCTGTACTGGCACCAGAGGAAGCCAATTGCTGAGTTCACATACATTAGCACAAACTCTGAGAGACTTCAATTTCTGGCCAGCAACAGCCCAGGAAGAGGGGCTGGGGTGGAACAGGGGTGGCGCTGGGGCAGCTGTATGTGAGGCTGCTCAATAGGCAATTGGAGCCCTGGCTGCTGTCTCCCCCGGCTGAGCACAGCTCAGCACTTTCCCGGAGCTGGCTTCAGTCTGCGCTGTCTGGAAGCACTCCGCAAGCCACAGCTTGTGAACAACTGTGCTGCTTCTGACCAGGCATTTTAATAACATTTTTTAAGAGCACCTATCTGTATTGCTAAGGTAGTGAGTAAGCAGAGCATCTGGAAAATACCAACCTACTAGGATATGAAAACAACATCACAAACACAGTTTTGCCAGTGCCCACCAGAGCCACCTTGCCAAATCCCAATGATGTGGCAAGAAATAAAGACTGTTCATTCGTCCTGTAAAAGAAGATTCTGTGTCACCAACCCTGGATGTGTTTAAGGGTTGTTTGGATGAGATGTTCAGGGATATGGTGTAGGGAAGAACTCTGTCTTTTCCACCCTGAATGATTCTGTGATTCTGTCAGTCCTTCCATGCTTTCTTTAAGCCATACAATGCAGAAAATCCACCCAAAACTGAAAGACAGCTTTCAGTCAGAAGAGTTGGAATAAAGTGAAGGAAGTAACTTTGCTACATCTATTAAATACAAGGATAACAAAAGGCTCAACATGAATTGTATACAATAGAGAAAGAAACGCAGGAGTTCAATAATCTGGATGCATTTTTCTTCTTTATGGATTGTTCTGGTAAAGATGTGCTGAAATTTGACTATATGTGCTGTAAACTGTAGATCATCATTCTGGTATCTGGCTTTATCAATTACTTAATATGACTGCTTAAAAACAGTCAGAAGAAAATAAGAAAGCCTCCTACAGAAGCATCTGCAAGTAATCTGCTGCCTTCTCCCTCATGGCCAGTATTAACACTGACAGAACAGAGTTTTAAAATGTTCCTGTCACCCTGCTCCATCTGTTACTCTGCACCCTCTGTGGCAGGCTGGGTCATGGTAATTCTTCCACAGGGTAAGAGTCAATAACTCTAATGAATGTCACCCTACTAGGCTACAGAGGCTTTCAACCTAGAGAACCTATGAACAATGACAACATAAAGGATGTTTATATGTACTGTAACATAAACATAAGACATTTCTAGAAGGGTTTGTATCCTGCTAGAAAGCGTTTAAAGGTTAAAAATTAAATTAAAAAAAACCCAACTTACTAAACCCATTCAACCATTGCTCTCAGCTGAGAGAAGGTTTTGGCATGTGGTTCTGGGGCCAGAGGAGGCTGGCCACCATGGAGCAAATGAAAAGCACCATGAACAAACAGCTGTGTGACCTGCAGATCCAGAAGCCACAGCTGAGGTCACTGCTCTGCAGTACTGCTCAATGTGAATGGGAATGAATGTACTACTTGTGCCAATATCTAGTCAGTGCAGGTGTCCAAGAAACAGAGGGTGGGAGGAATTATTCTTCTCTCGCCTGTAAGAGCACAGTTCTGCTTCATACAAACAAGATTACCAAGCCACAGTCTCTTGTCAGATCAGGCTCCTTGGCAGGAACCTTTTAAAATCAGTTTTAAAAAATCCAGACAAATAAATAACTAGTGAGATACACCTCTTCTGGTTTACCCCTAACAACAAACGGTACCAGTCATTTTTATTGACATCTTACATTTTTTTTCACACTTCAGCATCAGTAAATAAAACAAAAACTGCAATATAAACAAACAGTATGTGTACCAATTGCTTACATTTAAAATGAGTTGGTGAAAGACATCAGTTGTTTGATGCAAAAATACCATCTTTTTATTCCCTGTGAGCTGTGGCACTGACAGGCTCCTACAGAACACTGCCACCAGTACACCATTTGGAAAGCACGGCAATGCAAGCCTCTGATCAAATGAGTCCTACACTTCCAAAAACATTTCTATTCCTACCAGAGCTCTACCTATAAAGTTACATGATTTTTATAATAAGAAAAAAAATAATTTAAGAAGTCAGTATGAAAATATACTTCCGGGTACAATTCAAGTTACATTTGAGTTTTTAAATCATCTTGAGGGGTTTGGGGTTTTTATTGTGTTTTAGTCCAGCCATCTCAAACATCCTTAAACAAATTATTATACTTAAGTCTTAAATGTGTCCTCCTGATTACTTTCCGCTTATATAATGTTCAGTTTTCCCCTTCAGACAGTGGAATCAAACAGTTCAGAGTCTATAAATTCAGTCTTTCCAATACCATTCAACAGTTCCCCGGGCTTTCATGTCCTTGTCTTTCTACTTACACATATTCCATTTTGTTTCAGAAATGATCCACAATACAGTCCTTCTCTCTTGATCCCTCACACCATAAAACCTCCTCTCCTTTTCTGCATGATTTAGCAAACTGAAACACCTATAGAACATGTTTGCCCACTGTGGAAAGCTTCTTCCCTCTTCTACTCTGAGATCTCCTGTGGTTAACCAGATTCTTGGGTTCCTTAGGCATGAAATAACATTCAAACGATAGGCTGAAATTCTTTACAAAATGAATTAGATCTGACATTCATACGGCAGCATACAAAATGGGAGTATGACTACAGAAGCTTCTGTGTGAAGATCTCCATTATATTGTTCAGTATCAATGTGAACAATTAGTCAGGAGCTGTCTCTCTTCCTAAATCCTATGTCCTTTCTGATGGATGGACTTTTTATTCACACTGGATCCATAAAGCTCCCTTGGCTTCTTACAGAGAGAGCAAGCCCTCAGTATGCAGTAGTAGAACAGAAGAGGAAAAGGGACCTGCAATGATTTTCACAATACTTTTGACTACTTTAATGAAACATTAAATTTTCTTATAATTGGAAAAAAGCAATAGAACAAGCTAACAACAAATGCTTGGGCTCAACAGTACAGTGCATTACTTTTTCCATCATGGCATTAAATGCATTCGTCTATGCCACAGACTGGATCAAAGATAAAAGGGCACATACTGCTTATTTCCCTTGTAGGTCAGATACAAGTTCTACACACTTACATGCAATAAACGGGAAAAAAAATCAATGAGCTATAAAGCATCTTCATGCAAGTATCCTTGCTCTTCTCCTTGCTCTGATGCAAGTTAGCCAGGCCACTCACACCACTTAAAACAGGTGAATGCTATCCTGCTGGCATTCCTGTGGTCAGCCAAAGCCTTAAAAATGATCAGACAGTATCCATGACAGTTAACACACCCATGTGTGCCTTGTGGTGGATAAATTACATGCCACCGAAAAAAAGTGCATCTGGACACAGTACAATAAAAGAAATTCATTCTCTTGAAGCTACCTATTATTTCAGGGAAATCAGCTATTCAAGCAAAATACTTACCTAGGAACCAGCAGTAATGAGGTGCAGGCTGCCTTACAACAGTGACCGCTTTTTTGAAATGGTTTCTGAACTGATATGGCCACCCTTATTAAATGCACCTTAGTGCTGGAAGATACCAGAGCTCATCACATAGTTCCAACAAAAATAGCCTTCCTCACAGGGAGGTGGAGGGGCCATTTCTCCCCGTCCCAGGCTGCAGTTCCTCCATGCCGTACACACTGTCCTGCACCAGCAGAATTGGCTGACGTACAGAAAGCCAGCAGTGACCATATCACATAACAAGCATCTCTCCTTTGCAGTGTTTGTTACTACCACACAGCACAAGCAGATCTAGAGACTCACTGCTGCTCTCCAAAGGTCTGAAATCACAGCTGAAAAGTGTAAAGTGCCATCTCACACACTCTCTCTGATCCTACTGCAGTAATGTTGCAGCCACAAGTAAGAACAGTTCATCCACACGTACCAGACCAGCAGGCTGGTGCTGTTTAGAACAAGCACAAGTCAAGTCTGAAAAGTTTCAGCTGCATGTATTTCAGTTAAGTGTGCAGATGAGCCAAAAACTGCAAAGAGATTCAAGAAAAACCAGCAGGATTTCCCACCACACACTGCAAATCATTCTTTCTGGTGGCTCAACTCACTGCAGCAAGCAAGGTCCTAGTATTTGCCCTACAAAAGCCAGGGCTCGAGCTCTAAGACCAAAGCCCCAGCATAAGCACAGCTCACTAGGATTGATCTGCACATGCTGTGAGTCCTGATCACCCTGTAATCTGCCCTGCTTACTTAACATCTTAGTCCTTAGAGTTGCTCTGGGCCCAAATTCAAACTGTCACAGTCATTACAAAAGCGGTGGTTTTCTTTGGGGCTTCCTTGCACGTATAAGTTCCATAATGTTCCCAGACATGCCTTACTAGGCTGAGCCATAAAAAGTAATCAAAGCCAAATATACTGCAGCTCACTGCTTCTAACTGCTTTTCTCCTCTTGATCCTCATCCCAGTCCTTCCTTACTCTAGGTGGAACAGATAAAGCTCGGTTCCAAATGTAATCACAATCAGTCCTTTTCAACCCATGTGAAGCAAGGGACAAGAACCACCATCTAAAAGGAATCTTGCTTTCTTTTTACTTTTTACATCATCACATAAAGTTGCTATCAACCTCATGAACACTCAAAACACCAAACAGTTCAAGCTTTTTTGGATGAAAACAATACATAAAGCATGGCTCAAACCAATTATAAAGTAGGTTCATAACACAGCTCTTGAGCAAAAACAATTTAATAAGCATTCGGTACGAGATTCAAACAATATCTGCAGTCATGTGATACAGGAGAGCCCACTGCACCAATTCATTCTCAAAGCAACACTGACAAATTCCTACGTGTGTGTGTGAAAAAGGCAGACAAAAAAAGGAAAAAACATGAAATACAGCAGAAATCAGGCTGGTAGATGAACATTTGAGAGCAGCTGGGAATAAGTTATGCAGTTTGTGAAGTGAAGCAAAAATCAGCTAGCGTGCTCATTTAACTGAGACAGCTGAAATAAAACGTGTTGGTTCATTCATTCTGTTTCTCCTGGACTACTGACTCTCTTTCATAGTCAGACTATTGCTACCCAATTCCCAAACTCCAACAGATTCAAAGGGAGATTTTTGGCTGTGTCAGTAAGGTTGGAGAGATGAACCACATAGAGCTTAAACCCCAAACTGTTGCATCCTGGTCAGGCAGACAGACATCTGTTCACAGAACTAACACAGGTACAGGGTCTACCTACAGGGGTACCATCAATGCAATCTAGACTTCTACTGGAGTATGAAGCCAGCCCACTGGGATTTAATTGAACCCAGCATTTTATAGGTGCAGCAGATTTTCAAGGCTACAAACAGCCATTGGATGAGCCCACCTGGAGAGAAACAAGCAAAAAACCTTCTGTTCTCCCCGAATTCTAGACTGGCCAGCCTTGAAACAGCACCGCTGCAAACACTGGAGCACTGAATGACTATATCAGGATGCCCAGGACCACAATGCCATGACAGCCTGGGGCACAAGCCAACAGTCAGTCAGTACAGTGCTGGAATAGCTCCTGATAACACGTACGGATTTGGTTTTTGTCCTACTGAAAGTCCAGGTTTTACCAATCTCATTTTCTCCCAAAGCAATAAAAGTTCAAACTCAACTTAAATGATGTAACACTTAAATGATGCAAC
This sequence comes from Athene noctua, assembly GCF_965140245.1. Taxonomy (NCBI): domain Eukaryota; kingdom Metazoa; phylum Chordata; class Aves; order Strigiformes; family Strigidae; genus Athene; species Athene noctua. Next base: position 16,716,784 of record NC_134077.1, on the reverse strand, counting down.
ATGGCGGTTGTAATTAATAACCTCTTTCTAATGACCCCTCAGAGCTGTTGTGTGTTAGCTGCTGACAAACCTGTATTGCAAAAAATTACTCTTTAGAGCATATAAAATATCACTTTATGTTTGGGCTGACCATTTATAAACTGAGTTTGAAGACTGTAATGGATTTATGACAGTATTTAAATAGCTTTTCAAGTTCTAATGTTAATTATCTCCATCCCTATTATTGTCAAGTGTTTAAATGGTACCCAAACGCAACTGATTATTCAGATTTATGTCTTCATATATTATCTCTGTTCTAGGATTACAAGCAGTAAGCTTATTAAGTGATCGGAGACAGAAATCTTCTGCCTTAATGAATGTAAAGCTGGTGAAGCATCTTCTCTTTTCACACCGAGTTCAGTTTCCCACATTATGCACTACCCTAGGTAGCCACCTGTGCCTGATGCACAGGCCTAGCAGGTCTAGCACTGCAATACCCTAATGTTGTGTGTCTCTCTGAATGGCTATAGAGAAGGAGGGACAGGGAACCATAACTCCTCCTTCAACACCAGAAGAATGGGTGCTGTGTCTACTCTCTTAATACAGAGAGGTTAAAATTTACTGCTAAATTTACCAGAGCTCCATATCCTCCCATCAGCATTCCCTGCGCAGAGTTTGTAGTCTCCACCACATTTCCAGTATCCTCCACGCAGCCCTACGTGACTGTCGCTCGTACGACCACGATCCCAGACAGTGGATCCCTTCCACAAAACATAATCACTAGTTCAGACATGTAGCAGGACAAAAGATCACATTGCTGACTGTATTGTTACAAATAGAAGTATCTTAATAACTCAAAGTTATAAAACTGAGCATGATTTAGAAGATAATGGATGTTGGCAACACAGTCAGTGGATTTTTTGGAAAATCAAAAGACTAACATAAATGTGATCAGCATGGTAAGTATGAATAGCATGACAGATGGAGTTTTAAAGCTCATAAATGCTTGATTACTGCTATAATCCTTCAGCTACTGACTACATGGATGACAAAGTGGGACAACTTTACACCTGAAAGGTTACTCTGAACCCAGTCCAGTGCCTGTGTGCACGCAGCTACACATTTAATACAAGTAACTCATGCATCAGTTACCATCACTGCTTGAAGCAGACTGAACAAGGGTGTTTTCCAGCAGTTACTCCTTCAGTAAAAACAATTTTAATATTCATTTACATCCTCACATCAAACAGTAAGGAAAATTACCTTGTTTAGTTAAGACATTAAGTCCTACCCTATTGCAAACCACCCTGCTACTGTGAAGCACTTCTGAAATTTATATTAACTTATGAATGAAAAAAAATTTCTGGTGATGATTCTCTTTTCAATAGAATATCTTTTAAGGTCAATAAAATACCACACTTGAATTTATTTTCATTTCATAATTTGCAGTAAATGTGACATGGGCAACATCCATCTCTGCCAGGCAACACCTTTACAATTTACTGGGAAAAAAAATGTTTCTTATACACTGAGAACCAGCTCTTTGGTAAGAGGATGCTTGTTACATACCTCACAAATTAAAATGACACCCACCTCATACAAAGAACTTAAATTGGGATTCGTATACTATAAAGAAAGATTTCCCTTGTGATAAACAATTTGAGCACAAAGTGTTCCTTCAAGTCCTGACATAAATCTCTTCCTGCCAAGCTAGTATCTCGTTGCGTCAGTCTTTCACCTTCACCACGACTGTAGCAGCAACCCTGCCACCTCTGCCTGCTTTACTCACACTGCCCTCTTCCCAGAATTACCATTCCAGCTCCACTGGGCCAAAGATTTGTCTTTCCATCAGATAAATAAAATATCTGGTGAAAAAATAAGGAAGATCCTTTTTTTTTTTTTTAAAGGAAACCAACCCTCTAGCGAACCCATCATCTAGGGACTCCCATGTGGACTGAGCATTATTGCACTGCTGGTATCCTTGCCCTTCCTTTACCCACCAAGTTTATCCCCACTTCTTGTTATTCCTGTAATTTTAATTTATTTGCAATGCTTTGAAAATGTTTTGACACCACCTTAAGATTGCAAGAGCTTCAACTGGACTGAATGCAAGTGCTGCTGTGTCTGATAAAACTTTTCTTTTTTAAATCAGACCAAAAAAAAAAAAAAAATCAGAGCATCTCTGCCTCTGTTGCTTTCTCAATGACAAATATTACAGCTTCTATTTTGTTCATGGAAAACTGGTATTTCAGAGAAGATACAAAATATCATATTTATTCAGTTTCATGCTCCCATCAGTAGTTCGAGATAAATACTATCTTTAATAAAAACCGATTTCTGCAGCAAAAGGAAGTTTCATGTGATAGGAGCAAGGCCTACCTCTAGTTTATATACACATAAACAGAAACGTACATATAGTTGAGGGAAAGAGACCCTGTGAGTGAAAGCTATACCCTAAAAGGACCAATATATATTATACTTTCTCAGTCTCCAAATCACAGAAAAGAAAGATACCAACCCAGAAATAAGTGAATCGCCATCAAAGATTTATTTGAGCTTCTCCTACTGAAAACAGGCACAAGAGCTCACATATAGTAGCACGTTACTTCAGTTAGTAAAAACGTGCAGAACTGAGCTCTGCACATCTGCCCAACGTGCCCAGTGTGGCACAGACACCCCAGTGCTCTCTAGGAGCAGTGCTGCTGTGCTGCACAGTGCTGCAGAAAATAACACCTCTATAGAGCCCCCAAGTTTATATATTTGCATGGTGCTGCACTGCACTGTGCAGATACATCCACACCAGGAGACAATGAAACAGTCCATGGTAATGAAAATAATATTTTACCATACTCTGAGAATTTGACTCCGGAATATCTGGGGGGCACCTATTCGCTATCCATTACAATAAGTTTCAGCAGTTATTTTCATATATTTAATAAAAGTACCACTACCATTTACTGGCAATTTTAGAAACGACTCCCCAGAAGCATTGCAAGATGTCTTGTTTGCCAATCCTTTCTAATTACTATAACATGCTAATGTCCTGAATTAACAAGGCAAGCAACAATTCTAGTAATGTGAGACTCAGACGTGGTGGAGATGAAAGACACCACATTACTATTTAAACATTTCAAGCTGAGTAACTTTCAGTAATATTTATATTTATCCCTCGGAGCCACAAAATGTCTAAACTGCAATCTAATCTCAATATTTAAAATAGCATCTTTTAAATAAGCACTGGTATTCAAATAAATCTTACCAAATCTCCTTATATTGATTCTATTCCCAACTACATTTTCATCACGGATGTGAGCAACCAAGCCTATACTACACTTAAAAATCTTTCAGATTTAAGTTAAGACTCTCTTTACCTGGTAAATAATTTCAATTTTTCCTGTCAGTAAACACTTGCTTAAAGCATTTATAAAACGGCATCCAGCTCCAACGGCAGGCTACACGTTTTTTAATTGCTTCATTCTTATTTCTGATTTAACCATTAACAGAAAGATGACCAGGTGTGGGTCTTTTGTAGTTGCTACACGAGGAGGAAAGTGAAGCGGTGACTGAATACAGTAAATTAATAACACACTAGATTCTGAACGAGATATACACTACTGAAAAGATAACTAACACATATCCACGCACTTGATCTCTAAAATCAGCCTCGTGAGAGTTGTAATCAGTATCACTGCTGTGAGAAAATACTAGTTGTGACTCCCCTGCAATAACACCCTCTTTTCATATACTTCTGCCCAGAGTATTTGCAGTATTTATTTTTACAAATATTCTCGGTTTTTTTCCTGTGCAATACTTACAGCAGACCACACGCTAAGAAATGCAATCAATTATAGATGGCATAAAAAGTTTGGTTTGGTTTTTTTGGGTTTTTGTGTTTTGTTTTGTTTTTTTTTAAGAACTGTATAAACTGGAATAAACCACACAGAAGAGAAACTCTGATTAGGTCGTGACAGCAGGGAAGACAGAGACGCTGGCAGCTCATGTACCGATCTCGCTCTGCTTTTTAAATCCAAGTCCACAGAGAAGATCAGGTTTTTCTGAAGCGCTCTGTCTCTGCAGACCTCCAAGGCCACGCTTCCCCCCGGGTCACGGCCCCTCACCGCCCACTCCATGCGGGGTCACAGGACTTTTCGCCCCCCGCCAGCCGCCCCAGCCGCGGGGCCCCGGCCGGAGCTGACGCCCGCGGCCCGGCTCCGGCGCCGCGCTGCCCACGCCGGGCGGCCACGCTCCCGGAGGGCTCCGACGCCGACCGGGGCCGGCGGCTGCTCACAACCCCCCGCCGCCACCCCCCGGCGAAAGCCGGCCGGGCGGGAGGCGAAGCCCGACAGGAGCCGCACCGCGGCCCGCCGCCGGGGCCGGGGGCGCGGAAGCCGCCCCACGCGGGACGCGACCGGCGGGGAGGGGCGCGGAGCCGCCTCCCGGTACTCACCGACTCGCTCAGAAACTTCCCCCGAGTTTCGGCGTCGCGGCGGGCGCGGCCCCCCCCCAGGCCGGGGCGCCGGCACCATGGGAGCGCCTCAGCGAGCGGCCGCCGCGGCGGCGGCACCACCGGGCATCGCGCTCCGTCCGCCCGGGGCCGGCGCTGACTTCTGAAACGGCAACGACCGACAACAGCGCGCGAGGGCGGCGGGGCGCGGGGCTGAGCCCGCACCCCTCTCGCGGGGCGGGGCGGGGCGGGGCGGGAGGCCAGCCCGGGGCGGGGGACGGCGGGAAGCGCGGCCCCCTCCGCCCCTCCCCGCGCACCCACCGCCCGCCCACCTCCGCTCCCCCCCTGCGGCGGCACCAGCACCGGCACCGCCAGCACCGGCACCGCCAGCGCCCACTTCGCTGGCCGCCGCTCCCCCGGCGCTGCCTTGCCTGCCGGGACGCTCCGCGGCCGCCTCCGCCTCCTCCCCCCCCCGTGTCCGCCGCGCCCCGCTCGCAGCTGGCCGCCCGCCCGGCGCGGACACGGGGGGGTCGGGAGCGGGGCCGGCGGCGCGCCGGGGAACATGTCTGGCGGGGGGGCCGGGGCGGCTCGGCGCGTCCCCGGGAGCGCGGGTGGCCGCCCCGCAGCCCGGGCCGCTGCCTGACACTTTCACTGCGCCGCGGGGCTCCGTCTAGGGGAAGGCGGCGGCTACTGCAGCGCGTCTCCCTGCCCGGCGGTGGGGAGAGCTGCCCCCACGGGGCGCCAGCTCCGCGCTGCGGGCGCGGGGGGCTGCGCGGAGGAGTTGCCCCGCTCCCCCGGAGCGGCCGCCGGAGGCATCCCCGCGGCCATCGGGGGCGAGCAGTGCCGGCGCTCCGGCCCCGGCGTGTGCCGGTAAGGGCAGGGCTGGCGCCCGGGACTGTGTTCGGGGAGCGGTGAATCCGTCTTTAGGGAGGAGGGGGTGTCAGCGTGCCACACGCGCGGCTGCCCGGTAGAAGCGAAGTGGTTTTGAACGGCTGAAAGTGCTCGGATGGGCACCGACCTCGACCGGGTGTGTGGCAGAGCACACACAGGGCTGTCATGTGGGTGTAGACATGAGCTACACCAAAAGGGAGAACGACTGCTTGGGCTTTTCTTGCAATAATAAAAATTTCTCTTTTGAGAAACACTTTTGGAAGGAAAACAGTCAAAATGAGCACAGTGTCATCAGTTTATTTTATTTAGTTACCATTTACGTTAACAAAGTACCAGGGATAGACCCACGTGTGCAAAGGTGACTTCAGCTGTGACAAACCACAATGCAGAGCTCATTCTGAAATTAACCCGAAATAGAACAGAATCGTAGCTCACCCCAGTCCCCCCAGCTGTGGTTCAATGAACACAAATGCTGGTGCCACCACGTGAAGCTGTTGGGTTACAGTGGCCAGGGACGGTGCCGTTTCTGGCACCTTTCACTGCTCGGATTGGTGCTGCCCTTCCCTTCTTCTTACGCCAGGAGCTGTGCTACTGGGCGTCGCTGAGGTCTTCAAGTAAGGGCACACACACATCTTTCTCATTCCAACACCAGAACCATCTCCTGGCCTTTCCTCATTTGAAGAATGGTGGAAAGAGAACTTTACATTCTTTCAACAGTGTCAAGCAATACCATAGCCCTTCCATTAATGTATGTGCAAAGGACGTTAAGTTTCAGGTCTTACCACTGGTTAGGGGATTCATATCCACATCTCCCGAGAGATGCCTGTGCTGCCAAACTGGCAGTTGTTCCTCAGGCCTTTCATTGTTGCCTGCTGCTACTGAAGCTATGGCAAAGTATGAGTAGTAACTCAATGGGTTAGAACCTGCAACCACAGGCCTGATCCTGACTTTCTAGTTTTGTGCTTGGAGCACTGGGTTAAGAGAGAAGACTTGTATTCTAGCTTCAGAGATGTTCACGCTGTTAGTTTAAAACAACATTCCTGTAACATAATAAGATCTGAGATTATTATAAACTGTATTGTATTGGCCAAGTAGCAGTTAGAGCTGAACATATAAAATACCTCAGAGATAAACCAGAGAAAATACTTTACTGCTCTGTCATTATATGTAGGAATAAGCGTAGATAATAATAAATTGGTAGAGTACTATTAATACAAATAATTATAATATATAAATAATTATATAATTATATAATAATAATTATTATAATAATTATTAGTATTAATGTGTATAATTTATAATTATATAGCATATATAATATTAATATTAATAAATATAATATTTATAAAAATACCAATAAATTGGTAGATCAGTATTATATATTCAGGCTTCATTCCTCCCTGGACTAGACAACAGTTTTTTACTTCTTCACATGGCAGGTGGTTTAGTTTCATGGGGATTAATGTCAGTCACAGTTCATTGTCAACAAGACCAAATTTAGGCAAAAGCGGCCAAAGTAATTTTCAGTCAGAAAGCTTGTGGGGGTGTGGATGGGGCTGGGAAGGCAGGAGACAGGTACGAGTATAGGTAGGTGCTGAGTTGGGGTCTTGGCTTGGGATGGCAGAAGGACTTTGGAGGGGTGAAGGTCATCAATACAGATGTAGGAGGGGTTTGAAAGTTTGTGAAATAGATTCTCTGAAGTTGGAAAATGAGATTTTAAAAAAAAATTATTATTAATTAAGGCTTCACCCATAAATTAGTTTTCAAGTTTCTACACTGTCTACAGTTAGTCCTGGAGTTGCAAAAGCACAAGGGTGTGAGTTACATGTCTGTAGGACACATATTTTGAATTTTCTTCATTGCTCCAATACAAGTAAATAACATAATAAATGGCCAGTGATCTCTTGGCTTCTCTCTTAAAAAAAAAAAAAAAAAAAGTCAGTCTTTCTTTTAATACCTAGTATTCTCAGTTTCACTGGAGGATTTGGGTGGATATTATAATAAACTTACTCTGTGCGGCTAATCTGTGGTAGTATTTTAATCATCAACAGAAATTAGCTTCAGCATATTTGAGTTTGGTATTTTATGAAGCACGAATCTTAAATTTAGCTCAGCAACAATATAGGAATTGATTACATTCTTTAGACAGCTGTTAGGAAACATCTACCTTTCAAACTATATGTAAATTCATGTGTGCCTATGTACTTCACTTTTTCATTTACGTTGCATTTTCCAGATTCCCTCCTATACCCTTAAAAAGCCTAGAAAAGAAAGCCTGGCTTGAATACATTTAGTAAAGGTACTGGAATCCTGAACATTTGTTCTGACATAATAGCCAATAATACCAACACCAGCTAATGTAAGTACTCTCCTCTGCACACACGGTTGCCACTGCAGTCCATTCCAGTGAAAGTCCTCTCCTTTCTGAAGATGATGCTCTGGAACCAGGCACAGAAGACAAAATGATGGCTCAGTGTGGTTTTGCTCTCTGTTTGTGTTAGCATATAAAGCAGTTTTATCAACAGGATGTCAAATAGGATTCCAACAGCTCAGTTCATAATAGTTCTTCATATGGAAGAGGTTCCTTCACTTTAAAGTGGCTGCAGCTAGTGCACTTTTTATTATTATTGGCAGTAATTTCTGCAAGACTAGCTGTGAATGCCTAGTGCAAGCACTGGTTTAAGTCTGTGACTGTGCAGCATAAAGGTAGCTATACTGCTAAAATCTGTCGTAGGTGGAGTTACACCAGTTGAACTCTGGTTGCTTGGTTTAGCAGGCAATAGTTTTCTATTGTCAGCAAAAGCTATGTTAATATATACATTTCTAGATCAATATAATGGGGTCCACATGCAGGGTCCATGCTAGAAAAAAAGTATTTCTTTGGCTGTTAGAGTTTATACTGGAAGGAAATAAAGTGACTTTTTTGTTACTGGGCATTTTGCCAATACAGTATTGCAAAATGCACTCTTAATTGATATTGCTCTACCTGCTGAGCTTTTAGACAAGGCCTGATGTTCCGAGGTCTAGTCTGAGTAGTCTGAGATTCTATATGGTTTAAGTGATTATGAACATGTTTCTCGTGAGTGAGGAACTATTTATATTAAATTACAAACCCAGTTTTTATTTTTCAAAACCGCATGAAAAACTGCAGGAGACTGAGATTAAATCCAGACATTGTTCATATTCCACATTCTTACCTGCAGCTTAAAACTATGATTTTATCTATTTTCTTTGCTTTTTATTTAGCACAATCATAGAATTGCAGGAGAATTCAGCTTGGAAAGGACCTCAGGAGCTCCCTTGTCCAATGTCCTGCTTGATGCAGGGTCAGTGAAGAAGTCAAACCTTGTTGCTCGGGACTTTACCCTGTTGGGTTTCAAAAACTTCCAGGGATGGAAACCACACAACATCCTGGGGCAACCTGCTCCATTGCTGCACTGTCCTCATGGGAAAAAGGTTTCCTTCCTTCTCTGGCCTTCTCATTTTAGCTTACGCTCATTGTCTCTCCTCCTGCCACATGCACTGCTGTGGAGACCCTGGGTCTGTCTTCCCAAGACCTACTTGTAGTAAGGAGGAAGCTGCTCTGACATGCCTCAAAGCCTTCCCTTCTCCAGGCTGACGCAGCCCTGTCCCTCAGTCTCCCCTTGCAAGGCTGATGCTCCAGCCCCTGAGCATCCTGCTCCAGTTTGCCAATATCTCTCTTGTAGGGAAGGGGAAAAAGGATGCAGTGTGTAAGATGTTATCTCATGACTGCCAGGTGGAGGGGGATTAATCACTTATCTTGACCTGTTGGCTGTGCTCCTGTTCACACAGCCCATGATGCTGTTGGCCTTCACTTCTGCCAGGGCATATAGCAAGTTGCTGTCTACCAAGTCCACAAGGTCTTTTTCAGCATGACTGCTCCCCTCACAGTCAGTCCTCAGCTTGTATAGCTGCATAGGCCTCTTTCTTCCCAGAGCAGGATTTTGCATTTGTCCTGGCAGAATTTTGCACAGTTCCCATCAGCCCATTCCCCCAGGCTGTCTAGGTCCCACTGGAAGACAGCCCTGCCCTTGAGTGTATTGACTGGTCACTCCAGTTTGGTGTTATCTGCAAACCTGTTGAGAGTGCACAGCACCTCCTCCGGATCATTGCTACAGATGTTAAACAGGACAGGTACAAGCATCAGTCCTGTGGTACTCCACTTGTTACTGGCCTCCAGGCACAGGAACTACAAATCTATTTTTTAGTAATACAACAACTTTTCTCAATTAATCTCCACTGATCTTATCTAGATGGTAATGTAAAAATGTGGAATGTAAAAGGAACACATTGATCTTTTACAAATAAGATAGAGAATAATTCACATGAATGTGTGAATTCCCCTTTATGTCATGACTTTAGAAAACTTAAGAAAAAAGTTCAATGATGCTACGTGAAACATGATAACCTTTGTGGGGAGTAAATAAATCTTTTAAGCATATAGTATGTTTTCCATTAAAATTTCTGTTCATAGGATAGGAGAAAGTCAAAATTTGTGCTGTAGGTAGATTAATGCCTCCTCTTTCCTCACTCCACCTTCTTAATGTTCTCTATTCATCTAAGAAATAAGAATAACAAAGAAAATAGGCATTCTTTTAATCTAAATTTCCATCATAAACTGCATAAAAAGTACCATTTAGGTTATTTTGTTACGGCACACGACTGCTTGTCATGAAAAGAAACCACACTAATAAAATGCATATTCCAACCATGATCAGACTTGTACCAAGGGCTGGGAATGCACAGTGCTTGCTGTATGCAAAAATAAAAACAATATTTAATAGCAGCTCTGCTCTCAGCCTCTGGATATGTGGAAAATTTTAGGTTGTGGGTTGTCTGGGTTACTTCCTTTAAAGCTACAGACTAAAGCTCCCCTGAATACTTTATACGAGAGCAGAATAATTACCTAACCAACAAATATCTGTGGAAACAGAGGATTTTCTTCAAGGACCTAATCTCCAAGGAATCAGTATGAACATGCATGCAGGATAAGAAGGCACAGGAAAAGTGAGAGAGGAAAATGAAGGAACACTCTTACATGTCCTGCACTCTCTTGCTTTCTCTTTCTGTTATTTCTAAGGCATCCATCATGTCATTATCTACAACTAATATAAAATGACGGCTTAGCTGACTGTGTAATGAATACATTGACTTCCAGCTTCTCTGGGAAATGAAAAGTGACAATGGAGGTATTCTGGTTGCTTTCTTTCAGAAGAAGGGAGATGGAGAGAGTAGAAGTGAAGATTTTGTTTCAGCCACTATATTCAGTGGTCTTTTTTTTTTTCAAGGTAAGGAATTTCAAAGCTGGTGTCCTGGCCTGCTTCCACCACTACGCAGGCTGTCCTGCATCCTAGATGTTACATTAACCAGAAGTATTGCAAATGAACAAAGAAAAACAGCAATCAATTTTGAAATAAGCAATGTGCAAATATAGTCCTGTGGATCTTAGCTGAACCCCATCCTTACTGTTTTCCGTCCTTATTGAAGATTGTGACCACGTGCGTACTGCAAAACTGGAGTCCAGAGCCTAAGACCACTTCCAGCACCTATGTGTCCACATTGTCCTCCACTTCCTTCTGCCAACACCACAAGTTAGGTGTCTGGTGAAGATTCTGCCTAAAATGTTAGTGTCTACAGTGTCTCAAAAAGCACACTAACAAGGCTTTCTTGGATTGCTTTCCCACACTTAGATTCCTAAATTCCGACAATAGAGAATGTTCACTTTTCTAAGTATTTTACATTTTATTGCTCAGAGCATGGACTCATTGTCTATACTCGTTTTATAAGCATTTTTCTGCAACTTTTGCTACATATTCCCCCTGTCTGCCCCAAGTTCTTTTGTCTTTCAGATTTAGGTGGAAAGGATATCATGGAAGCTAGGGTAGAGGCTGTGTCTGATTATTTGGGTACTCTAAGCTAAAACACCAGTGTTGCCATACAAAAGACAACAGACAAGAATTTCACCAAGGGCACAGTGTATAAAGTATAAGATTTTAATTTCATTGGCTGGTTGAAGAATGTAAACAAAACCACAGAATAACTTTGTTTGTTGTTTTCCTAAGTCTACTAGTCCCAGGAACAGCAACAACCTTTAATTTATGATTCAGCTTAAAGTCTATAATTGACAGGTCTTAAGCATATGTGACAGCAAGGGATTTGAGACAGGCTGACGAAATACATGTTGTTGCCTTCCGTACATAACTGATACTATTTGTATTGAGGATGACATTAACCTTTTATGAAGAGCTTGGTTTTTTTAAACTCATCATTTTGAGAAAAACATAACATCAGAAGAGGAAACTTTTCTTAATATTATTTTGTTAGAACATCATGCAAATGCTCACAGAGAAGTATCTTTCAAAGCGGAATACTGTTGTAGATGTGGAAGTTCATAAAATGATGTGAGGTAGCACTTTGACTCTTCAAAAAGACCATGTTCATTCACATGCTTCCCAATCCTATTCTGCATCACCCATATACTCAGGTGTAAAAGTTAAACCCACTGGTCTGTAGTTCCTTGGTTTTCCTATTATAGAGCCCTTTTTATTAATGGGATTACACTGATAGTTCTCCCTTCAGAAATCTTAATTGAGCCATAACTACCTTACAGTCAAAATGCAGATCTCTGGACCTTTTTGTTCTTGCCTAAGTCCTTCTCTCCTCCATGGGGTTCTCTCACGGACTTTCTATTTCATTTGCAGAAAAAAGTTTGGCTGTCCACCGACATGATCTAACGTCCTTTGTGCCTCAACCACTTCCTGGGTAAAATTGTTGCACACAATTATTTCAGCGTCTTTTCATCCTGCATGCTTGTACTTTGATGATTCTCAACCCTCATAACAGTACTGAAACACAGTGAGGGCAACAGTCAGCTGGCAGAGAAACGACCTCAAGATTCATCCCATTCGAGAAGTGCCTAGCTTTTCGGATTAATAGAGTTTCATAACAATGCTTTACCTTGGATAGTCTTGGAGAGGCCAAAAAACAAGCGTTACAGGACTCCAGAGTTCCATCATGGGATGGGGGCAGGCTGGGAATATAAAGCTGGGTTCCAGAGAAATAGGTGACTTCACTCTAAACAGGACCTAAAGACTACTTCTTTTCATAGGTGGAGGCTCAGACTGAGCAGTAGCTCCCATACTAGAACCGACCACCTGCTCGTCATGTTCTTGACATCTTGACATGCCTGACATGTCATCATTTTGACATGGTAACGGCATTTGAATTACTGAGGAGCCAAATGCAGCTGAAACCCACAAGTTACCTATTCCTGAGGTAGCTCATTCATGTGTCCCAGAGAAGGATTAACTGTCTTTACCTAATTCTTGGTATTTTCTCTACTAGCTTTTTTGAAAAGTCTCGGTGTTAAAGACCCCTCTACATACCAAACCTACCTTTATCAGAAATTCACAAGTTTATTATAGAATGTTTTCCTTAATGTCTAACTCTTATTTTTCTTGCTACAATTTAAATTCCTACATTCTTCTATTCATGGTGAAAATGGTGGTCAGATTATTCTCTTCTTGTTTGAAAAGAATTGCCATGTACTCTTCAGTCTTTGTCTTAGGCCAAATAATCTCTATTTTTAAAAGCTCTCATTGTAAATAACATTCACTTTGCCTCTAATCACTTGCACTCTTTTGGGCTTTCTCCAGCTGGCCTATGTCTTTTCTGAAGTATAGTGCCCCAAAGGGACCAAGTCCTCTACCTGATGTTCTAGCAGTGCTGAGAAGAGGAAGGCTTGAAGTCTGTACTGCTATTTATAGATGACAGAATATTCCTTGTGTCTTGCATTTGCAGTAGATTGTTATTTTTGATACATTTTTGATTTGTGATCTATTATCTCTAGGTACTTCTCTAGAAAATTAATTCTTAAAAAGTCATTCCCTGGCCTATATTTTTTTAAAAAAATTTATTAATTCCACCTAAATTCAGTACATCATCCCTGTTGCATTTCATCCATTGGTCATTCCATGACTGCAATTTCTCAAGATAACTCTAAATTTGAATTATGTCTTCCAACACATTTATGTTTGCTCTTCTTTCCAACTTTGTCTCATCTGCAAGTTTAATAAGACTATTAACCAGATTGTTAATAAAAAGTTGTAACAAAACCAGCTCCCTGTAAAACCCTAATTCTGTGATATGATAGTATCAAAGTAAAGTAAATGGGCTACAAAAGATGTGCATTAGCAAATTAGTTTTAATGCTATTACTTTTTCTGCTATTTTTTCAAGTGTTTGCAAATAGTTTGATAGATTCTAGATTTTTTTCTCTATGAGTTAAAGTTAAATTGATTAGTTTATTATTTCCAGGGTCTTCTTCCTCTGTTGTCTCCTGTCTTTTTTCTAAAACACAGCCATTATTTTTGTGCTTTCCCAGTCTTATATCTCTTAGCCATGTTTCACAAATTCTCAAGGAATAGCTAATCTGACTAATTCACCCCTTTCTTAAAATATCCAGGCTATAGTCTATCTGGTCTGGCTGACTTGAGAACATTTGGTAATGCTCTCCTGCCCTATTTCTTCCTTGTTTTAGATTGACTTCTTAACCCTTTGTCATGAATGTTAATTATGCTAGTCATGTGCCTGCAGCTGACAGGTTTTAAATACTCTGACCTTCTTGGGATCATCAGTTATGTCATCTCCTTCTCTCCGCTCCCCCAAATAGACAGGAAAACCTTCAACATTTTCCTTGTTCTTCCATATTATTAATGCACGTTACCTTCTGCCATGTTTCCTAGCTGTACGTTGGGTTTGTACCTTAGTTTTCTGATTGGGTTTTACACATGTGTTGTTATTTTATGTTTTAGAATTTGATATGATTTCCACTTTCCAGGTGGAACTTTGGGAGCCTGAGATCAATTAAAAGCTTTTGGTTTACCTAAACTCATCTGTCAGTACTTTTCCCTTCTTAGCAATAGCTTATGATTTCTGCCATAACAACTTAGTTACATTTTCCTTTGACTTTGTTGTTGACTTGAGTTAGTGAAAGCCTGCCAGTTCAAGTCCATGATATTCTCCTTTTCCTCTATTTTATTTCTTAGGATTGCAAACTATAATTTCAGAATCACTGTCTCCAAGTTGCCTTTCATTGCCCTGTTCTCAAATAGCTACACTTCACTGTCTAGAACCACATCCAGAAGAGCCTCCCCTCTGTCTCTTTTTTCTACAGCACCAGAAATGGTGACTAAAGCTTTTCAGTTTACTTTAAGTGATCTCTGTCCTGATGTTTTTCTTTCATACTCATTCTTTGGACAGCTAAATTCTCTTGTGACGATTTGGTCCTGTGCGTTGAATGATTTGTCATGTTATCCATAAAAAGGGCTCCCACAGCAGATATGCTCTGTTTGGGTGGTTTGGTCTAACAACAGTAGCAGTCATCTCCTCCTCTTCTTTCACTGTCACCCAGATTCTTTCAACGAGTCCAACTTCCTCACCTGTCTGGAGTTCAGGACCAGTGCAGAACTATATCCTCTACTACTAGATAGTCCTATTATGTGAGTTTTCTTATTCATGTATGTATGTTTTTCCGACAAGGTCATTTTTGTGGTCATATTTTAGATATCCTTACTCCTCTTGTTGATTTCCTTCATATCCTCATGCTTTTAACCTGGCTTGTCACAATCCTCTCCATCTCACATATTTTTTTAAAACTAAATTTTTCGGATTTACTTTATGGACTCAAAACGATCACATACAAACAGAGTGATACAGAGGGACATGTACAGAGTGACAAATGATATATAAAATTAAATCTAAGCATGTAACATTTTCCCTGTTCTTTTTCTTTGAAGATTTCTTTAAAAGGATTTTTACATGACTGACCAAATAAGCAGAAGAAACAGGAAGACCAAACAGCCAAACAGGGAAAAGAGGGCTTTTATCAAAGTTGAATTGTTCTTTTATTTGTCATTGTTGACTTGAGCCCAGTGTAGTTTAGATAATCAGCCCTGAAGTCATTTGCAAATGCAATGTTTAAATGCCTTCACACAATGGCAGTGACATGTACCTAGTATTTTAGTGGTTTTTTTACTTTATTTTTAATCACAACAGCTGTAGCTCTGAAGAGGAGCACCAGCAGATGTGTCCTTTCCAGTTCCCTTAGACTGTACTTGATAACATTCCATCTGTCCTGACTCTTGTAAACAGATGCTTAGATATCCAGCCAGCAGAAAATTCTGTCACAGGCCACATCTAGAAATAGCTCGTACAGAAATAATCCTGTAAAATATTTGACACAGCCAAGAGGAGGTCCCTGTAATATTGAGACTTGTGCTACTTGCATACATGCTGTTTAGCAACTTACACTCTAGTGATTGTGCTCATGTGCTGTATTGTACACCCATTACACACTGTGTTTATGTGCGCTTCCTCTAGTAAGAAACTGTCACAAAACTGCTGTTTCCCATTTTCATAAATTCAGTCTTTTATATCTTTGAAGCAGTAGTTTTCAGCTGTTACCCCTGGGGCAGATGTAGCCCTGATACAATGAGGTGGCCAGCAGCCAGGGTTGTGTCTCTGTCACACACAAGGGGCACAGACTTAAAGGTCTGTTTGCCTCTGCCCTTACTCCCAGATCAATCCATGCCTGGCTAAAGCCTCTGCCCAGGAGAGCCACTGGAGTATTCCTGTTGGGTTCTTGAAGTTTAACTTAAAACATGAAACAAGCCATTCACTTTCCTGAGAGCAGGGAAATGTAAGGAAAGTTTGTAATTCTGGAAACATACCATGTAAGAGAGTATATCTTCTGTTACTTGTGGAGCACAGACACTGTTTCTGTGGAAGCTCAAGGATGATAATTCATAGCTACTTAAAGGACTGAGACCTTCAGGCCCCATCCATTTATTTGCAGTGGAGAAATTGAGAGAAGTGTACAGCTGGGTAGTCTGGGCTGGGGCTGGAAGAAAAGCATTACAACAGTAAGATTACTGTATTTGATACGTATGTATTTCAGTGATTCCAACAAAATGTTGTCATGTCTGTAAATCTACACATATGTTGGGACTGGTGCATTTATTTTTTTCTCACATCTTCCAATTTTAATGAATTTTACCGAGCAAAACCAGAAATGGGAGGAAAGTTTTGAGTAACTGCTGAAAAGTGAAACACAGACATCTCCAATTCATAGGATCAGGTATAGAGCCTACATACATCCTGACAGCTAGGTGTCATGAGCTACAGGTACACACCACTGACTCACACCTACCTACTCACATGAGCAGAGGGGGAAGGATAATGTTCTTCAACACATCCTCTGCAGCATATATACAGGATTCTAGTCCACTGTTTCCAGCTACTGTGTCATCTAATGGTCTCAAACTCTCTCAAATCCCATTTTAAGCAACATGACTTTGAGTCTGGGACATCAGAACTCAGCTTCTCCAACGGTTATGAGTATTCATCTTATTTCATGCTTAAATATATTAATGGTCTGCAAAAATCCATTTATTTGTGTATCAAAATTTCCCTTTACCTGAAATAACTCACCTCCATCCCAGTGTTTTCCCTAGGTATATTGATAGTTACTTTATTGCCTCTTGGCTCTGACTCTGCTTTATCAAGTTACTTTAGTCCCCTCTCAGGGAGGAGGCTGATACAATAGTCAATTCTAGTGGGCCATTCCCACTAGATACCCCTGATTGTTTTCTGTACTTCTTTTCTCTAATAATCCTACTGCTGAGCTGACCAAAAATAACAATTTCCAGTTCAGTGGAAATACTTTTATTTTTCACTCTTTTCTGTTTACTTTGTTTTGATTTGGACCAAAACCCAAACATTTTGAAATTTCCAGTGAACCATATTTCTGAGAATGTAATTCAAAAACTGCCCACATGAAGATCAATTGTCACCTTAGTTTTGCTACTCAAGGTCCCAAGCCTGCGGCTTTGGCTGGAAGGGGGAAATACATGCGCTTGGCTCCCATATATTGTACCTGTCTCCCCTGGAGTCACAAAATCTGAAATCCCAGTCATGAAATATCAGCCCCGGTGTGGTCCATCTGCTGAATCTAATTGCTCCCAGCAATTCAACCCTGCCTTGGGTTCTGGTGAGAATTCTCAGAGCCTGCATGGTCCAGATCATACATTTCAGTGTGTGAAACACACTGTTCAGTCAATTGTCTTTTTTGTCTTATTAATACTGCCTATCTTCTACAAAGTCCCTTGTCTGATACATCTTTCTGCCCATAGTCCCTCCTTTAGAGCAAGCCACAGTCACTACAGTGCTGGATGGAGCTGGTGGTTGCTGGGGCAAGAGAAGCCAGTACTACTGGGGAAGAAGAGAAACCATGCCACATGGGGAGCAGGACAGGCAATGCATTTACCTAACAGAAGTACATGCACATATGCACCCTGATTCGCTAAGCATCTCTGGCAAAACTGCATCCAGTCATAAGTTCTGCACTCCCTTTTTCATCTTGTACTAAATCCCATCTTCTCTATTTTAATTAAAACGTTTTTCACTGTAAAGCTAAATAAAACAGGACCAGGCAACAAGCTTTCTCACTTGGCCCTAAATCACCACAATCACTTAACACACTTTTTGTCATAGTTTTTACCGGAGTTAAGACGTCCTAAATGATACTGAGGGATAACACTGTCTAGAGATTTCTTCCAGTAGACAGTATGGAGATTCCTAAACCACTGGGCCTGGCTCCTTTCTCTTACACAGTCCTCCAGCACTGTCCCAGCAGCATCTAAATCCCCAGGTATGCAACATGGTACACATCAGGGCTATGCAACACATGCCCTCACTTTCATGCTATGAAAACACTGTTGTGGCAGACTGAAACCTGAGCTTTCACACAATTTTAGCTACCACACAGAAATAATCATTACGCTATACAAGTGCTGGATGGGGTCCCAGAGGAAACCCATGGCCAAAAGTTATGTAGTGTGGGCATTGCCCATCTGTGACTGGTTCCATTTCATTTAGTAGTACAGATGTAGCCATGGTCATCTGCTTCCTTGGGCTGTGTCTAATTAATTTCCATAATTTAAAACTCAGTAAGGTGAAAACAAGGGTTTTTTTATTATACTCTATCCAAACATCTACCAGTTTTCAGTCTGTGTAACCCAACCAAAAGCTTGCTTTGTACCAATGCACTCGGATTTTAAATGGTACTTTGTGTAAACTTCTGCGAGTTTTCCTCCCAGCTGGTGATCTCCAGCCACAATCCCCCTCCCCCATCCAGACACAGTTTTTGGGGATCACAATTCAGAAGGACACAGTTAGAATTAAAAGCACTAAAGCAGCTGTCCTCATTGTCTCATTTGCCCTTTTCAGCTGCTGCATCCTACACCAAGACTCCCTTTCTGGAGTGTGTTCCATGTAAAAGGAAAAGAAGTAACATTTATATATATTAATATTATTTCCAAAGCTTTGTCAGCCTTCTCAGATCTCTCTCCTTTCCCGCTTTCAGCTGCATAGCTCTGCCTCTGTTCAGCTTAATATTTTCAGGGAGGCTGAGGCTCCTTATGATCATTCCCAGCCTACTCTTATAATTGAACTATAAATTTCAAATATTTGCTGGAGAAAGAGTCTCTTATCTGGTCACTGATCTAATTATTTGCCTCTGCGCCCCTGACTGCAGTACCTTGGACTCATGGGCTTTTCTGTTAATCAAAGTCAGTTAATTCCTTCCCTATTGCATGGTGAAGGGAACTATCTTCCATCCCCTACTCTCAAGATTTATTTATTTTTTTGCAAATTTTTTATAAATATATGATTGAAAGATCCATTTGAATAAGTATGTTTGGGGAAAGGAAACAATTAAGATATTTGTCAGAAACAAAGCTTTAATGCTATTCTGAATTGACCTGTTCATTTATATCATTAAAGTAAATTCCATGAATTCTTAATACTAGGAGATGGATACTGCTCTGAACTCTGCTGTTTAAAATATTTGCTGCTTTTTATCTGCCAGGCTCAAATAAGAGCCACACCACAGGGACTGACCTTTTACATACTCATGAGGGCATTGCTATCCACAGCAGATGTAGCAAGGAATGCAGCACCTGAAGGACCACTGTATGAAGGTATTACACTGGGCACTGAGACATATATTTAATGAGATAAATATTTACAGCGGTTCTTGCTCACCAACACTTGAGTTCCCTTTCCACAGACTACCAGGTCTGGTCTGAGAGCACCAACCCTAAGAATCAAGTTGGTCAAAGCAGAACTGAGAGCTGTGGTGAGCTCTGAAATCACAGGGCAATGGGACTAGAGGGAAAAGAAACAAAACCTTTTGTGTCAGTCTTACTTGTGTAGTATCTTTCAAGTCTCAAAGTCAGTTTGGTCATGAATTATTCAAGCAGAAGGGCTAGGTTTACAAATATACACAACATTGTATATAATAGAGTCTAATTCCCATCTGTATCCATTGGGTGGTAATCATCACACTCTTTTTTCCAGCAAAATGAAGATCACGATTATTGTTACAAACGTAAAAGTTGAGTCTAATGGGAACATTTGTCATTAAACTAAACAAAAAACAAACACTGGTGTTAAACTGTGCTTTCATTAATAGCAGAATGAGATAATGAATGCTATTAATTACAGTTTTGCTGCTTGTTTTCTCTTGCTGTTTTATTCACAGACCTTGTGTTTTTGCTAAAATGAGAATGGTAAACAACTGCAGAGCATCTTGGGTCACAAACTGAAACAGCCTCTTTCAAGGCATGTGAAGCTGATAAAGCTGCAGAACCAAGTCTACATCAAAATCCAGTGTAGCAGACCAAGCCTGAAGTATACTCAATTGCTCATTTTTTACTTAATTACATTTGATTACAACAGATGAGAATGACTCGATTCTTACTGATAGCAGTAGATGCACTGAATCACTTAGTCCTTTCTCCTGCTATAATAACCTGGATCACCTTCATGTTGCTCAAAGGCAAGAGGGTCAATTTGCCTCTTAACAAGGATCGCTTTTCCCCCATATTTCCTAGACTCTTTGCAGCATTCAGATGCACATCACTCATCCTTTATCCTGTAAGTGTTTTACCACTACACTCCAAATGATCATTATCTTTCTTCCCATTTTTAATATTAAAGTCTCATTTATCTTCCTTAGACCTTAGTTCACAGTTGCTGCCTCTTCTTCCCTCCCCCAAATACTTAGGTGTCTGCAGATATAATGGAAGTCCTTCTGGACATTGGACTTCGAAGTTCACTTTCCTATGCAGATGTATCTCTTACCGCTTTTCAAATCCTTTTGAAGTATCCAACTATTCTTCTCCCCATCCTTAAATTGCCACTTATATTTCCTTATAATTAGAAAAAAAAAAATCCTCCATGTTCCCATAATCCATCCTAACAACACATTTTTTAATGCCTTGAGCTATTAAGAGAAATATTTCCCTTATTTCTGCATGCTAGTTATTTATTTATCACTATCATGGACATTTATAAGCAGCTAAGAGTGCAGAACAGCTGATTTCCATCTATTAATGTAGAGTTTTCTTTATCATTTTTTAACCAAACCTTCATCCTTGAGAAGGATGAGGCTTCCCTCTTCTGCTTCAAAGGCAGAACCCAGGAAATTTGTACTGAATGTGAAATGCAGCTTGGAAGAACAGAAATAAAGTGCTGCTGTAACCATCACAGTACTCATTCTTTTCCTGACTCTATCTCATAAGCATCAAAAATTGGCCCTACATCTAGGGCTCAAAACTGGTTAAACAACAATGTGTTCTGAGCAATTATGTACCTATAAATGTTGGAAGCAGCAAGACTTGATAAAGTTATGCCATGACCTAAAAATTCTGCTTGCAGAGACAAAGGGAATGTTCGTTCTGTGTATCCTTTTCTGATAATCTGTGCTATTCCATAACACTCTGCTTATTTCACAATAAGCTAATGAGTCTTGTGTGTTGCAACTTCAACCCAGAGCTGCTTAATTCATTGGGCTGCCAAGTGTACTGTTTGCTGGGGTGATAAATACCAACAAATCTCCCAGGTCAGCAGCGTTTGTGGCATGACCTCTGATTATGATCTGAGCAGAGACTGGGAGTAACATGAGTTCATCTCCGTCAGACTCTGCCTTGCAACCAAAGCACCTCAAGGTCATTAAAATGAGGGTATTGTGCCTCCAGCTAGCCATTTGTGGATTATCTCCCTATTCTTTCCTCCCAGAAGCTATTCCACATGATGGTCTACAGCATCTCTGACAGTAACTGTGAAAGGTGAGTACAGTAATTTCTCCTGGTGAAGCAGGAAGCCTCAGAAAGGGGGGGGCTCTTTACTCTTGACAAACACCATCTTTGGGTTTCACTCTACCAGATTGGGTGATTCAGTTCACCTTTCCTCCTTTCCCAAGGGTTAGGTAACCAAGGAGGTGTGTTCTATCACACTCACGCCCCACATCACTACTAACAGCATTTCTCTCTGGCCAGTTATATTTTGTCAGCACCAGAACTCTAGGAGAAGTAAGGGGTTTCACTGTAGGATGACACTATTCAGAGCACCATTGCTCTGCCAGGGCAGAAGAGGCTTCCATCCCTCCTGACCAGACCTCCATCCATGGTGAGGAGAAGCGCTGGATCAAGATTCAGGAAGTGAAAAAGAATGGGCAGTGGAGATGAACACAAGGGTTCATAACAACCTAACCTTGATCTTGAGAAAAACAAACAAACAAAACAAAACCCACAAGCCACCAAAAAAGTAGCATAAATGGCTAACATAAAAGTGAGACATAAATGGCTTTCTGATGGTAGTTTTGGTATAAGATCACGCATCATTAACAAAATTATAGAGAAAAAGCCTTCTCTTTGTGTCTAGAGAGGAAAGATGTCATGAGGTACAAAGCACTTGGGATGTGGAGGTGTTAATGGATGACTTGCTTTGATTAAGTCAGTGTGTCAGCTTTGAGCACTTATTATTTCTTAGGTAATCTTCAAAGACTACATTCCCTCCAGATTCCTCTGAGAATCAGGCCATTACATGGGAATGTACTTGTCTTTGTAGGGAAGAGTTGTCTCTCCACAGTAATGCTTGCTTTCTACTCAACTTATTTATTGCTATAGACCCTCATTAGTGCTTATGATCAGTTGGCACCACCATTCATTTTCCCTTTTAGTGTTCTGCTTGAATTCATCTCTCTTTCAGAGCTCTGCTCATCTCTGGGCACAAATACACTCTCAGTTCTTCTCTATCTGAAGGAAATACTGTCCTCACAGACTCTGTATCTGCAGTCATCACAAATGCCTAAGGAAATTTCAGAAACACGGGCCAAGCCAAACTCCATTTCCTATCACACAGTTACTCTGACACAGTAAATTCTCTGAACATTTTTATTGCGAAGCCTCCATAACATGGTCTGTCTCCAGCACTGACACAGCTGCAATGTCAAAGTGCAAATGCCTTACATTCTTCAATGCATTTATCCTCAGAATGCATTTCTGAAGCAGCAAAGAGCTTTATCCCTGCTTGTAGATGGGAATTGAGGCCTCCAGAGGGTGAGTCTTAAAAAGGTTCACCCTCTGGACAAATTTGTTCAATCCTCCCTGCCTGTGAAGAGACCCTTGGTAACTGCAGAAACTATAGCATCTAAACATGAGTTAGATCCTGTCCTGAACTTCTCACTGAAAACCGCAGAGGAAGTAGTTAGTCATTCAGGGAATTGGGCACGAGTATTTTGCAGCCCAAGATATTACTGAAGGTGTTGGGTAATTTTTCCTATTAGTATTTCCACCTTCTTTTTCAGAGGAAGAAAAAAAAGTACTTGGTTTCAAGAAGCAGTTGACATATTTTGTACTCTTAAGAAAGATTTGTTTTCCCTTGCATGTATTGGTAAAAGGCCAAGAAGGTGCAGTTCATTCCAAAAGAAGTTAGAGGGGCAGTCAGTACATCATCTGAGAAAGGATGAAAAGGGAGGATTGTGATTTTTCTGGGTTGTTTTCTTTTACAATTGGTTGGTCTCCAAGCAAACAAGAAGCATTTGGCAATAAGAGACTGTTACTCCCACTGCACTGTATTATAAATCAATGACTAAATGGAAATGGACAAATAAATATACAGACAAAATTTTAAAGACAAGCTGACCCTAAAACAGCAGCTGAGGATTATACATTAAAGTCACAGGCAACTTCTAGCACACCTTGAAAACCATTTATCTGTTTAGCATCATTACCATGAACTTCAACAAGAGACAATATTTACCATTTGTATTGTACCACACTGTAAACTGAAACTAGGACATAAACTGGTTTTGGGAACAGCATTAATTTTCAGGATTTAAGCATTTTTTTCCCCTTCTGAGCTGGATTTTGAGAGGACAGAGGCAATGCAGATATTCCTGGGCTCCAACCTATGGACTTGGACAGGGACATCAACCACACAGTGCCACATCACCGCTGAAAACTATCACTGTAGTAATTTCCAAGGTAGCAATAGCATCACTCTCATGACTGGACAGTAGTAATCTTTCCTGACTAAATGGAGATAGCAAAACTGATTTATTTCTGATTATAAGATCAAGATGGGGCAAACTGGTGTTCTGGACAGTTGACAGAGATTCTAGGCATTTGCTATTGCAAATACCGTCAGTCAAAAATACAGCAGTACAGTAACACTTCTTTAGGTGCCCATGTTGAATATCACTGCTCAGATGAATGGTAAATTTCAGAGCACAATACCCAACTACCTCTAATTAAATAAATTCAGTAACTAAACCTGTAAGTTTTCAGCTGGAAAAGACAGTTGTATGCAAGAGAGAGCACTTGTCTGACTGTTGCAATGTTTGGCATTTGGGATTTTATTGGAGGGCACATACATGAAAAGTCTTTATAACTGATTAAAAGCATTACAGAGATTGTTTAGCTTATTTTAAAACACCAGTCCTAAGGACCTTTGACAGAAAAAAATCAGCCCCAAACAAAAAAAAAGAAACAACCCCGAAACTCAAACCACACTCTGCAGAAGTTAAAAGTTCATTCCAAGTTGGATGCAGATGTCATGTATATTGAAATTGCAGCAAAAAAATTGACTGATCTTGGGCATTGACACTTCTACAGTTTTGATAGTGGTCATGGTTTAACCCCAGGAGACAACTAAGTATCACACAATCTCTTGCTTAATTCCCTCCACTGCAGCAGGATGGGGGTAGAGAATTGGAAGGGTAAAAGTGATAACAGTGGGTTGAGATAAAGGCAGTTTAACAGGTAAAGCAAGAGCTGTGCACACAAGCAAAGCAAAACAAGGAATTAATTCACTGCTTCCCATCAGCAGACAGGTACTCAGCCATCTCCAGGAAAGCAGGGCTCCATCCTACATTAGCGGTCACTTGAGAAGACAAACACCATCACTCTGAATGTCCCCTCCTTCCCTCTTCTTCCTCCAGCCTGGCATACTGAGCATGACATCATATGGTGTGGGATATGCCTTTGGTCAGTTGCGGTCACCTGTCCTGGCTGTGTCCCCTCCCGACTCCTTGTGCCCCCCCAGCCTGCTCACTGGTGGAGTGGTGTGAGGAGCAGAAAAGGCATTGGCTCTGTGTCAGCACTGCCCAGCAATAACCAAAACATCCCTGAATTATCAACACTGTTTCCAGCACAAATCCAAATCATAGCCCCATACTAGATACTATGAAAAAAAAATTTACTTTATCCCAGCCAAAACCAGCACAAATGCCTTGTCTTGCAAGTCAGTGAAATTAATTTTCAGAAATTGACTGCTGGATTAATATAGCAATAATCTCATAACTTTCTTTTTTTGAAGGACGAATGACCTTCAAATGATGGAAGAAAAAAGTCTGTAAATCAGTCTCCTTGCAATCAGTTGCTAGAAAGATTCTATTTGAAGGTGATCCCTAATATAAATCTTGAGGGGTCTAATTCTTTTTTTGGGGGGGGAGTGAAAGGATAGTGGGCACATTAACCTGTGCTATCTTGCTAGTCACAGGAAAATAACAAAAAATTTTCTCCTGTTAGTATGCCTTGACAGTAAAAGGCCTGGTAAGAGAAAACACTTACTCCTGTGCAATTCTTTCATAATTTCATACTATCCTCAATCTGTCTGTGCATGCTTCCACTGTTTCTTATTCAAAATAACATGCTCCAGCTAGCCTACAATTTATATTACCAGTTGTTACTATTCATTCCTTCTCTTGGTGCTCTTATCCATCCACATGTCTTCCCCTTTGAACACCATAACTTCTAGACTTCCCATCTTCCTTCAGTCTGGTTCCCGCTACCTCCAAATCCCTCCCACATTCATGAAGTTTTATCGTTCTCTGAAATCCCTACATCTACAGCTCCAACTATGTTCTCAGGCTCTGGGTTCCTGGTACTCTTAGGTTCAATTTTAGAATATGCCTTCTGCCCCACAAGAAAAACACAGCATTGCAAGGACAGAAATTTCTCCTGCCTTTGGGACAACAGATAGTGAGCCTTTTTACTTAGTCTCACATACAAATCTAGATCTATTTTCTTCTGAAGCTAAAAAAGCAATGCAAAAAATGCAGTGAAAAAGCATATGGATGAGATTTGAAAAGCACAGTTGCCCACCTTCAGTGACTTATGTCCCCTTATACCAATGCTTCTGAGGATAATTGAGTGGAAGTCAGATGCTACAAGAGCATGTACAGACAAACATATTCATTACCACCAGATTAGTATGCTGTAAGGCAAGAACTCCCTTCCATGATTTTGAGCTAAAGCTATCCTGTGGGAATTCCCATAACCTCTGTCAACATTGGTGGAGAGAGAGGGATAAGTTACACCTTGTCACAAGTATGTTAATAGTAAGGATTTAATCACAAATGAAGAGACAAACAGTTGTTCCTGATGCTGCCTTTTGGTTCCTTCACACACATTGTCTAAAAATGTTGTTTGTTTTAATTACTTTCAATCTTGACCAGCATTATTACTGTCCCCATATTGTTTCCTTACTTTATTTCAGAATTTTTTTCCCCCATATTTTACTGTAGCTGGCTGGTTGAATATCCAAGCATGGTACATATATCCATAGTACTCTACCTTGCAGATCAATTTATGTAAATAATAATTGCGTGAGCTAGGAAAGCTTGTATAGCAGAGATACAAAACATCCCCATAAAAAGTCATGAAGGAGCATTGCAAAAGGATTACTTAACCTTTTCATCAGAAAGAAAACTGCCTCTCTGTCAGATTCATTCAGCTTAATGTAGTAGATAATATGCAGCTACTTCAAAACACCTCTGTATTTTTCATGTATATTTGACTAACTGGTTTCTAGGTGGCAAGATAAGGTCCAGGTCCCACCAGTCATAAAACCTTTACACTTATTTCAGTGGGGTTGGATCCAGCCAGAAAAGCACTTATATATGTAGGAGAAAGTACTGCATCAAATACAGCTCAGACTAACACTCCATGCTGCAACTGCACAGATCTTCCCTGAGGAGAAATGCGAAAAGAGGAACCTTCCATGCAAGTCCTATGCAGCAAGAGTTTCTAAAATGCAAAGAAATAATTCAGCACAGAAGGTGTTGGAACTCAACTCTAAGTCTTGTCATGGAAGATAAAGATGAGTTGGAAGTTTATGGCTGCCTAGGCAGTAGCAATCATAAACTGACGATGTTCATTAACATTTACAAGAAGCCAATACAAGCTCTACCAGCGCATTGAGGAGTACCTGCACTGGTCAAAGTAGTTTGAACAAACATTACTTTGATAAGATGGTAAACAAACACAATAAACCAGTAACCAGTAAGAGATAAAAATATCTGCATAATAAGTGAGCAGCAGGCAAGATTACTGATCTTCTTACAGGTCCAAGGCAGCAGTCCAAATGTAGGCTAACCTCCTTATCCCAGCTAATAAGTATCTGAAATAAGCAGTCTCTGAAGTATGTGTCACTCCAGAGAATGTATTGCTGGCTAAAAGGCAGCTTTTGTTATTTGTACTGCTGCTCTTCAGCTCTACCACTGCTCTTGCTGTCTCGCTACCCACATCTGTTACCCACATCATTACCACAGCACTTCCCTACCTGCTGTTGATCTTCAACATGTGAGACCTTCTAGGCCCTCCAGGAGACCACTTCAGAGCTTCACTCTTAGAGGGAATACAAACTTACTCTTTACTTCAAAAATGGACAGTATAACCATGATTTTTTCTTGTCTCAAGCTCTTTCACCCTACCATTGCTGGCTGCAGCTGCAGTCAGAGTAACATTTACTTATGGGAATATTTGTCAAAGATTTAGTTTCTAGACATGAGTTGCAGTCCTACAATCACTTCACATTTATAATTTATTTTTTCTCTAATAAAATAATCTTAAGTTATTGAACATCTGGCATGTAACCGATGGTTGGTGCAGCTGTTCACTTCTGCTTAACAGATGACAACAGAAGACTCTTCTCTCAGACAGGTCCCTGCCCCCATGGAGTACTTTGGTATCTATAAAGTATTTCTACTTCTGTTTATTTTGAACTGAAGAACATCTCTAGCAAGGAAAACAGTGAGCCGAAATTTTCTTTCAAAATTCCTTTTTTTTTTTTTTTTTCCTAGCAATAACTTGCAGATAATTATTTCTGAAATAATTTTCTGGATAATAGAATACAAGACCATAGTGTGATTTGAACCCCATGCTGCTAGACACATACAATCTACTTTCAACTGCTTTGATTGCTTGATCACCAACACCTATGTTCAAGAGTCTAAATTCTCTGTAACAGCCTGTGGAGGAATATAAGCATCTTTGGATGGTGATTCTCAGTACCTAAATTAGACATCTAAATTCAGATTAAGTAGCCACATCTTCTGTAGAGTAATCTGCAGATCAAAGAGAAAGGGATGCAGGAGTGCCCTGCATGAAGGATGTATAACTACTCAGAGGTAATGTGGTACAAGTACCACCAGTGTCTCCACCAGGAAATAAACAGGCTTTATTAGCTCTAGTTTAATGACAATTCACCTCGACCTTGCCTGCCTTGCACAGAGCAACTACAATGCACTTCTGCACTATCGCGGTGCTCTGGGTGGGCTTGTTGCCTCTGTCTTTGCACAACATGGTGTAAATGCAAGACCAAGCATGGGCTCGGGTGTTGCATTCAAGGTAGCACTTTGTCCTAGAAGCCTGAAAGTGCTAAGAGTCAGGTACAATAACTAAGAGTGTAGAATGAGTCTTCAGAGGAAAACTGAGGTAACAGCTGATGCTCTCTACAGGAGCCAACCTTGTTCCTTGGGATCAGGTTCAGCATCACCTGTGGCATACCTGGGCTGACATCAAATGAGGCACTTGCATTACTCTCCTAGCTTTTATCTTATTGCTGGGCAGTACTAAGCCCAGCCAGGTCCAGGTGTTCACATGGGGTTGCATTGAACCTAACAAGTTTCTGGGACTCACAGAGGTGTGAGGTGGGGTGTATTTCTGCACTATACTCCCCAGCAGTCCTGGTCTTCAAAATGAGATGGGGAGGTACCTGATCTGAATGGGGTTGCTGGCAACTAGATTGCATCTCACAGGGTTTTATGGTTCTAGTTTTTTGGTGCACAACAATGATGACACTGGTCCTGGAGGTGAACTGGTCTGAGAGATAGTGGAACTGTGCTCATGCCATACCTGAACAGTCTTTCCATATGCTACATGAATAATCTACAATCCAGACAACGGATAGTTGACTGCTAGAAACACAGGTTTGTGAAGTTTTCAGGCCAACAGAAAAAAACCAAACATGAGGGTAGAGTATAAAACAAATAAATTTTTCAAGTAAAAACAAAAACAAGGAGAAAACCCTAAAATACTACCATTATCAAAGGTGAAAATTTAAAAAGATCAGTTAATGCGTCATCAAAGATGTGAAACAAAGTTCTTTACCTGTCAGATTTGTCCCATGGGAAACCAGTTTCTTTTATGATCAAGCATTTATGAGCTTTTATAATCAAGTACCTTTTCTATGGAAGTGATATATACCACAGCCTAGATGCAATCTAATGATTTCTCTGATAAAAAACACAAATGTTCTGACTCTTCACATCAGTTTAGTTCAGAAAAAATCTTTATTAAAATATGTTTGTTTACTTCTGTTCACGTAATAATTAAATAGATGTTAATCACAGCAGCTCTTTGGAGTTTTCTGGGAGTCTTCCTGGTGTTATACCAACATTTACTAAGGCATATATGTAAAGAATTCAATTTGGCCAGAACACCTTGTCCCTTGGAAGGAATTGCACTACTATTTTCACTGTGAAGCTCATGTATATATAAAAAAACCCACCATGTGCATTACCTCAAAGGATGAGGTTAACAATAAGAATTTAAACAGGTAGCTGTAAGTTTAGTAAAGTGAGGATTAATGCAGACTGTGGTGCGAAGTTGATTCCAGACTGCAGCTTTGTGGATTTTTGTTTTATACTAAGAAAACAACTACACTGGACCACTAATGACATGTTCCCTGTTTTCTGGGTCCCCAGTCTGAGACAGTCAGAGTCTGATTTCATAGATACTGACAAATCAGTACAGCTGAAGTCAACAGATGCTGTGAGTGACTAGTAGATATAGGGCAGGTTTTGAGCATCTCCAGTGAAGTACACAGGTAATGAAACACTCAATTTAGAGGCTGCTTCTGTAAATACTGGGATAAGTATTTTGTGGAGTTTACAAAATACATACCATGTCAGGGAGTTGAGATGGCCAACTCATCTTGTGTTTGTAGGCTACCTGATCCTATGGTATCAAGCATCAGAGAGAAACCTAAGACATTTAATTGTGGATACAAGGTTCAGATTGCATTCAGTAAACAAGACAAAGCCACATTATGAGTGAGAGGAACAAAAGTAAGTATTCTAACCTTATGTCATCTATTCTGCACTTTCCATTCACAACACAGAAGTACATTTTTTATGGTCCTAAGGAGAAGGTTCAAGTGGCTTCCTCTGAGCCTCTAAGTGACTTTTTCAGCTGCCTAACAATGGTGATTTTGCTTTGCTAAATCCCATTCTGTATCATTGTACTGCAAACACTGGGCAATGTAAAGGTTAAATAGACACACTTAATTTTGGCATTTCTGCTGTTTCTTAATTCTACAATCCAGAGTAATAAATTCAGAGAAAATAATCAATATTATAAAGAAATAAGAGAGCTGGACCTTTAAATACAATCTCTTATTCATCCCAAAATCCTTCACAGGTAGCACTTACTGTCTAACTAAGTGTTAACTAATATAGCCACTTCAATTAATTGTTAATTATATTGCTATGTAATTTGGATACCTGTAATATATACACTATGATGTTATTTTTATACACATACATTGATATTATTTATTATTATAATTGAATATAAAATATTAATTAGTTTGTTCCTATTTCCTTAATAACATTTTCATCCTGGAATATGCGCTTTATAACACTGAAGACATTTCTGTTTGATTCACATTACTGCTCTGCTTACAGCAATGATTATTTGAGGGCATTAAAAGGACCTTCATTTAAAGACAAAAGAATATCCCTATAGTTATTAGCGATAAAAAAGGAATTGTGACCAAAAAAACCCCAAACACTTGTCCTGTGAGATCTAAAAGATGGACAGAATTGGATACAACTTTCAAGAGAAAAGTAATAACATTACAGAGACCAAAGACTATCTAGGCCATTCAGATATAAAGTTGATATGCTAAAATTAGTTCACCTTGTATACAGGACTGTAGTCCTTCAGTGAGAGTACATTTTAACAGGGTGGGGGACAAAAAAAGTGTTTATTCTACCAGTAGGTGAGAATGCTAAAAGTAAAGGTGATCTACCAGTGAAGATTCTTTGGAAAACGTTGCCCAAACACATATTCACACCTTGTGCATGCCTATTTACAGCTATTTGATCTAGAAGTGTCTTAGCCTTGACAGAACTCAGAGGCTGCCAGTTCAGGACCTTTCTTGCTCTCTAACCTCCTCTCTGAACTTAATCTGCATAATTGTCCGTTATGACTCATACAGGATTTAGCCCATAAAACTTTCAAAAGAAAGTATATTCAAATGAATAATTCTTATCACATATATATATGGCAGTTTCACACTCAGTAATTCTGTTAATCTGAGCAATTAGGGCTCATTTACGCCTATAACACAAATCTTGTCCAAAGTTCACAATCTTTATAATGAAGCTGAGTTCTGGCCTTGTAATGTTCAGATGAGCTCATATCTGAATATATAGTAACGATATGCCTGTAACCATGCAAAATATTAGCCCCCGGTGAAACCAGAAGAGGGAATTTCAATAGAGATAAATTTTAAAAAATAAGTGCTTCAGCTTCAAAGAATAAATTTAACAATTTTTTTCCAATTATCCAAGGTTCAGAAGAAAAGTCAACCTATGTATGTCAATTATATTACTGTTATAATTATCAAA
This sequence comes from Athene noctua, assembly GCF_965140245.1. Lineage (NCBI taxonomy): Eukaryota > Metazoa > Chordata > Aves > Strigiformes > Strigidae > Athene > Athene noctua. The sequence continues at coordinate 16,685,127 of NC_134077.1, read as the reverse complement.
GTACCATTATCGATTATGATGCGTGATAAAAAAATTAATCAGTCATTTTTTGTTGGTTTTATATTTCCCAGCATGCATATCAGAAAGGACTTGTGGGTTTTTTTGTAAACAACGTTTTGAGACAACTTCAGAGACGACATGCTGACATATCAGTGGCACCAGATTGTGCTCTCCACATGACTGGGATTTTTGACACATGAGCACATTTTTCTCATAAGAGTTTGCAGATGCCTGAATGGTACTTATGTAATAAAAGTAGTGCAAGATCAGGCTTGGCATGTGTGTATTTCTCCACTACAAATGTTTTCTATTCAATTGCAGTCATAAATATTGCCATAACAATTCTTAAGGCAGTGGAACAACTGCAATGCTAATTAAAAGAGGCATCCTGAAGGGTTCTTGCAGTCGATAGAAATGATTGTCAGGGTCTGTTATTTAAACTCACACTTGTCAGTTCTTTGACTTTACTTCTGCTATATGGCAAAATATTTGCATTCTGAAAAATTAATATTTTTAAATGTTGTTAGAAGAAGGAAATTTTTAAGCTAATAGCAGGGCAAAAGACTCGGTCTACTGCTAATCAATGTCATCATTAAGATTTTATGAATATATTACAATGCACAGCTTGGCATCTCTCCTTTCTATCATCTTGATGACAATAATATTGCAGAAAAGTCTTCTCATCTAGCAGCTTAAATGACCATAAAAAATAAAACAACCCCTGGAGAAAAGGATGATAACCACGATCACTATCTTTTCTGTACAACATACACTGTGCATAGCATAGCTTTGTACAGTACATGGTTGTTGTGTTTCAGACATAAGAAATATTACAGAGATCAACAAAGTGATTTCTTTGCACACAGATTTATAAACACAGACTAACTGCATATAATATAGGAAGACAGAATTTGTTGTAATGTCTGGTGTGGTGTGTAATGTGTGACTTGGTGAATATTTAGGAGATACATATGTGTGTTTCACTCACTGTCGTGCGTGATATGGTCACTGCTGTACAATGCATATGATCATCTGACTCATTTCAGGATCAACAGGAGAACTGGCCATAGGACAATTCTTACTGTGAATGAGATTAAGCACAAGATTTTGGTTTCCTCCTGGCTGGAAATTTTATATCCTCTAGAATTACAGCAGAGAAAAGCCAAGCTGTGTATCAGTAGAAACAGATACAAGAAATAAGGCAGAATAACGGCTAGGGCTTAGGCCTGTATACCAATTCATTCCTGCAGACTCCCCCATCTTACAGGCAGCCTTTTGGCTGTTGACGAAGAAATAAAGATGCCAGCTTCAGGTGAAAAGAGTTCAACTTCCCAGGAAGGCAGAAGCTTCATAAAGAGTTTATCAGAGCAGTCCATCACTGCTGTGAAATGCTAACATAACTAATGGACTGGCAAAACACATTTGTGCTATTTTGATAGCTGCCCTTTGCTATGGCATATGGACCTCCCTCTTGAAGGCAGAGTAGCCGTGCTTGTGTCCATGTACATAGAAGGGGCCAATTTAACTTCTTAGCTATGGGGATCATATATGCTTTCATAGACTCCCAAAGAAGTGCCTCATCAATCATGTAGTCAACGTTATTAAATGATTAATCATTTAATGAAAAATATGTACCAACATATTTTCTTAACTCTTTAAAGAACAATAAACGATGATGAAACTGCAGAATGAAATGCAATTCTCTATTATTGTGCTATTTCAAAAATTCGTCTCAGGGTCCTTCACAGATGATAAAAATCCACAGCACACCTTAGAAAAAGATTTTTTTTCTGAGGTACTTAATGTATGGTCTGGATGTGTTTTGAAGCTGTCTTGAACTCTCCCAGAACACAAAGAGTTTCAAGTTGTATACTTAATCGTTCCAAAAGTTTGAAAACTAAAATTTGTGTGTGTTTCTATAATATGTATGTTCATATCTGTATATGTTAGGAATAAAGTTCAAAGAAATTTTTAAAGCTATTTCAAGGGGCGTAATTTTCCTTTACTAGGGATACTGCTTGAATCATTCATGTTATTTTGTGCTGTGGCTTACATAAAGAGAATAGGCAGGCTGAATCCGCTTTTTCTTTTTTTTTTTTTTTTTTAAAATCCCTCCTCAGCTACAGAGTCACAGTGGAGCCAATTACTCCAATTACTTGAGATAACAAGATTAAGTTTTGCATATTCGTAGTCTCGGGAGAAGGGGGGGTCAGGAGGATGACATATGTTGCTTATTATGAGAACAGGTAACATTTAAACTGATGACAACATTGTACATAAATACAAATGAACTAAGCCATTGTTCTGAGTGGAAGGTTCAGTTGCCCCTGGAGAGACTTTTGCATTAGAAAAAACAAGCAAGAAAACATTAATTTATGTTGCTCACATACATATGTCATGTTTTAAATTGTAGAAAGTGTGTACATATGAGATAGACCCTTCTCTTCTTGTTTTAAATTTACTTTTAAAGAATTACCATAGAACAAATCACATTTCATATGTAAAATCTAAGAGATTATTTGTCCCAGAATGCAACACAATCCAGCAATGTGACCACTGGAGCAAGTCAGCAACAATGTAAAATATATCCTTAGCCTGAAGTTCCTTCTCTGAACTCTCTTATAACCCTAAACCTTTCTCAGCATAATAATTCATGTTACTTCTTCATCTCATTCTGACCTTGTGGCCAAGCACGTATCTAAACAAGTTGAAGCTCCCAAATATTAAATACCCTAACACAGTTTCAGATATCTCATACTTTCCTCTGCAGCCTCCAGTGCTGACCAACATTAGCTTCAGATTTTGTAGCCTGAGCCTCTATAGAAATCTCTGTCCTCCTACCTTAACTATGCAGTGCCTGGCAAGACTGATGGTGTATCTCCAGCAGCAGCTGCAGAGCCATGCATCTGTCCTGCACTCACTTGGGGCCCGACAGATGGAAGCTGGCTCCCATTCAGAAGCTGTACAGCAAGGCTAGAGTGCTGTTGGACCTGAAGTAAAAGTCTTGAAAGGGATAAAGTATCTCACCTTGGTCTCAGTGGCATGTTTACAGGAGTTGAAGGGCTCCTGACCAGGGCCAGACTGTGTCTGCCCGATCAGAGTGAGGCTGAGAGATACGTCCTACCTGCATCTGCCTGTGTTGACATGCTCTCCACATGGCCTTGGGCTTGCGTGGCGTGACATGAGACAATTATTTCATGTTGGTTGCTTCTATTTTGTTTTGAGGAGTTAGAAAAAATAAGTAATTTCTCTCCCAGGATTTATGAATTCCATCAGATCTGCAATCTGTTTGAATACTCTCTGAATGACATCAGGATTTGATCTCTTGCAAGCAGAGGTGTTGTCAATGAAAAGAGACTGGCCCAGAGGCCCAGTCCAAAAATATGTTATTTAGGAAGGGCTCTCAGTAGAGAGAAACTGTTTATTTTGGTTAGTTTTCCACTCCAGATAAAGCCTTCAGTGCTCTGTTGAGATAGAAATGTTGCCCTGCCAAGTTTAACATTTCCACACCCCTGAGAAATCTGAGATGCTGAGAGTTGGGTAGTGAAGTAAACAGCTTGTTTGAACCAACATGGACATAGTTTCTCTGGTTCCAGGGATATCTACTGGCTTTATGGCTAATATATGTCACTTGCCCACTTCAAGTGTCATCTGCTTTGTTGCTTTAACAAAAAATGTGTCTTTTTCAGAGGCTAAGCTGTTCTGCCTGACTTTAAATGCTTGTTAATACACTGGAGAAATCCTTTTGAAGTAAATGTTATACATGTATATTAAGTATTTACTCTGACAAAGGAAGGCTCATTCTTTGATCAAAATCCAATCATTTTATGCTTATGCTCCCCTACCACAAAATGTTAATATTTTGAAAGCACTAAGATTGTGTATCTCCCTAATGCTTTGATCAGAAAGAAAAAGAAAAACTGATGTGATCTGTCTCAAAAGTGAAGTACATCAGACATGCAAATTTTCAAAAGATGGGTTATCTCAAGAGTTCTGTCCGTGCAGGGGTGAGAGATTCAGGTAATACAAACCTCCATGAAGCCACATCTGTGAGTGGCAGAGGAGAATTTGATCCTGACCCAAGCTGCTGTCAGAATAGTGTTAATTCACACACAGTTTTTGTCTGTTGGGTGATGAATAAAGAATCATAAGGTTACAAATATATTAACATAGAATATCAAGGTATTAGAAGTAATCTCTGATATTCCCTGTTCCTTGGCTTTTTCTGTTTTTATTATTTGACTAAATTCATTCCCCTCCGGATGCTGAAATGTTGAAAGTTTACCTGGTTTCAGAAACTGGTTGAACTTTAAGAGAGAAGGGTTGTAAACATATCTTAAATGATGTATCTTGAATATGGGAAAAAAAATATTTTACTTCCTTCAGGTGATGGTGTGTACATATAGATGTTCAGCTCTGTGGGTCCATCACAATGCTAATAGCTAGGAGAGATCTCAAGGGCTGAAAGACAGACTTCCTGACAGAAGAGAAAATTTAACTTTACAACAAAAATAAGTATTTTGAAGTTGAGTTTTGGTTTAATGAACACTGTCACACTTGAATTATGTGTAGATTATTAAAAACAAAACAAAACAAGACAAGACAAAGCAGTACAAAACAAAACAGTCCAGTGATTCATGTTTTCAACTGAGAGCAGCAAGGCCTTTTAACATCTACATTTTTTTCAAAGAGAGAAGAACCTGGAGTGTAACTATTAATTGAAAATATTCTCCAATGATATTTATTACTTCATTTGAGCATAGCCTTCACTGAACATTACTGAATTGTTGCTAAGAAATACTGATATATGATACCCAATTATATTGCTGACATTGACTTTTTACTCCTTATTCTATAGCTTGCTTGAAACTGGCTGCAATTACTCTATGAATGGAAAGAAAGCTAGCAGCCTCTATTCAGTACCTTTTGTATTTTAGGTACAGAATGAAGTCCATATATTTTTACTACATGTTTGTAACAGTTCTACAGTATTTCAGTTAAAAGGTATAATACTGAGGTTATTGATGGCCTACATCTGCAACTTCTACACAGGCATCTTGACAATAAACCAAATGTTATCTTTGATTTTCGCCCAACATATGTCAAATTGTATGAAGATCGGTCTTAGGGTTTCTCTATTTTCCATCTTAATGTGACAGCCCATTTTGACCTGCAGGTAGTAAAAGAAGTACTCAAACCCATAACTAATGTTTACAAGGCACTTCATATTTCACTTGATTTGATCTATGCAATTGACCAGTTGAAAGCTGAAAATGAAAGGATGTTTTTTAATATGTATACACCCAAAACTGTTGTTTGGGTTAAGAATATTTTTTTCTAACATAATCGCTCATCCAATAGTTGGTGTATGTCGAATAGACATTACTTCTACTAGGGAAAGTGTATCTTCATTTATACAAACGTAACAGTTCAATTTTGTTATTTCTTTATATAACAGAGCCCAGAATTTCCATGGCCAATACTGGGATCTCAATGCAGCCAATACTCCAGTGTTCTTGGTTTGTGTGTGGTGGGATTTTGGTAGCAGGGAAGGGGGCTACAGAGGTGTCCTCTGTGAGAAGCTTCTGGAAGCTTCACCAGCTCCAAGTCGGACCTGGCTCTGGGCAAGGCTGTGCCAATTAACAATGGTGGCTGCACCTCTGTCATAAGAAGGGGAACCTAAGAGGAGGAAGAGGAACGAGGGGAATACCTATACAAACATCAATTTCAGTGGAAGGAACACCCCTGCAGCCCATGGTGAGAGGGCAGGCTGTGCCCTGCAGCCCACGGAGGTCACCGGTGGAGCAGATGCCCACCTGCAGCCCGTGGAGGACCCTGCGCCGGAGCAGGTGGCTGCACCTGAAGAAGGCCGGGACTCTGAGGGGAGCCCACGCTGGAGCAGTTCATGACGAGTTGCAGCCCATGGTAAGGAGTCACGTGAGAGAAGTTAATGGAGGACTGTCTCCCATGGGAGGGACCCCACGCTGGAGCAGGGGAAGAGTGTGAGAAGTCCTCCCTCTGAGTAGGAAGGAGCAGCAGGAACAATGGGTGATGAACTGAAAAAAACCCCCTCCCCTGCCCACCTGTGCCACTGGAGGGGAGGAAGATGAGAAATCAGGATCAAAGCTGAGCCTGGGAAAAAGGGAGGGGTGGAGGGGAGGTGTTCCTACACTGTTTTACTGGTAAATTAGTGGTGGTGGTGGTAGGGTTCAAATTAAATTGATGGTCTTTTCTCTTCCCCAATTGAGTCTGCCTTTTGCCCTTGACCTAATTGGTGAATCAACCCTTCCTCTCCTTGTCTTGATCTCAGAGCCTTTTATTGTATTTTCTCCTCATCATCCTTGAGGGGAAGGAGTGAGCAAGCAGCTGCAGGGTGCTCAGGTGCCCTATGGGCTAAAAGCACTATATCGAGAAATACACAAGTGGAGAAATCAGTTCTTGTCTGCAGTGTTTACACTTCAAATAGTCAAAACGGACAAATGGTAAGACAAGTAATGCTAAATTCATAAAGATTTTGCAAAAGAACTTATGATCCAAAACATTTTTGCATGTATGACCTTTAAGCAACTTGCCTACCATTTCTGTACCACCCTATTTGCAGAAGTGAAGATAAAACTTTAGGATAGAAATTCTGTTAAAATATCATGTAACTGACAATCAGAACAGGTAAAGAAAACCCCCAAACCAAACCCTTAGTGAGACCCTATTAGTATATCAAGATCCAATAGCTATAAGGCTATTGGAATTTGCAAAGCCATCTATGTCATACATTACATAGTAAAATACATGGAGGGTGAACAAAGTTATCACATCACTGTACTGAAAAAACTCAAACTGTTTTGCAGGACAGAAAAATACCTGAGACATGTACACATGAAAAGTTCAAAAGAAGCGATCAATGTAGTAAATGGAACAATGTTAGATAACCAAAAAAAAGAGAAAAATACAGAAGAACGGTTGTCATGTGAGGAAAGATGCGAGAAATGCAGAGCAGTATCTCACAGTCAGTGCTTGTTGTGGACTACAAAGACCAAGAGGAGGATGCAGCTCCAACAACTCACTGAATCTGTGGGAGGAAAACGGACCACCTTACAGTAAAAGGCAAATGATCAGGATAAAAACTACTGATAGATTAATGGTATCTTGCTATAAACATGCCTGAAAAAAAGTCATGGAACCTGGAACAGAAACAAGTAAAACTCTTTACAGTGACAAATTTAACCTTCCTTAAAAGTGCAGCTAGACAACAAATAAGAAAAGATGAGCAATAAAGGCTGAAAACATATACTTCTTCAGACTTATGAAGAGGATCAAAACCAAATTCCAGGATATATTCTGAGGACTAGGGAAACACCCAGCAGAGTAGAGACTAAAACTAAAGGAATTTAACTCCTCCACAGTGACTTCTGGGAAGTACCCCAGAAGTGGACAGTAGGAACAGGTAAACTCACCATGTCTGCAATCAGAACAAATAAAACCAGAACACTGTAATGAAACAAAATGGTGGGCCATTATAAATCCCAAATATCAGATTATCAGATCACATACCACACCATGTGGTACACCCACTTTTAGACAAGAACATCTTATGTCACTCCATTTCCACTCCCAAATCTGCCACGATGCCCCTTATCTCCCCCTTGAAATCTTGTTTCCCTTCCTTCTTCTGCTTCCTATTGCAAATGACCCTGTGTATCACCATGTTTCCTATCTCCCATTTCTTTGGCCTGAGTGCTGAAAGGCAGCACAAACTTCTTATGCTTTGTCATGGGTTGAAGTATGCCTTGTATTCCCTTCCCCTGTCTGACTTGCTAATAAGAAAATACATGCTTTCTGGGTTGGAATATCATCAATGAGTCCATGTGTGCCTTTTGGCAAGGAATTGCTTGTACTGTGATTGACAGCTACCCAGCGGGAAGCTAAGAGCTTTCTGAGTTTTACTGTATTTGTTTTGCCTAGAAAATTACAGAAGAAAGATTTGAGACAATATGGACTGATATACTCTGGTTGTTTTTTGTTCTGCTCTGTAATGACTTTCCTGATTTTGATTATTCATTCTTAAAAATTTGTTCTAAAGCATAGTATAAAGTAAGTCTTACATGTGTGTATTGTTTTTTTCTCTTCTTTAGACATAAGCACTACATTTTTTCAAATCACCTTGATTTGGTGTATTTATTAAGACCCCTTACTACTGGGACTTAGGATTTCACTTGACATGAAAATAATAGGCACTACTACCTCTAGTAGTAGGTTGAGTCTAAGATTTGAAATATGCATGTTAATATGCACATTAGCAACCATAAAACAGATCTGCAATTGCTCCAGAGCCTGGACAGGAAGATTCTTATCCCATTCACATCTATCCTGAGAAGTCTGAATTGGAGTTGCCGTTGATCCAAATCAATTGTTGAATATACATTTCAGTAGATTTGCTTTTAATATGAACTAAACAGTATTTCTCATTAAGGTTTCTTTCCTTATAAGAAAAATAGGAGTTGTGGTTTTGGTTAGAAATGCAACCTTGATAATTTGTATCATCAAGTACTATTTAACAGCAATTCATCTTATATGTTTGCCTGATAGTCCTTGTATTTTCTGATAAAATAGAAAGAGTCTATGTCTGTAGATAACCACTGAATAATCTGCCAGAGATACCCTGTAGATGGAAAGATCTGTTATTACTTATATAACTGTAATTAACTCATTAACTGCTTTTCTCATAAATAATATTATTTGGTTTCCTCCTTGCCTGCAAAGAACATTTACTGGTCATTTCTCTTTCAACAATGGGAATATCATTATTTGTTTTAATAGGCATTATCACAACAGACCCTAGAAGTTCTGAATGTTTTTCCTGATAGTCTTCATTATTTTATACTTTTCTAATTTATTCTTGTTAAAACACCTATATGGATTTAGTTGTTAACCTTCCTTGGGATGAAATCCAGAAACCCTTTATGTCTGTGGCAAAACTGTGATTAACTTAAATAAATTTTATCTTTCTTCTTGAGAGCTTTGAAACATGAAGAGGAAGCTGTTATGGTGCCAGATATTCCTACCTGATTACAAGAAGAAAGAAAAAAAGCCTCAGAACTAGTTAGATTCTCCTGTGCAGTCTGGACTTCCCTTGAAAAACGTGTCGATGCTCGGAATTTTAGAAACTTGTGCTACCTACAGATAGGTTTGAATATTGTATTGGGATCCTATGTTTTGAGACTATTGAATGTTTATATATGGAATTACATTCTTAGTACTTTCTGAGTTTGTAAGAAACAAATAAAAAACACAACAAAGAAACACACGCACACACACACACACACACACAACCCTCACCCCAAAACTGCTATTTGTATTCTACTAGTCTCAGTTTTCTCAAATCTGCACAAATGACTAAACACCAGAATATAAACATGAAGAAACATCACAGATCAGAAATTACAAAACCTCAAACATTAAGTATTTCTCAACCTAGACAAAATACAACCGTTAAAATACGATAAAAAAATGTCAGATAGAAGTTAATTATATACACCTTGTTTAAGTAAAAACACATTGTAGAGAAAAATATCAGCAAGGTTCTTGGTATTCTCAAACAGAGTGCAACAGATGTTATGAGACCACTGCAGTGATTTCAACAAGGTATAAATTAACTCCAAAAAAATTGATTTATAGAAACATTTTTATTTTGATTTTCTTGATCCTGATATTAGACATCTACCATTGGCATGAATGAGTATCCTCTTGCGTTTGGCAAGGACATTACAGTAATAAATACAAGGGAGGAAGGAACTATCCAATTTATATCCTAGTATTTAGTTTTTCTGTTTGGAGGTCACTGAAATTACAGTCACTGCAGTCTCTGCACAACACAATTCAGGAGACAGCACAACCAGAAGACACTGTTCATCTCAGCCAATGTCTCAGCTGAAGCTTCCTAGAGTTTTATTCAGAGCATGCATGAAAATGCATCATTTTCCATTCTTTGGCTTAAGACTTTCCCTGAAATTCTAGCTGTGATTCTTGAGAGAGAGGTTTCTGTACCTTAGTTTTCCCAAGCTTCAGCAATGTGTGCCTGTTGGACTAAGATGCAGGAATAAGGGGGCTAGGAACACACCCTTGTGTTCCATTTTCTCTTGACTCAAAGACTGAATGAACATTCAGAAGGCAAGAGACTTGGATTCAGTTAGTTGTCTTCCAGGATGGATCCAAAACCATATGTTCTACCTTCTGAAAGAAAGTAATGTAGGTGCTGGAATGGAACTCCATTCTATCCTCCCAGAGCTATTTCACTTTGTGTGAAGTCATTAAATATCACTGGAAACAGTAAGGCTTTTCATGACTTAATGATATAGTGGCTAGAGCACTTTCCTGAGAGAAGGGAAAGTTGGAGTTCTATTCTCATTCTAATTAGTATTTCATTTTCATTATCTCGATTAAATGTTCTGTGGCATACGGACAGGAAAGACTACTCTCCAGCTTCAAGAAAGAAACCAAAACTCTCTCACTCCTAATCCATTCAACTCCAGTGTAGCTCAAAGTCCAGAAGCAGAAATGTCAATGTGGTTTACTTGCAGTCTGGAGCAAGAAAGTGCCATCATCACACATTTCTAGAAAAGCAGGCTATTGCTTCCTCACTTAGCAAAAGAGTGGACATAGGAACAGTGAAGGAGGGCTTAGACCACAGATGTTGGAGACATGGACAGCAGGACTGAGCACATCCTCAGCAAGTTTGCTGATGACACCAAGCTGTGTGGTGTCGTCGATGTGCTGGAGGGAAGGGATGTGCCATCCAGAGGGACCTGGACAGGCTGGAGAGGTGGGCCCGTGTGAATCTCATGGAGTTCAGCAGGGCCAAGAGCAAGGTCCTGCACATGGGTTGGGGCAATCCCAAGCACAAATACAGGCTGGGCGATGAGTGGATTGAGAGCAGCCCTGAGGAGAAGGACTTGGGAGTATTGGTGGATGAAAAGCTGAATGTGAACTGTCAATGTGCACTCCAGAAAGCTAACTGTATCCTGGGATGCATCAAGTGCAGCTTCCCCCTCTACTCTGCTCTCATGAGACCACCACCTCCATTACTGTGCTCAGCTCTGAAACGCCCAGCATGAGGGAGATGTACATGCTCAAGCAGGTCCAGAGGAGGCCACAAAGATGATCAGGGGGCTGGAGCACCACCCTTATGGAGACAGGCTGAGAGAGTTGGGGTTGTTCAGCCCGGAGAAGAGAAGGCTCTGGGGAGACCTTATAGCGGCCTTCCAGTACTTAAAGGGGCTACAGGAAAGGTGGGGAGGGACTCTTTATCAGGGGGTGTAGGGACAGGATGAAGGGGAAGGGTTTTAAACTGACAGAGGGTAGATTTAGATTAGATACAAGGAGGAAATTCTTCACTGTGAGGGTGCTGGGGCACTGGCACAGGT